>NC_137107.1:24927739-25527739 GCF_949357685.1 Gobio gobio
AAAATTATATCTAGTGTCTGAATATTTTTTGGTTTGACTGTATATCCCACCCACTAACAGGTGCCGTGATAAAGAGATAGAGATAATCATTGTTATTCACTTCAACTGGTCATAATGTTATGCCTGATAGGTGTATATACATATATACAGTATGTGTGCGTTTGTGTAGAGTATATGTGTATCTATTGAAAGTCATTTTTGCCAGCGTTTAGGAGTATGCTAGTATGTTGTTTTACTTTGTAGATTGTCTCAAATTTAACATGTTTACTAAGTCAGAAAACTCCAAAATTTATCTCATGGGCCTTTTGTCATATTCAAATAATTTGAATATCTGTCTAACCCTTCTAGTTAGTAAATGATTCTGTATGAATAAGCACATCTTTTAATACAAAAACCAGAACAAATGAGTGTGGAATTGAATCGTTTAGAAAATATTAGAGAGACAGTGGCAGGCATTTGCCGTCAAATTTTGTCTGGTACTAAATTATTCATCAAGATCGGGAACCAACTACTGCTATCTTGGTCGCAGGGGGGGTGGGTTGCATCTGGCACCAGCAAGACTTTTCAGATTTCCTGAGTGTGATTTCCACATTGGCTGAAAATAGAGCACTTGTAAAATGCAAAAAACACCCTTTCAAAACTCTCTTTCTTTAGCACTTTCATTTATCACTGGAGGAATAAACAGCTTCTTCCATTGCTAGTCTCACTGGTCAAGTTCTGCAGTGTGGTGCTGGTGTTTCCGAGGCTGCGGTGAGCGTGCGCAGCACCCTGAATTTGTATTCCTGGTTGCGTGTGTGCCGTGCAACTGATTCCTTTTTCTTCTCCATTTTTTGGCTTCTTTCTATGTCTGCATGTGTGCTTATGCACTACGATCGCCCGCTCCCTGCGCACCCCTCCCCTCTCTTTCTCTCTCTTCCTCAGACACACACTGCACCGCTCTCCTCTCCTTCTCTCTCTCTCTCTCTCTCTCTCTCTCTCTCTCTCTCTCTCTCTCTCTCCATCTCTGTAGCAGTCTCTGGTTGAGCATCCAGAAGGAGGACCGTGCGTCCTGCACCTCACGCTTGCGGCAAGCAACGCTTGTTGTTTCTGGGTTGTTGTTTTTTTCTCAGTCTTTGCTCTCGATCCCATCAATCCCGGGAGAAGATCTATCGAGGATCGCATGGAGACTAATTGAATTAGCATGCATTTCAGCGCACCGGCGCACGTACGGATTTTGGTCGTCCACACTTCGGCTGTGAGGGGCATTTGCTGGTAACACTGTCAGACTAAGCACATTAGCAAGTGAATGCTTATCGGAAAGGGGGAGGGAAAAGAGAAAAGAGGGATAAAATGCAGTGCTAATCGATACAGTGTTTGCATCAGAGGCAGAGACAAGAATCCAAGAGAGCGATCCAGGATGGTGCTGGAAAACTGATCCTGGTCTTCCACTTCAAGAGGGAGCGTGCAGCGGAGAAGCTTCGCGCTGCGTCTGCAGCCGGCTTTATTTATTTATTTGCTGCTTTTTCCCTCTACCATGCTGCAGCAGAAGTCTCTTTATCTCTCCGTCTGT
Source organism: Gobio gobio (assembly GCF_949357685.1). Lineage (NCBI taxonomy): Eukaryota > Metazoa > Chordata > Actinopteri > Cypriniformes > Gobionidae > Gobio > Gobio gobio. Next base: position 24,929,289 of record NC_137107.1, read on the forward strand.
GAAAAGGAAACGTGAGCGCTCCAACGCCTTCATCGTGCCGTGCCCGGGTCAGTCTCATTCGGTCTGTTTCCTGTCATCTTTTAATCAGTATTAGAATAATCCATTAGCCACCGGGATGTTTCTTATCTCCTCTTGCGCGATAGAGGAGCTGCCCTCTGAGGGAGAGTGGTCTAAATAGCGCGTAAGCCGTACCTGAGGCTGGGAACTCGAAGGGAGACGCCTCCCGGCATCTCTTCCACCTGGAGCGTTTCTCTCATCAATTAAGTCGCAAAATCTGCATCCAGAAATATTGATTCATGCGGCCGTGATTAGAACGCTTTTGGGAGTTGCAGCTCAGATGATTATCGACTCGATTGAGCCTTCCCTCCTTCTCTTCGCAGACAAGCTCCCTTGTTTGGCTGCTTTTTTTTTTTTTTGATAGTCGCCGAGCGTGAAAGCCAGGAGGAACTGCCCAATTGTTTTTTTCCCCTTTGGTTTTTTTTGAAGCCGTACTTGAAAGGAATTTCTTCTTTTTGAGGATTTTATCGTCTCTTTGGAAACCTACTGTGAAAGCCTCTGGGTTTTGTGTAGCATTGTTTTCTTCTGCATCATTTACTTGACCCGTGGATAATGATTGACATGGGCACTGCTCTCTGAGATGTACTCTTTTCAACGGGTGGGACAAATGGGGTGTGGAAGGGCCTACGCCGGGCCTTGTTGCCCCAAGCTGGAGGTGGTGTTGCTGGGCTGGGAGTGTGGTGGAGGCAGCTGGCTGGGCCTCGGCACTTGGTGGAGACTGGTATTATCTCTGGCCTTGTTGGCCTCTGTGCCGGACAGAACGGCCAGTGCTCGTGTGTCTTCCAGCCTGAGCACCACACACCATGTCCATCACTTCCATAACAAGCATGGTACCGTACCCATCGCCATCAACAGGATGCCCTTCCTCACAAGGGGAGGCCACGGTAAGCCCTCAGCATTTATTCAGCATTTCCTCTTTATCGACCGGGTTGCTCAGTCCCAGTGGTTCTAAAAAGCTTTGATTTGATTAAGGAGAATTATTACACTGGAAAGCGGGCTGTTGAGACAGCACACTGATATGTGTGCGCATGCCCTGAGTTTCGCTTAGTACGTCATGTGCGCGCTTTGATCTGTGCCTTAATAGATCACATGGGGAGTGGCCTTGTGCTCTTTGCACTCACTGCAGATTTAGAGGAAGGATGGGTTTGTGGGATAAAAGTGCGGGCCAGATGTGCTTCTTTTCATGTCCTGCTCCTTTCACGCCACTGTTCCTTGCCAGGCATCTTTTATGGCACCTGTGTCAATCAAAGATTGTGTGCTACATTGACAACCTGTCTTCCTGCTGAGCTCTAGCATATGTTGAGTGTCCAGTGAGCTTGTCATATTCCAGTGATAATCCTCAAAGTCAAATAGCTAGTCTGTGCTACAAGCTTTAATCACCTACTGGAGTTTCTAGCTGCTTAAACATTTATTTTTGTGCTTTTAGGATTCTACTTTAATTCCTGCATCTTCTATGATAGGTCAGAGTTTTTGTTGTGATTTATTTGGTTATTCTCCCACCTTTTGTTGAGAGAAAACAGTTTGTTTTTTAAATAATAATAATAACTGTAATAATAATAATAATCAAATAATAATGATTTGTATTATATGTTGATCTCAACAAAAGGTGAGAGATTAACAACTCAATAAATCACAACAAAAACTTTTTTCTAACAAGCTGTGCATGCACATGTGTCTGTGTGTGTGTGTATACACTATATTGCCAAAAGTTTGGGACGCCTGCATTTACATGCACATAAACTTTAGTTACATCCCATTCTTAATCCATAGAGTTTAATATGGAGTTGGCCCACCCTTTGCAGCTAAAACAGCTTCGACTCTTCTGGGATGGCTTTCCACAAGGTTTAGGAGTGTGTTTATGGGAATTTTTGACCATTCTTCTAGAAGCGCATTTGTAAGGTCAGGCACTGATGTTGGCCGAGAAGGCCTGGCTCGCAGTCTCCGCTTTAATTCATCCCAAAGGTGTTCTATCGGGTTGAGATCAGGACTCTGTGAAACCAGTCAAATTCCTCCACACCAAACTCGCTCATCCATGTTTTTATGGACCTTGCTTTGTGCACTGGTGCGCAGTCGTTTTGGAACAGGAAGGGGCCATCCCGAAATTGTCCAAAATGTCTTGCTATGCTGAAGCTTTAGGAGTCCCTTTCACTGGAACTAAGGGGCCAAGCCCACACCTGAAAAACAACCCCACACCATAATTGCCAAACAGAGAAGTGTGATTGGTCACTCCAGAGAACACGTCTCCACTGCTCTAGAGTCCGGTGGCGACGTGCTTTACACCACTGCATCCCACGCTTTGCTTTGCATTGCAGTTGGTGATGTAAGGCATTCCATGAAGCTCTCTACACACTGTTCTTGAGTTAATCTGAAGTCCACATGAAGTTTGGAGGTCTGTATCTATTGACTCTGCAGAAAGTTGGCGACTTCTGCTCACTGTGTGCCTCAGCATGCGCTGACCCCGCTCTGTGATTTTACATGGCCTACCACTTCGTGGCTGAGTTGCTGTTGTTCCCCATTGCATCCACTTTTGTTATAATACCACTAACAGTTCACTGTGGAATATTTAGTAGTGAGGAAATTTCACAAATGGACTGGTGACAGCCTATCACGGTACCACGCTTGAATTCACTGAGCTCCTGAGAGCGACCCAGCGTCTGCATGCCTAGGTGCTTGATTCAGCTGAATGCAGAAAATTCAGCTTTGTTATTTTTTTAGTTATTTTAAATTGTGTTTTTCTGAAATGTTGATCATATAAATGCAGCCTTAGTGAGCATACAAAACTTATTTAAAAAGCATTATAAAATCTTACCGACTATATATATATATATATATATATAATATATTTATTATATATATATATATATATATATATATATATATATATAGCCAAATACAGATGTTACTACAAGGCTTTTTTCACACTGCTTAACTGTTTTTTTTTTTTTTGTCAGACACTTGCCTTTGCTATTCCTCAAACCAACATTGTATGAAACAGAGCAGCTTCACAGAGCTCAGTATTGCCAGTTGCTCTGTGTTGTCACATCTGCATGAACTCAAAGCGGTCAGTGTAGATCTGCTTTACTGCTGCAGACAGAGGAACAAAGCTGCTGATTAATAAAGTCATCTGTTAGTCTTTTATTATTGATTATTGTAATAAAAGTATTATTTGAATGAAACAACTGATACATATGGTAAAGAGGTGGAAGAGCAGAGCTCCACCAGTTGTCAATTTCATAGAGGTTGTGACCTTCAAAAAATAGGATTTCCTCGAAAAACTTGCACATCTCTACTTCCAACCCATACCTCTCACATACTGAGATGTGGAACACTGTAAACTCAGATTACTCTGTTGTACTGTATTGTACATCAGCACTCTAGGGATGTATCTTGGCTAATCAACCAGAATGAATAGTTGTATGATATAATTTAAGTCCAAAGTAATGACTTTGAGGGTATAGCATATTTATATCAGCAAAATATCACCACAATCATATTTTGGATTCATTGTGAAGGAAGTCAAATCATTTGGTTTGAACAAGTCATATTTCCATGGTGGGATACCACACTGACTTGCCTTCCCATACCTTTTTAATGGACTTTAACATGTAAACTTGCCTAAATTATAGCTTTTATCTTAACCTTCATGACGAAGATGGGTGTAACCAACAAGATAACTTTTGATTTTGATGTAGTATTTAATCAGTAAAGCAGTCATGCGTTGTTTTTGTTGTCTGAGTGCTGGACACATTTATGGCTGCTGGACACTTAGTGGAAGAGGGAAGCAACGAGAGTGGGGACATTGGATAGCCACAATCAATGTGTCACCTCCCACACAAAGCGAAGTTATTGTAGCCGAGCTTTCCATCTGAAGAGTCTGGGAGGACAGTGCTAAATGATCCTTTTAAACAGAGAGGGTTAGAGGGATCAGTCCTTCATCCCCAATGACAAGTAGTTCAACGGGGGAATGTGATCCCGCACAGTAATGGGATCATCAAGGCAACTGTTAGCAGAATCATGGCCCTTTCAGAGTTTTTCATTACAACTGGTATTGTCAGTCCGATTCACTGCTTCCGTCTCAACATTAATCTCACCTGCCCTCCCATCCATCTGCCGCAAAATATGCAATGAATTTTCAGTGTCCTTATCGTGTGGAAACAGGGCTGGCAATCCTGACGGAGCCGAGGTGGAGTCGACACGTTGTGAATTACATCACCGCTCTTGTAAGGCATCTCCAAAGCCATTACCGGAGTCCCGCAACTGAATGTGGCTGTCAGAGTGTCCAACCCTGATGCAATGACGACTGATAAAGTTCAGCTTGCTCACAAAATTGACAGATCAATTTGATGACTGTGTGACTCAGAGGCAGAGCGCTTTTAAATTCCGCCCCTTCATTCAAGACGGATGTGAATCTGGTCCTTTCCAGCACTTTGTGGCAGGAAATCATGTAAATGAAATATGCATTCTGATACACTGAGCATTTTATCCCTAAAACAAATTTGTATGCATGATTATAATGGACAATATGACTGTGGTTTCTAATCAGCTTGTGTTGCATTTCCATACAGTTCTAAAGCATCTTCAGCAAACTGGAAACCTTCACTCCCACTGACCAATAATCACATCCTGCCAGATCCCATCACTCAAAGCGCCCCTGCTAGCAAGGTGGAGATAATTTATGTAATTGATATGTAGATTAGTAGAATAAGTCAATCAGGTGTACAAGGGCAGAGCTGATGAAACTATGAAATGATGGGTGGGGGGTCTGCCACGCCATGTAGACCCATTGTCTCTGTCACATGCCGTTGACATTTGCTCTAGACACTGCTTGTCATTTGTGCATCTCATGCCATCTGAAGAGCCATTGGCACAGCACTTATCTCCTTGACATGCTGGAAACCAGCACTCATATACGCTTTGTGTTTATTGCACAGGCTTGTCACAGTTCTGTTTTTTTCTACATTTTAAAGGCAGCCTTGGTAATTTTTACTCATTAAATCATTTGACGCAAAACATAAATAACATTTTAAAATACTGTTCAAAGGTGTCTACATGAATTGAAGACTTAGTAGCCTAATAACAGCTGTTTTTTCTACTAAAAAGTGTATTATTATTATTATTATTATTATTTTGTGCTAGCTGATAATTCATAATAATATTAATAATAAAATAGATTCATGGATTAAACAGTACAGTTTTACTCTTTAAAGGTACACTCTTTTTTGTGCCGACTGATAGTAAATAATAGTAGTAATAATAATAATACATTTTTGCACTAGATAATAGATAGATAGATAGATAGATAGATAGATAGATAGATAGATAGATAGATAGATAGATAGATAGATAGATAGATAGATAGATAGATAGATAGATAGATAGATAGATAGATAGATAGATAGATAGATAGATAGATAGATAGATAGATAGATAGATAGATAGATTAGCCTGGATGCCAGCCGAATTTAGCCCCGCCCACAAAATGTTTTGCTCGGGCAATTCGGTCTGGACTCGCTCCATAGAGGTGGAATTATGCCCGAACAGAAACTGTTCGGACCAATGAAATTGTCAGGGCGGGCTTTAGACGATGATGGACAGATGATCAACAGTAACGTAATCATCCACGTCATCGAAGGCTCTTGGGTTGAATTTGCTCTTATCCTAAACGGAGAACTTGTTCGTATATGCGTTCACCTTCACTATTTCTCTCAGAAACGATGATCGTGTTGGTAAGTACTCTGTGTATCCTTAAATTATTTTACTACTGCCAAAGATCGTTTACACTCATGTTTTTCTTGTAACGTTACTTAATCATGCGTGCGTGCAGACAGGGTTTCCAAGTGTTTTTGCAATGTCGCGCACAATTGCTACTCAAAACGTTTGGTTGGCAAAATATGTTATTTTGGCAAGGTTGCCTGCTAAAATTCGCATTCCTGGGTTTATATAATCACATAATTGGGGTCGCTTCAACCCGCGGACATGGAGAAAAACACGACTTGGTAACAGTGCAGTTGAGTTCTGTTGACATTTGACAACTAACGTTACGCGTCGCTCCGTTGCTCTGATTGGTTGTGGGTCTATCCAATTGAGGTCTTTCCTGGCTCGGTTGAAACACGCCCCATAATCAAAGCTCAATGGAGCGGTACCAGACTCAAATTCTGACTAGAATTGAGTATGGCCAGGCTATAGATAGATAGATAGATAGATAGACACAATTTTCTGTGATTAATCGTGATTAAAAACACGTACATTTTTGTACGTTTTTAATATATTTTATAATGTAATAATTTCATATTTAATCTCCAAATTAAAGACAGTATATTTAAAATACTTGTTTTATGGCACTGATACTGATACAGCTACTGATGTCTCAATTAAATAGATTTATTCTGTAAATCTATACATTAATTATAGCCATCAACATATTAATATGCTTCAAAAAATATAACAACTTGGAACTTGGAACTTAAAACAATCCTCACATAAACCCATAATAATGATAATGATATACAGCATATTCCCAGTTTTTCCACACACAGTAAATATGTCATGCTCATGTTTGCTTTCCTTTTGACCTGTGTTTGGGCACAGCAATCCAGCAGTGACTTTTTCCAAACTTGTCACAATTCTTCGACTCTTGCCCCTCGACCTTTAATCATTCACCCGTCACCCATGACAACACAGCTGCAGGCCGACTGCCATGGCACTGACCCACTGATCCATCGATCCCACGGCCTGATGGATTTCCACAGTTTTATTTGAGTATGTGCCAACAGCAGAAATCTAATATTGCTTCTCTCTTTCTCTCTCTCTCTCGCTCTCTCTCTCCCTCTTGTTTTTGTCATCGTCTCATTGAAATGCTGCATGCCCCTCCCCCCTCTAATACCCAGAGCTCTATGCGCTGATGCAGGCGTGATGTTTGACAAGCAGCAGGTTCTGTTTGTTCACTCATGCCTGCCCCTGCATGCTGATGTGGGGTTTCCCGGTCATCGCCTTATACGGCAAAGTTGCGGCCTCTCTGGACGGTTCCCAGATCAAACATTCGTTTTTTCGTGAGGCTCAAGGGCGCACCTTGATCTGAGCAAGGGCATCTCCTAATGCACAGCCACTCGAGAAAGCCATGATGGATGCGGCCCCTTACCGGTGAAAAGGGGCTATCCTTTGTGGATCACTGGTGTGTACACTATAGATTGGACCCCATCAAAAGCAGTTTGCTCCAGCGAGAGCCGCAATCCATTACAGTCTCCAAGTCAAGCTCTAAACGGCTGCACAAAAAGTGTGTAGTGGGACAAAGAGGAATAATTGATCAGTGACTCAAAACACTGTGATTTGGGAGTGATCTATTGTTTGCCCTGAATGGCCTAAACGTGGGCAAGTAATGAGAGCATTTCTCTGTGACCTCTTCGTTCTCTGTACCGTCAGTGTTATTGAAAACAAGAGTTCTCCACAATTTTCCCCTCCTCAAAGAAGCGACTAGATGTAGAGCCATCACTTTAAGTGCATGTGTCATTTCAGCTCCGCATCTGAGAATAGACCTGTGACTGCATTCCAATCAATGTGATGGGCAAAGCAGTTAGGCAATAAACTAGAGGGCTGCGCTTTGGATCGGTTTTGCAAACCTTATGCCACTGAGCTCTTGGCTAAGAGAATATGGCTAGTATTGGCTAGAGAAATGTGGAATGAAAAGATTGGCTTTGTCTAAAAAAGCCGCTCTGCTCCCCACACCTTCCAGAAAGGCTCGGCAATTGCGTTAAGATTAATAGCTGAATCAGTAATGCTCGGTAACTGCAGCGGCAGGGTTAAGGTTACTCCCATTCCTCTGTGCTCCAGACCTGTGGTGTGTGTTTTACTAAATGTGACATTGAGGAGAAATAGCTCGGTCTGGATCTCACCCAAGCCTTTGCTAAAGGGAGACAGCCATGCTGTGAGCTGTGAGGGGTGAAATCAGTCTCCAGTTGCCTGGATTCCTCTTCTTACACCTGCACTAAAACTAGCTCAACCGTGCCAAAAACCATCCCAGGGCTGTAGCAAAAAACACCCGTTGACTTTGCTATATGACCAGCGTTCTAACCATTATACACAGTCAATGGAAAACCTGGGAAAATCATAGAAAGTATTGTAGGTAATGCTTTTGTGTACACATTATATTCTATATTACATTGCATATTTTATATAATAATTAGGGCTGTCAAAAGATTAATCGCGATTAATTTCATCCAAAATAAAAGTTTGTGTTTACATAATATATGTGTGTGTACTGTGTATAATTATTATTTATATATAAAAACACACACAAGCATGTATATATTTAAGAAAAATGTATTATATTTATATATAAAATATTTATATTTATATATTATATAAATTATATAAATGTATATACAGTATATACATGCAAATATTTCTTAAATATATACATGAATGTGTTTGTATTTATATATACATAATAATTATACAGAGTACACACAAATATATTATGTAAACACAAACTTTTATTTTGGATGTGATTAATCGCGATTAATCTTTTGACAGCCCTAATAATAATGTTTGTTATGCTCCTCCGAAAATATCTAATTGACGATGGATGGATGGATATTGCATATGCATATTGGATTATATTACATTTCATATTTTATATTTTTATCTATATTATAATAGATTTTTCTAAAGAGCTATTTCAAGTCGATAAGATACTTTTGGTTGAGCATAAGAAAAATGATTATATAAAATAGGCAATGTAATATATATAATGTAAAAACAAAGCTAATACCATATTATGATTTCCTCAATATTTAATTGACTAAATATACTTTTACAATAAGCACAAATCTAATAACCATGATACGATTTCCCTCAATATTTAATTGACAAATACTTTTACAATAAGCACAAATGAAAGTCATTCATTCATTCTTTTTTTTTTTTACCTTCTACATGTTTGTTGGCCTAAATGTTAGTTTGTAAGAGTATATGTATAATGTATTTTGGACATTATGGTGTTGTTTTGTCCGTTAATTTTAATTATTGACTTCAGCACTACACAGATAACAAACGTTTTATACTCTTTCAAGAGTTTGAATAAATCTCAAGCCATAATTACATGTATTTGTATGTTTCTAAAACAGAATGCTATCTATGAATCTCTTTGGTAAACTTTGTAAAGTGTTTAATGCAGGTCCTGGAGAAATTGAAAATGTAATCGTTTTTTGAAAGCTAATTGGCCTTGATGAGTTCTGATAGCTTTGTGTTGTGAAGTGTATTGGTCCACAAAGATGCACAAACAGAAAATTTGGCTAATCCAACTTTAACCATCTAAATCCCATATTTCTACTTAAGCCTGAGCGTCACTGCATGACACAAATCAAGGGCCTCATAATTTTTAATGAAGTTCTTAGTGCAGCCATGTGTTACAACTTTGATGATGTGCCATCATTATATCCCAGACCTGACAGCCTGGCTTTTCATTACACAATGAAACATCTTAAATTCCCAAAGTGTTTTCCCCCTGCAAGGAAAGTATATGAACCGTTCGATCAAATTAATGATAATAACAGGCAGCAATGAAAGAGTATAAATGTAATATCTGTAATCTGCATAACCTGTGAAGTTATACCCACATACCTAATTAAAAAGTGTTCCCATCAAACCTCCCGAAATAACAGCAGTGCAGTCGTTAGCTGTTGACAGCCAATCACCTCTGTGATGTCCGTCTAAGAATAGAGTGTTATTTGTAGAGGGTGTTGAACAGCAGAAACCACAGTGGTTAGAAGTGGAGCCCCAAGTCTCCAGGTCTGAAATGCGCAAGCCCGGTATCCGCCCACTCGTTTCTCCCCTGACAGAGTTGAGAACAACCCTGAAACAACACGTTCTGGCCTTGGAAAATGCAGAAGCCTCTGAAATCGCTGGTATCCTTTTATTCGTTTCTGTCAGAGATCTGAAATGGGCTGTGGTGCATCCATCCTTTGAAAAAATTGAGACTTCAGAAGAAGACAAAAAAAACAATCATATATCTCGGTCATGTTTACAAAAGTTTTGCACATTTATTTTTAAACAACATTTGGCAAGACTGGGGATTGGGACTTTGCAAATAACTGGATACAGCTCATTTTGCTATTTAGAGAGATAATAAAATTATTCCTGGCAATATCTCCAAGGATTACACAATTTCACAGATAGACGAGCTCACAGCGAGCACACAGTGATGATAATATTGTCGGCAGACGTGTGATTCATGCCCTCGCATAAGGGGAATTGCAGCAGCATTCTGCTCTCTCTGTGGCTTTGCCGTGAAAAAGGGGATTAGCGAAACTTCAAAATTTCCTGCCGTTCTACGAGACCAGATCTCCTCGCTGCAGTGTCCCAATCAACTCCGCTGAGGGTGCATAAGAAGTTCTGCTGTGCGGCTTTCCTTTGCGGGTGTCATAATACGTGGCCATTAAATTGAATGTTGAAAGCAAATTCTAAAGTTGGTCCTAATCTGAACACTTTTATCAGAGTTTGGTTGATTAAAATCAAATATAGAAAGATATGTAGAGTTGTTGACTGCGTTTTTACTGACGTTTTCAAAGGTGTGTAATTTCTGCGCGATTTTTTTGCAATGCTTTTGAATTGAGCTGAAGAGAATAGCATTGACTCAACCAATGACGTGAATTTGAGGGTGGGACTGTTTGTTTGTCTGACCAATCGCAAACAGGGAGAGTGTTTAATTTAATCATAATTGTAACATTGTTTTTCAATTATTGTTACATTTTTGTATATTGTTCTTATTTGATCATTTAATAATAAATAATACTAATAATTTGTTACATTTATATAGCACTTTTCTAAGCACGCTCATTACACACCAGCTGATTGATGAAGCCAATCGTATATATATATATATATATATATATATATATATATATATATATATATATATATATATATATATATATATATATATATATAGGGAAGATTAGGAGGCCAAGATGGACAGGGGTCAATGGGCAAATTTGGCCAGGATGCCGGGGTTACACCCCTACTCTTTATCGAAGGACATCCGGTGATTTTTAATGACCACAGAGAGTCAGGACCTCGGTTTAACTTCTCATCCGAAGGACAGTGCTTGTTAGAGTATAGTGTCCCCATCACTATACTGGGGTATTAGGACCCACACAGACCACAGGGTGAGCACCCCCTGCTGGCCTCACTAACACCTCTACCCGCAGCTATAGCTATAGCAGGTATACCTAGTTTTCCCAGGAGGTCTCCCATCCAGGTACTGACCAGGCTCAGCCCTGCTTAGCTTCAGTGGGAAACCAGTCTTGGGCTACAGAGTGAAATGGCTGCTGGCTAGATTTAAGATTGTTAATTTAAATCATTTATTTTAGTAGCGAACAATGGGGCTAAAGCCACACCTTAAGAAAAAAATTATGTACACTACTCCCGTAGTGCATGATCGCAGAAAAAAATATGTGTTTGGATTGAACATTTATGGAACAACAGATTTTGTGTGAAAATAAATCATAAAAGTGATTTATTTTGTTTAAAAATCGTATAAATGTATGGAGTGGCGAGGGGGGCCTTTTACTCCACACACTGGGTAAAAGGATCACCAACATGGGGAAAAAGGCACACAGTTTTGATACTTTAGCTAAAATAATGTTTTAATAATGTATAAGCTTATACTTGTTCAAAACAATCACTTTAGCAATTTTAGCAATATTTAAAAAATATAGAAACAAAATCATTTTAAAAAGTTAAGATACTGAAAGCATTGAAGGATATCCCATAATAATTCAATATAGATTTAAAGATATAAATTATATTTTATTATATGATATGATAATATCATATTTTTTTAAATAGGATGGTTTCATTATATATATGGTGATTATCCCAACTTAATATATGATATTTCCCATCGGAATGTCAACAAATGGAAAAGTCAGCTAAGTATTTATTATCATGATAATTATTGTGCCTTTCGCCCCAACAGCAGGGGTGTCTTTTAACCCAAATACCCTACTTTTACATATTCTCACGTTATTAAGAAAAGTCTTGGTTACGTATGTAACCCTCGTTCCCTAAATACATCGGTTGCGTCGACGTAACATCAAACGTGACCGACTCAAAGGGAACAAAATCATTAAGAATACCTTTTTCTCAAAATATAATACAATAATTTTAGCGATTCTCATTTGCCACTTAAATCTTCAACAATAATAAAAAATAAAAAAAAACATCAAATATTAAATCAACTTTGTGCTACTGCCCGCGATCACGTCAAGCCAAATTTCCATGTGCATCTTGAAAAGCGGATGTTTAGGAAAGTGCTGATGCAAGTTTTTGTGTCATCTAGTGACTTTAGAGGAAAATAAAATCAAAAGAGCCTTTAGGCCCCTTGTACCCTATAAATGCCTTCTAGAAAATGTAATGTTCATTAATAATAATAATCAACAACTGTCATGAATTTTTTTTTTTGCAATGCTGTTTGGTGATGCTAGTGTCACAGAAATGACTTCCCCTTCAATGTAAATCAGACGTTTCTGATAGTTACATATGGACTCGTATGGGAAGCAGAGCTGAATACACACAGGAAGTGACCCCGCTGTCTGCGATTGCTGCTGTGATTTACAGCTGCTTTTAGGCTTTGAAATGCTTCCTGTGCACTTCAGCGCAATGATTTAAGACCCATTGTTGTCCGTGCTGCAGTTAACAGGCCCTCAGAATGGCTGGGCCTGGATTTCTCTTGCTCTCATTATTTTACCATCGCACCTTTTTGCTCAACTGCCTAATCCGAGTCTCACTGCTCTCTCATTATTTTTCACTCACTCTTCTCTTTGATCTCTACCACGTATTGTTCGTTTTTTCACCATGCATCAAGCCCGACCTTGCTCTAGAATCAGCTTTCAGCCCGCAGCACCTTCAAAGATTGCTTCTTTTAATCATCATTAGAGATATTGGCCTACATTCTCAAGTCTCGGAGTGTGTGCCGCAACCATGCTTTCCCAGATCTACATTTGAATTTTCTGTTATTGAATCTGATGCTTTGTTCCATCAAATAAAAGAAAAGCTCAGTCAAAAGACTCTTCTAGAGGACGGGTGTTTTAAGTTCATTCAGTGAGGTCAGCAAATGGACTTCCCTCTCGAATGCAAGTGACCGTCATTCGCATTCAGCGGGATTACAAAGCGCCTTTTTCTCGAGCTCCTAGGATGGGATCCACTCTTTGCGGGAGAACACTCGAGCCCTCTCAGAAATCATCAGTGACAGAGACGTAATCAGATCAGCCGTGCCTTGAGCCGTGATTGCAGGAGACACTCGAGCCGGTGCAATCAGCTCAGCGATTTGCCTGGAACGCCTTTGCTTTTCTTGGTGCGCGTACATGCACTCTTCCTCGGCTCTCCCCGGTCCTCGTCACTCACTTTTGACTCTCGCCTCTGACTGCTTGCCGTGCAGGTGAAGCCGAGGTGCTTTTTTTACAGTGTCGCGCAACCTTTACAAAGATCAGGATAATCGCTAGATACCTGAAGAGCAGGCTATTTTTTCTTAAAGCAGGGTGCAATTTGATGACGATTGTGTTGAACGCTTTGGTGAATGCGGGCAATCAGAGGAAGCCATTTGGATGTATGGGTTATAAGCACCATGACCGCTGCGCTACTGTTCGAGGGTGCTCCGTGTTTATCACAATCCCCTAATTACCTACATCCTGCTGAAAGAGGCCAGCGTGAGCCACTTTGTGTTGGTCCAATTAATTACATGGTTTAATTTCAGTAGCAAATATACAACAGTACTGTCAAAGCCGAGCAGCAATTACTACTGCGCTGTCGCACAAGGCAAATGGCTTAATTAGACGCTCTTAACGACCCTCGTACTGGCCGTTGTTTCCTTTTCAGCTGTGCCGATAAACTTGTATTTTACTGTGCACGTACTGTACTTTTTACTAATTTTTCGACATTGTTCTGTTTAATATCAGACCTGTTTTCTCGGTGCAGCACATGGTTATTTCTGTAGAAAGTGAGAGAGGGACAATCTGTGACAGAATGGGTGAGATTAGACATTTGGGCAGCAGCACTGAAGAAGACATATGGGACAGGCAATGTGACCGTCTTATTAGGCAAGCGTGTGCATTTGAGCTTGAATTCAAGCTTCCACTCTGCAGGACATTTGTATGACATTTGCAAATTAAACTCTGAGAAAAAAAAATGTGTGTGTGTGTAAATGTTTTTTTGTTTTTTTTTTATACCGGTGGGGACTTCAACCTGAATGCACACTGACTCATGGGGACTTAATTGAGGTCCCCATGTGGAAAAAAGCTTATAAATCATACAGAATTAGTTTTTTTTTGTTGAAAATATAAAATTGCTTTTGGATTTTCTGTGATCGCTAGTTTTAGAGGTAGTATTAGTGTAAGGGGATAGAATATACAGTTTGTACAGTATAAAAGACATTATGTCTTGGAACTATTCTCTCATTTCTGCGTAGTAATCAAGGAACTTTGCTGCCATACCATGGGTGCTGCAGGCACAATGATGCTGAAAAACTGCTGAAATCGCGTGACTTTGGCGATCCAAACCGCTGAATCGACTCGCTGATTCATAACGCTTCGAAGCTTCATGATGCCGTGTTTTGAAATCGGTCTTAGTACACAATGTAACTATACACATCACAACATGCAAATAGGAAAATGTTGGCGTTATTTTGTCACGTATTGAGCAGTAGGCTAGCTGGAGCCGTTTACCTCCAGTCTTTGTGCTAAAATAGGCTAGCACGGAGATGAGAAAGGTATGTATGGACGGTGAATAAGCTAAAGTCCCAAAAAGTCGGCGTGTTCCTTTAAATGCTTTCTATTTATCAAAGAATCACGGTTTCCACAAAAGTATTAAGCAGCACAACCATTTTCATCTGATAATAATAAAAATGGTTTCTTGAGCAGCAAATCTGCACATAAGGATGATTTCTGAAGGATCATGTGACACTGAAGACTGGAGTAATGATAATGAAAATTCTGCTTTGACATGACATGAATAAATCACATTTTAAAATTAAGTAAGAGAGAGAGAAAGAAAGAAAAGTTATTTTAAATTGTAATAATATTTCACAATATTACTGTTTTACTCTGCTTTCTCTGTGAGCATAAGAATATTCAGTCACACTTTAGTTTAGGGTCCAATTCTCATTATTAACTCATTTCTTATTAGCATGCATATTACTAGGCTATTGGCTGTTTATTAGTACTTATAAAGCACATATTAATGCCTTATTCTGCTTATATATTCTACATCCCATAACTATTAATAAGCAGTAATTAGGAGTTTATTGAGGCAAAAGTCATAGTTAATAGTGAAAATTGGACCCTAATCTAAAGTGTGACCAAATATTCTTTCGAAATCATTTTTAAAAAGTCTCACATTTTTGATTTAAGATCTCAGTCTTTCAGGTGATTTTGAGCTTATGATAATGAAAGCATTATCAGATCATTCATAAAATAAAGTTTGCTATTAACATGAAATGAACATGAAATTTGTAACTGAGTGAATAATGTATAAATATCTGCATTGTATCAAAGGACATAAACATGGTACTGAACATTAGCAATCCATCCACTTTCTTATATTAACAAACACTATGATTATCACAACATGCTCACATTACAAGCAAATCAGTCAGCATCGGTGTGATTAACATTTCAAGTCATTACACACAAAGTCCAGAGCACTAATATGCTCTTGCAGTAGTGCAGAGTAAAACAACAAGACTTGTCTAACATTAATGATGAATGTGGCAACTTCTGTTCAACTAGCAGTTCACACAGCGACAAAGACTATTATTTGAGACCTCTTGTGGTTTAAAATGCTCTTCAAATGTTCCAAAGTTGAATATGCACCACTGACTAAACAAAACGAAATATAATAAAATATAGAAAATAGACAATATTGAATGTACAAGTTTACATCTCCTACCCAGGAGATAATACGGGGTAATTCACACCTGCTGTGATTGTCTGCTATGTAATTCATCTTCTAATGGGCCCAATATCAGCAAAATGTTTTTGAAGAGCAATTTCTATGCCATTCCATGGATGCTTGACTGGATTGAGTTCTAGGTGTGGACTGGGCAAGGACAAGACAGTTAACCCTTTTGTTTTTAAACCTTTCCAGTGGCACTTTTACGGTTTGTTTCAGATCCTTCCTCCCAGTTTTCTTACAGATCGCTGCTTCCCTGAGGACTTTTCTGTACTTAACTCCATCCATCTTTGATTTTTCCAGTCCCTGCTGCAGAAATGCATCCCCGAAGCATCATACACTCGCAGTGTGATATGCTGTGTGTTGTGCCAGCATTGTGCTTTACGCTGAGACCCTAAAGCTCTGTTCCAAAACAGAGTGGGCTACTGCACTGCCTAGTGCCTACATAGACAGCAGACTTCTAAGGCAGCATCATAACAGTCAGTTATTGATACTGAACACTCTACATATGCAACATAATACAGTAGATAGATAATACTCACATTTTTCCAAATGGAAATGAGACTCTGAGGGGCAAATATTCAGTCTGTTCAATATAATTGCAATTATTTAACTAATTTTTGTCAACAGATTTTTTTTTTCATGTTGCATCAGCTGCATGGCTAACAACCAGGTACACAAAAACAATGCAATGGACAGACTGTCACTTCAATTCACTCTCATTTCAATTCACAAGCAAATAAACATGGGGTTTGACGTTAAGCTAATGGTCCGATACTCTTAAGAGTACTCTTAAATTTTAAGAGGCAATACATATTAACTGACATGAGCACTTGTGTCCATCATGTAAATGTGCCAGATTTAGCCATTTACTCACCTTCAAGCCATCCTAGGCGTATATGGCATTCTTCTTTCAGACAAATACAATCAGAGTTATATTAAAAAATATCCTGGCTAATCCAAGCATTATAATGGAAGTGAATGACAGACCAAAAAAAGTGCATCCATCCATTGTAAAACAGGATAATTGTTTACATAACTCAGATTGTATTCGTCTGAAAAAAGAATGTCATATACATCTAAGATGGCTTGAGGGTGAGTAAATCAATTGTCATTTTTGGGTGAATTATACCTTTAACTGCTAAAAGGACAATATATCGTAGAGGACATTCAAACTGATTTTTTATTACAAACATATGACTGACCGTAAGGAATATGCTAAATCTGAATGCAGGTAATACACTCAGTCACTCGATCTCTCTCTCACAATACACTACATAATACAGTAAGCTTCAATGAACAATATCAATGAGAGCAGAGATATGTTTACGTTGCTAAGAGGGGTTCTTAAGGGTGTTGTATAGTGATACACCGAACCGTTGGGTGAAGCGGTCATAGCTGTCTTTTATCGTGAATAAAACACAGCTATTGACCTAAGGACTGGAACTAACCGTTTTATAATTCTCAGTATTGAATGAAATAGTAATTTAAATACTGAAAAAAGTTGAAATCATTTTATTTGAATCATGAACCTATTTAGACCAAAGAGTCACATACTGTACTTCTGGATGATCTCGAGTCCAATTGTGGGTTTAAAAAAAAAAAAAAAACCTGTAGCTTTTGTCTTGTCACTCTCCATACAAGCAAGGATTCCGAATGCTATTATAATCTCATACTCCGTGTCTCCCATCTGTCATGTCGGACTGGAGCTTCTTTACTCGTGGACTTATTCTCATCTTAACACCCCTTTTTGGAAGATGGCCAGTTCTGTCAGATTCACAGTTGTTCCATATCCTCGTACCTTTTTAATGATGGCTTTCATTGCATTGAGGTACTTCAGTGCCTGTGTAATTTGTAACAACCCTGCCCTGGCATTTTTGACAATCCCGGTTCTGCTTGATGAATAAAGTAGGGTTTCTCCTTGGCACCGTTGCATTAGCTTATTGTTGAATGACACAAACCTATCTGTTAATACACAATACAGTAAAAAATATGATTTTTCTGCAGGTTCTAGTTACGATATCAGTTTTACAGCTGTTGATCACTCCCTCCTGTATCGTTCTAAAACATGAACAGGCAATGCAGCAGTGATCTTGCACCGTAAGCAACAACGCATAGATGCTCTAAGAATAATACGTTGAGAAAACTGTCACCACCACAAATTAAAACTCTCCTGCTTAGCCAATTTGCATGTTCCGAGTTAGTATTCTCTCTTCACGCTCGCCAGATTGAATCAGCCTGCCGCTCGACTTGTTTTGATATGCATGTGAGTTAAAGTTAAAAACGCTGTGCATATTTCACAGATGTGAGAGCTAGACTTTGATGAAATCAGCCGTAGCCCCCCCGGCATGTGTCAAGCCATGTCCTAGTTTGTAACCTAGCAACCGTTAGGGAACGAGATAAGAAGACCTGTTTCCACTATATACTGTACACTATGTGAATGCACTCGGTTTTTCAGTCTAAACTGATAAATGTGCATGGGATTGACACGACTGGGCTTATAAAACCTCCACGTTTGTATCTAATATAGCAACAGTATAGGATAGCAGCATATATGAGCTGCGAGTGTTTAGATTGTGATGTGACAGGCTTTCAGTAGGCAAAATAATAACAATTCTCAAGGAGCTTGTTGGGGGCCATTCTTTTGTCAATGCTGGACTGAATACATTTTCCTTTTCTCCTGGATCCTCTGGTTGCTGTGGAGACGGTCCCTACCTGAAGAGGCAAGAGTTCTTTTCCATTTCCAATTCCGCAGAGGGAGGATGCAGTCGGCAGCCTGCGGGTTCAGCGAGGATACTGTTTGTGTTTGGCAGGAGTTTTGAAATACCCCAGGGCAACGACACAGGGCCTTTTCCCCTCTTTGTGCCTCAAGGTCTATTGGTATCGGCACAGTTAAAAGAGAAATGGTGTCATTATTATTGAAGGACTTTTACTGAAATATTGAAGCTGTTGTCTTTTACCCAAGAGGATCGTTTTGGCCCTCAAGAATATCCTGAATCTCTCTCTATCTCTCGGTTTTCTAGTTCAGTAATTGTGCGTTCATCATGCTGCATTTATTTTGTTGTTGGTTTCAATGTTATTGTGTCATTTTCAATATTCCCTTGATGCACTAGTGTTATTTTCAAATATTCCCTTGGAAAAAAAACGAAGGATTGCACTCTTTCTGAATATTTATAACACTTCAAAATGTTCTAATTTAAGAAAGCAATTTACAGCTTACTTTGTTTGAACTTTGATTGGATGAGTCTCAATTACTTTTGCATTACTTTTTTTTTTCTTTTTTTTCGAATATCTGTTCTCGATCAGGGAATATACACTTTTTATTCTCCCCCCTCCTCCCTCCTTCCCCCTGTTTTAAATGTACTAGTCGTGAAGCCACGGAAACGGCGACTGGTGAACCGTGCCAGAAAAAATCCAGCACTGTTTGTATCATAATAACAACTGGTGGAACAATAATGCAGTCGCAAACTGTTTCCCTGAGGACAAGTGTATGTATTGAATCCAATGAAGCGAGGGGTGTCTGGCAGTGGCTTTAACCCGTTGCAGATCCCCTAGAAAAACTAATGAAATTATACAAGGATATTTCCATCCAAACAGGACAGGAGTCACTCGCTGTGGAAATTGGCTTGAGCCGCTTAACATTGTCCAAGATTTTATGCGCGTTCTCTCCTCCAAGGTGTTTAATGATAAGATGTGCGTTTTTTTATTCTTTCCGAAATGATATTGAAGAGGGAAACAAAGGCTTTGTTTTGGTAAATGTGCTTTTGCGTTTGGTTGCCAAGTGATGAAGCGAGTTGTTTCCAAGCTTGTGCCTTGATTAGGTGGCGGTTCTGTGCTGACGCAGAACCTATTCACCCATATTCTGCACAGACAAAAATCTGTCCTCCTCTTTCACAGCTACGGTAGACACACATTTCTGCATTGAGTCTTGGTGCCGAAAATTCTTGGCCGACATAAAGTTGTGGACACATTGAGCCAAACACTGAAATTGATCATTTTAAATTAGCGCTTAGTCGTTTTGGAATGACAAAAATATATTAATATTATAATAATTAAGAGATGAATCTAAAAATATTACATGTTATTTAATGCATTCGAATCAAAACAACAAAATTTAAAAATGCTGATTAAACAACAACTGTATAGGAAAATTGCATAGTTATGCGTGTTGATTATTGATTTAAAACAAACTATATTCCAAACAGAGATCTTTTTGCTATAAATACAAATATATATATATATATATATATATATATATATATATATATATATATATATATATATATATATATATATATATATATATATATATATATATATATATATATATATATATATATATATATATATATATATATATATATATATATATATATATATATATATATATATATATATATATATATATATATATATATATATATATATATATATATACACACATATATATATATATATATATATATATATATACACACTCACCTAAGGGATTATTAGGAACACCATACTAATACTGTGTTTGACCCCCTTTCGCCTTCAGAACTGCCTTAATTCTACGTGGCATTGATTCAACAAGGTGCTGAAAGCATTCTTTTGAAATGTTGGCCCATATTGATAGGATAGCATCTTGCAGTTGATGGAGATCTGTAGGATGCACATCCAAGGCACGAAGATCCCGTTCCACCACATCCCAAAGATGCTCTATTGGGTTGAGATCTGGTGAATGTGGGGGCCATTTTAGTACAGTGAACTCATTGTCATGTTCAAGAAACCAATTTGAAATGATTCGAGCTTTGTGACATGGTGCATTATCCTGCTGGAAGTAGCCATCAGAGGATGGGTACATGGTGGTCATAAAGGGATGGACATGGTCAGAAACAATGCTCAGGTAGGCCGTGGCATTTAAATGATGCCCAATTGGCACTAAGTGGCCTAAAGTGTCCCAAGAAAACATCCCCCACACCATTACACCACCACCACCAGCCTGCACAGTGGTAGGCATGATGGATCCATGTTCTCATTCTGTTTACGCCAAATTCTGACTCTACCATCTGAATGTCTCAACAGAAATCGAGACTCATCAGACCAGGCAACATTTTTCCAGTCTTCAACTGTCCAATTTTGGTGAGCTCGTGCAAATTGTAGCCTCTTTTTCCTATTTGTAGTGGAGATGAGTGGTACCCGGTGGGGTCTTCTGCTGTTGTAGCCCATCCGCCTCAAGGTTGTGCGTGTTGTGGCTTCACAAATGCTTTGCTGCATACCTCGGTTGTAACGAGTGATTATTTCAGTCAAAGTTGCTCTTCTATCAGCTTGAATCAGTCGGCCCATTCTCCTCTGACCTCTAGCATTTTCGCTCACAGGACTGCCGCATACTGGATGTTTTTCCCTTTTCACACCATTCTTTGTAAACCCTAGAAATGGTTGTGCGTGAAAATCCCACTCAGACCGGCCCGTCTGGCACCAACAACCATGCCACGCTCAAAATTGCTTAAATCACCTTTCTTTCCCATTCTGACATTCAGTTTGGAGTTTAGGAGATTGTCATTGGAATGTCATTAAAGTTTGTGTGCATGTAAAGGCATGCAGGCATTTTTGGCAATATAGTGTATATCAATAAAAAAAATAACAAAAACACACATTTGCACATATTCAAATATACATGCTTTAAGTCAAAGTTTCTGATATCAGGGGCCGCATTCACAAAACATTTGATCTTACCACTAAGTTTTCTTCTAAATAGCAGTAAGAGTGTCCTCTTAAAACCTATTCACAAAGCTGCTGAGACCAACTTTTACCAAGGAATAGATAGAAGTCTTAAGCTGAGAGAAAGGCCGGGGATGATCTCGTTGCTATGGATGATGTCAACACGCTTACTAACTATGCACACAGTCATTGGCTGATAGGGGAGGGGTCTCTGTCAGTGATTTAATCATAGAAATATTGTAGAACGAGGTATCATGTTGCCATATTCAAATAAAGATTTTAAAATAATTTTTTTGCCATATTCAAATAAAGATTTAAATTGTAGGCTAATTGTCACTTATTAAACAAGTATATATGTGTGTTTATGTATCTGTCAGCCTCTTACATGTCT
Source organism: Gobio gobio (assembly GCF_949357685.1). Classification (NCBI taxonomy): domain Eukaryota; kingdom Metazoa; phylum Chordata; class Actinopteri; order Cypriniformes; family Gobionidae; genus Gobio; species Gobio gobio. The sequence continues at coordinate 24,951,382 of NC_137107.1, forward strand.
GCATCTCGAGAGATTGCAGAATTCAAGCAACAAATTATGTTTTATGAACAAAGTTCAGGAGGTGTACGTTCAAATGGTCTATCTAATCAGCTCGAGAGGAGGCAAATACTGTATATACAAAGCCGACTCGCCTAGTTACCTCATCAGTTTTCTGCATTCCTCTGCCACCCCGACTCCTCACCTTGTTCCTATTCCGAGCCAGGGATACGGGTGAGTACTCTGGGTTTGGGCTAAATTCTGAGCTCGGAGCCCTCAATCCCCTCGGACATCAAATAAATTGCAAATACGTACAATTTTACTCTTTTACTCTATTCGGTAATTTGTACCGAAAAAGTTATTTGCAAATATATATTTGTAGCGTTTTTGCCTTTTTATTATGATAGGACAGTGAGTAGACAGGAAGAAAAGTGGAAGAGAGAAAGGGGGGGACGGGATTGGGAAAGGTCCACGAACCAGAAATCGAACTCCGCTCACCTGAACTGGTCACAAGACTCTCGGCGCTGACAATATGACATTAATTTCAACTTGACCGCGATGTTTTATTCTTCATGATTCAGTGCCTATTGCTGGTACATAAATAAACCTCATTATGTCATCGCAGATTAAAATTTATAATTCAAAAATATTTATTGCTCTATCGCCTATTGCCCAATGGTGTACAGTGTCTTTGGGGGGATTTCTGTGGCGGATTGCCGGCAACAGCCATTTTAGGATTGTTTGTGATTTGATTTATCTACCCCTAACTTTTCACAGATTTAGGAGATGGTTTTAGCACTAAAATGCTTAGGAGTCTTAAAATTAGGACCTACACGGCCATTATTTTTATAAATAGGCAAGTTAGGAGCTACTTTTAGCCTTAAGATGTTTCGCAAATACGCCCCCAGATCTGTTAAAGTATCATTTTCTGTGCATATCTGTTTCAGACATGAATTTATGGAATTTCCAGCTGACATTGAAATTCTGGTGTGTCTTTCAGCAACAACATATCAGTGACTTTCATCATCAGTTTGTTCTGCTATGTGTGTGCTGACTCTGATACGACATAAACAATACTCTGTTTAATACCAAAACTAAAAAGAACAGATGTTGCCATGTCAAAATGTGCAGGTGTCTGTTTCGAAGCGAGTTCTTATGCTTTCTGAGTTTGAGCAAACCTGTGAAGAGATTGAACGTTGCGTTAAGGTAGGTTTTGTGTGCCTTATCTTAAAAAAGGGAGGCTGGGGTGCTTAGAAGGCTGTATTCAGAACCCGAGCTCCTCTCCCTGCTGAGGAAATCTGCTCCGCATATATTATCACTGTGTGTTTAGTGCCTCCGCTGTGCAGGTTGCTCTGCATATATTTGACGCAGCTTGCCTCCTTGATACTCATGTGACAGTGAAGGCGACATAATGATGAGCTTTATATAGAAGCCTTGGCACATATTGCTGTGTGAAGGCAGCACAACAGTAAGACTCCTATTTTAAAGATGCAATGCAAGTAGAAATTGAACTATAATATTAAAGATGTTGTATCCATCATGACAATGCTGCAGTGATAGTGTACATGTGGGTGACAGATTTAAGTTTGACTTGCTAAAACCGTAAAAGCTATATTTATGTATGCATGCATGTATGTATTTATGTTTTTTAGCTATTTATTTTTGACTGAAGAGCTATATTAATTTTAGCTGCTGATTAAGACTTGTATTGTGTATGTATTGTAACTAAAATGGGGAAAGGAGAAATGGTCCTATATATAGAATTATATGTAGAATTCAGACGCCCTTGTTATTAGGGACACCGGTGGCCATTAGGTGAACTGCAGCCAGCAACTTGATGCTCATGCTTGTTCTGCAATTCATTAGCACCCTGTCAACAGATGAGTTTGATTATAAAGTATATTTGAAACTATAGATTATATATATCTGGCTATGTGAGACTATAGTTTGAATGAATCCCTTAACATTACAGCACAGAATAGCTCTTTCGGCATTATCTTGAACATTTCATCTGTCATAGAACGCAAGAGAGGCTCTTGGGAGCACGCGGAAATGTCACATCCAGTGTTGGGGGTAGTAACACATTACAAGTAAATTGAGTTACATAATCAGATTACTTTTTTCAAGTAACTAGTAAAGTAATGCATCATCACTTTTAAATTTACAACAAAATTTTTCAAATAAGTAATGCAAGTTACTTTGTTTTTCCATTTATTGACTGACAGCTCTCCTGTCCCTATGTTGGGAAAAATTGGGAACGAGTGCAGAGGCGTTGTGTGTGCTGTGTGAACATGATGGTTATTGCCATTTTAGAATAAATGTGAGAATGCATTTACTCATCTCACTTGCAAAAAAAAAAAAAACTGATTCAGTATTAACTCAAAAATGTATAAAAACAGTGAAATGCATTCTCAGAATATTACGCAAACATGCAATAATGAAATATATTACATTACACCAATGTACTTTATGTATTTAATCTCACTTTATTAACCAATGTCTTTGCTGCTGACCTTCAATTATCCACTTCAATACTAAGCAAAAATGACTTTAGATAAACATCACATTTCTGCTTCATTTTTTTTATTGCTGAAGTAAGTGTTGAACTCTCTTCTTCTGCATCTATTCTTCTTCAATCCAGAATGGCAGAACAACTGAAAGTTTTTTTAAATGTGTCCTCTACTGTACATGTGTGCTGTGCAATTTGCATTTTTTTCAGCCTGAGGCTTATTCATTTCATTTGCTGTGAAAGGGTCTTTACATGTGCCAAAAATAGAACTTTTGTTGTTATTAAAAAACAAAGGCAAGCCCAGGTGAGAAAAAGTAATGCAATAGTAATGTAACGCGTTACTTTCTATAAACAGTAACTAACACAATTAGTAAATTTGTAAGTTTTAGGGAGTTACACAATATTGGGCCCCACTTTATATTAAGTGGCCTTAAAGGGGCTTTATGTAGGATGGACACCCAGTGGTTGAACTAGGTATTGCAATCCAAATAAAAAATATTGGAGCGGGTTTTTTTTCAACCGGCCACCTCCTCCTCAGACTTGAAGCACACACAGGTTGCCAGATTGACGACACCAGCAGGAATGAGCGCACCTGACGATGGAAAGCAGCGTTCACACTTGACATCTTTTTTGAAGCTGCCAGCGTCTGTTTACATTATAATCCTATGGAGTAAACCGTGTTTTCATAAGCGCTTTTTTAAACGCCAGCGTCTTTTACTGCAGCTCAGAGCGTCTTTTCAAGTTGAAAAAAGTTGAACTTTTCTGATAAAAAACTCCCTACGTCAAGCGCCTTTTTGGCAGCTGACCAATGACAAGCGAGTAGCAAGACCTGAAAGTGGAGAAGGTGCCGGTTATTTCTATATTTTAGTCTACAATAAAACGAAATATGTCATAAAACACAACCCGTTTACATTTAAAACAATATTTAACATATTAATATGTGGTTCAGACAAGTGTGCATATATGATTATCACTGTAGGCCTAACATTAAAACACAACCCAGTCTCTTTTTGTTAAATGTAAGTTTATGTATGATCAATAATAGCCATTATAAAAGTATAAGTATAATGTATAAGAAGCTATACAAGAAATAAATCAAACAATTCAGTCAAACATACAAAGTCAGCCCTAGTAGGCTACAATGGCAACGCAAAGTTAAATAGCCTCAAAATATAAATTATTGAAACTTCACTTTGCCCTCAGCCTAAACGATTTGCCAGGGAACAAATTATAGATCCATGAGAGCAAAGATCACCCGTTACATATAAGACAAATTATATCTCATTTTAACCATTACAGAGACATCAGAGCCAGTGGCAGACGTCAGAAGGACTAGCCGAGGAAATGCTGTTCTCGGCGGGGTTAACAAGCACTGAGCGCCCGCTGATCGACTGGATCTCACAACTCCGAAAACGCCAGATAAAATATTCAAATAGCCGCTCTCTTTATAAATAAACCAAAGATTTAAGCTTTACACAAGTACATTATAGCCTGACAAAGTCTTAAAACTACATTTCGTCACACATTAACAGTAGTATTTTTAAATTACGTGGGGTTTCTCATCAGCACTCTTGTTGCGGCTGTTGTTAACAAAAGATACCCTCGGCTGCTAGGGAGTAGCAGATAGCAATAAAGGATATAACGCCGGATGGATAATACAGTTTTTTGGATGGATGTCGAGGTTTTTCAGGACAGCTTTCATGACTAGACTAAACTTAAATGAAATACGCTGTGTTTGCCGCCAACTGGCAACCCGGGTTGCTGAAATACAATTGGATAAACTGACAGTGGGCGTGTTACACAGACCAAAACAAAGACAGAAGTTTCGCACATTTTCACAGGAGAATAATTGACAATAGCGTTGTTTTTCAGATAAACAAGTATGTTAACTTAGCATGTTTCTTAAATATCTGCAAACATATTATGGTATTTGTATGCTTTAGTAGAGTCAAAAACCTACATAGAGCCCCTTTAACTACTATGTACTTACATAAAAAAATAAGTATAATGTACTTATTGTGTTCATATTGTATCACAAAACACTTTTGCTGATATTGAGGTGGGATATGGGTAAAGTCAGGGACAGGTGTGGTAGTATGGGTAAGTTTAAGGATAGGGTTAGGTGTAAAGGAAGGGTCAGCAGTGTAACTACACAGATGTAATTACATGCAGGTATTTAAAAAAAAATGTAAGTACAATGTAAAAACATGTATGTACACACAATAAGTGCATTATATCAAATGATTAATTAAAATGTTAGTACATAGTAGTTAAGGCCACCTAATAGAAAGTGGGTCTCAATATTGTAATGCATTACTTTTAAAAGTAACTACCCCTAACACATCCTTTATTGGATTAGATTTTCTCAGCAAAAAGTCCTTCACATAAAAATCAGTATATGGGGGTTCATAGACAACCTAGGAAGTCGGGGAAGGTCTCGTTTTTTAGGTTTTGTTACAAGCTGTTTACACATTGGAAATAAAAAAGCGATTAATACATGAAAATTCTTACATATAGCCCCTTTAATCCTGTCCAAAACTTTATTTTAAGATGTGAATAGTCTTCCATTAAGTGGTTATTAAATTTGAAGATCATTAGTATTTAAACACGGACAAAAATAAGTTGCTTTTTTAATTGTAAATGTGAAAGATCTAGAATAATGCATAAGCCCAACTGTGATCCAAATAAGCCCATAATGCTTTATGTAATTTTAAATTGAACAAACACTTAAATCAGACATTGTTAATGAACTGCTGATTAAACTTGAGAAATGGGAAATAGTTTTAATTTTTTTAATTTTTTAGCATCAAATCAGCCATAACTGAACATAAGTGGTCAGTCCATGGATGTTTCTTAAATCTTAGTTCCTCTAACTCTGTTTTTATCTTTTATACCTTAGTCTGCAGCTTTTCTGTTACTCTCTTTTCTCTGGCTGAGCATTTACCTGGACTGTTTTTCATCTCTGTCTCAGGTTCTTCCTATCAACCCCATATTTCTTTGTCATGCAGCTAGCTTGTGAGACTTATTTTAGGCCCTATAGTATCTAGTCTCTTATAGTCCCTATAGTCCTCAGCATGCCCAGTTGGTCCCCACAATGGAAATAATTGGTTAAAGTTCATGAATTAAAAGTTTTGTTCTGAGCACAGGGAATTCAGCTAATGCTTCTTTATATGAGGTTCAGTGCATTCTAAGTGGGCTTATGAGGGTCAATTGAGCCGTTCCTTATGCATGAACAAAATGTTATATTTATAGATTATAATTAAAGACCGAGCGTTTAATCACCACATAGGCAGTGTTTTGCAGAAGCTACAAATACTCATGAAATTCATCTTTTCAAGTACACAATATATATCAAGAAAATAAATCATATCAGGTTTCATACGAAAAAAATAATATTCTACCAGTTCCATCACCGGATTCTAATAAAATAGGCTTTTTATGAATTCTCAAGCTGCAAAGTTGTATAAGTTCTATGTTTATTAAATCCAGCCCTATATTTTTTTTATGTAAATGCTTCACATTTTATTTAAATTGAATAAACAGTTTTATTATTATTATTATTATTCATGATTAATTAGCTCAAATGTTTTTAAAAACCACTGATCAGCCTGGACAAATTGGAAATACAGTTTTATACTATTTTACATCTTTAAACATCCAATTAGCAATTAGCAAGCTTCACCAGTTTAAAGCCATTATACAGTCAGACCAAAATTTATTCAGACACCTTCAACATTTTCTCACATTATCCCAGTTTATTCGCAATAGTTTCGAAAATGTACAAGAACCGTGTCAGAACAAATTCATCTTGATATTGTCAGATAACTTTGATAGAAAGGTATGCAATGGATTACAATCAACCTGTCAGCTGTTAGATTTAAGTACACAATTAGATAAAACCAATTTAGATCAACCAATTACCAAGCAATGCTTCATTTAGTTCAGTCTGTGGTGTAAAAGCTTGCATTATCAATAAAAAAAACACTTAAGCAAAACATGGTCAGGTCAAAATGTCTGAATAATTTTACTTAGTCCACTGTATGAAGAATTTGTGGGTATATGTGACAGATTACTTCATTTCGCTGTCCTCACTTACATAAATTAACTATAGTGTCCTGCACCCACTGGTAAAAAATGATATCTGGTGTCTGAATCATTTTTGGTTTGACTGTATAAATACATATTTTGTTTCAGAGCAGCCAGTGAATGTACTGTATATACGATTGGGGAACGCATTTGGTTGCGTTTTATTTTTAATAATCTTTTTTTTTTATATATATATATATATATAATTAGTAAAATGCCATTTCTAGCTTAAGTGATTGCCTCAAAATGTACTGCTGTTGAGAAGAGTGTCTTTCTCCAGGTATTATAGACCTCCTTAGTGCGGGTAACAAACTGAATCAATCCTGTAGAAAGACTGGTATTGTTCCATTTTTTAAATTTTAGTATCGACTTGGTACCCAAGTAGCGCTACTTTTGACATTCCTCGCCTGCACAGCCGTGACAACAGCACCTTTCAGACAGATCAAATCGCTCTGCCATTGTGTGAGGAGATTTTCAGGTACTTAACCTCTCCTGTCCTCTTTTTCTCTTTCTGTCGGTTCTCAGCACAAAGAGGGCCAGACACACCTCTGGACATGGACCTTTTTCCTCTCTAACAATGTCTTCTGTTCCCTTCTCTCTCCTTCTTGCTCCCTCTCCCTTTCTTTTGTGTTTTGTTCTGGTGCATAGTGGCCTCTGAGTCATCAGTCTACGTGCTCCAACAGAGTCTGTGTGTCTGTCTTGCGCGCGCACACACACACACACACACACACACATTACTTTCCTAGGGGCTCCATACCTGCCTTTGGAACACTGCACTAAGTTAAATGAGAGAGAAAAAAGAGGCAGAGACAGAGAGCGAGCGAGCGAGCAAGCGAGAGCTTGATGGAAATATTAAGACACAGGTGAGCTGCTCTCTTAGTGCCCCACCACCATACAAATGGAACTTGATTCACTCTGTTTCTGTCAGCCAGCAGGAGAGTGCTTTTGCTTTTAAATAGACCTTACTTTTAATGTCTCTTTATTTACCAGAATAAAAATACATGTATATAAAAAAATACATATAATAACTATTTTTGCACATATTTTATAAATTAATAAATACTGTTTAGGGCACTATGTTCTTTAAGCAAAATAAAAAAACTTTTGTTTCGGGAATTCGAAACATCTTATCGAAGCAAACTTTCTGGAAAGTTCATTCTGCCTGATAAATGCCTTCAAACTACCATTGGTCTGTGGCGAGGTCCGTCGAGGTCAGACGTATTTTATATATAATAGAAATTACATAAATATAAATACAATATACGCATGGAAATATTTCTTATATATATATACATATGTGTGTGTGTGTGTTTTCAAATATACATAATAATTATACACAGTACACACGTCGGAAGCAAAAAATATTTGGGTGGGTCCTCCCCCAGAACATTTTTACTGGAGTAGATTCCTCTTACATTAAATGCAAATAGCCCGCTTGTTTACTAATAAACAAGGAAGACACCAATGGAAACAATGGAAGACATCAAATTATTCACAGCGGCAATAGTGTTAGGGTAAAGTGCATGGCAGGAAGTTTTGATGCAAATCGACCCGAGGTTTGAATCCGCCTTTTGCCGAACTCGCTCTACTCCCTTTTCCCATTACATATTAGATCAAAAATGCATTTATTTTCAATAAAAATGTATTAAAAAGTATAAAAAAAACTGGAAATAAAGCGTCTAACGTGTGTTTAATAATAAAGTGTTTATCGGTTAGAGATGGTAAAAATGGAAAAAAGTAAAAGTCTTGTCCCACCCACATACAATGTTTCCAATCCCCATGACACACACACATATTGTAAACACAAACCTTTATTTTGGATGTGATTAATCGCGATTAATCAATTTGACTGCTCTATATTCAAGTTAGTTTTTTTACCCCTTAGCGAAGAACGAAAAATTACTCTGCCACGTGTATATCGGGACCTTCAGTTTAGCATTCATTTGGTAATGATGCAATGAAAAAACCTTAAAGATCCTCATATGTCACCAACTAATTGGTGAAATGCACATTTTACAACATTTTATTAATCCTTGTTTTGAGAGAGAAACCGAGCAAATTAAACAATCTCCACTGACTAGAGTACATGTATTTCTTCATTTCTGTATTTAAAAATTAAAGCAACAAAAGCTTCTAAAAGTCTGTCACCCAGTTCAGTACTACGAGCTGGAATGCATGCGATTCTTGTGACATGCTCCTGAGAGGGACTCCAGAATGGAAAATAGCACAGAGCGTAGCCTAAAAACATCACTCAGTCTTTTTATTCACAAGAGGAAGCCAAAGACTGAGATTGAAATGTTCATACCACTAAATATACAGCCGTTGTCGTTTGTTATGTGTATTCGGCTCACTATGAAAAGTTATTGGCAGCACACAGCGCGTACTGCCGTGATTTAACATAGCCACTGAGTCATGTGGCTTGAATTGCCCTACAGACCACCCAACGCTTAAAATCAGAATCTGAAATCCTTCCAAATCTCAGTCCGATACATTAGCGGTGTTGAGAGGTAAACATGGCTCACAAGTATTGTTGCTCAACAGAGCGCCCAAGGCTCATTCTATTTTAATGCATTTCTTTTCAGGCAGTGGCAGTCCTCCCAGAGTGCATTGGGAGGTGGAACCCGAGAGCCTTGTGACTAATGCAGCCACCGTTTTCAGCCACACTCGCAGACCAGTTTCTACATGTCAGCTCTCGCACATTAGCGTTGCATATTTTATGGCCGCCATTATTATTTCATCCATTTCCTTTTTATCCATCTGCTGTGTGCGCTGCTGCTCCATGCAGCGGGACACGTTCAGATGGTCTGCAAGTTCAACAGTCCTGTGATCCGTGTGGATATTCATTTATCCTGTTTGATTCTCAGGCCGTGTTTAATAATCAAAGACCAAGTTTTGTACTGTGGTCATTTGTAATGAATTTAAAAGCGAAGTAAAAACAAACAGACATTTTTGCTCTAGTTTCTTTCATGTACTTGTGCAGTACATACATAAATGTTAAAATGGATTTTAAAAATCTGACTGTAGTGATTCAGGCAGTTGAGGTTAGTTGATTTATTTTTTTTTCTCACTAGTCAACTTTTCACTCTTGTTTAATTTGGGTGCTTTTAGGTTTACCTGTGATCTGGCAGAGACTTTAAAGTGCAAACTGTCTAATAGATAAAGCGCAGGACACTGTCAGCACGCTAAAGCAATGTTAAAGCATTGCTTGAACAATGTTAAAGCATCATTAAAGCAATGTTAAGGTATATCCATGTAAAAGCATTGCTAAAATGTTGAAACATTGCAAAAACAATGTTGAAACCACTAAAACATTTGAACTTAAAAATATATATAAATCATTGTAAAAATTTTCATTTCGCTATCTGTTAAAGCAATGTCAAAGCACATCTAAAATATCAAATATTGCGAAAATTATTTTAAAATGTCAATAAAACAATGTTGAAACTGCTAAAACATTAAACCTGGTAAAATAATATTAAAGCATTGCTAAATGTAAATTTCACTAAAACAGTTTTAAAGCATAGACTGTTAAAGCATTGCTCAAATGTTAAAGTAAAATAAAATAAAAAATGAAACAGAGTAGAATAAATCTAGATACACTAGTTTACTAGTCAATTTTCGTATTACTAGTCAACCTTTCGTGATCCATCCCCACTTTGAAAATCATCTGTAAACTAGAATACTCTGAAACCATCTGAATGTGTTAGTGTTTGATTTAACATGAGAGTAACAGCAGAAATACATGTTTGTGGTGAGCATTCATACATAAAAAATTGCTGCTGTGTGGATTTTCTGAAACCAGGTGGCTTAATGTCAACTCATACTTTAGTGGAGATCCCTCGGTTTATTTCAGTTTCCCCCCCATCAGCGCTGCAAATGGGATTTTGAATGGCCCTGGTGACCATGTGCCTTGTTTCAGCACCATAGAGGCGGACAGCTCCTGTCAAGATAAGGAAACGTTAACTCGAGACACAATCTCCTCCCATGTACTTCTCTCTATCACAATCCCACTTTCTTTCTAGCCCAATCTCTGTCATCTCTCCCTCTTTCTCTCTCCCGTTCTCTCTCCTCTTTCCCTCACTCCATTTCTGCTCTTATGCTCTATGGGTTCCCTGGAGTGCTATTTCCTCTCTTCCAAGCTGTTCCTACAAGCCCCAGATGTACCTGGGTGGGCCTAACCCCAGTCCAGGCTGTCAGGTTGCATTAACTGCCATTCGTTCAGAGGTGGCGGGCGCCACGCTCCGGCTCCTTGCGATGCATTTTGGCAAATTATGCAGTTTTGCTGCAGTGTGATAGACGTGAACACACATCTACAACAACATAAATTAATTCGATTCTGACTCCTTCATGTGTCAGCACATATGAAATATATATTTTAGATCGTATTTCCAAGGTCAGTTAGCCACAGGCTTTGTATGTTTTTGAAAGAAGTCTCTTAAGCTCACCAAGGCTGCATTTATTTGATCAAAAATACAGTAAAAACTGAAATATTGTGGAATATTGTTACAATTTATTTAACTGTTTTTAGGTTTGAATGTATTTTAAAATGTAATTTATTCCTGTTATGTTCAAAGATGAATTTTCAGCATCATTACTCCAGTCTTCAGTGTCACATGATCCTTCAGAAATCATATGCTGATATGCTGCTCAACAAACATCTCTCATTACCATCATTGCTGAAAACTATTTTTGTGGAAACCATGAATGATTTTAAGAACAATCCTACAGACCCCAAACTTTTAAACAGTATAAAGTAATAAATGGAGACTTAAGAATTAGATTTGTCAACTTCTAGCTACTGAAGAAACATCTTAAACCCGTCTAGAGAAGTGTTGGCACTTTGTAGCTGATCAGGTTGGAACACTCTAAAAAATGCTTGGTTAAAAACAACCCAAGTTGGGTTGAAAATGGACTAACCCAGCAATTGGGTTATTTTAACCTTTGGGTTGTTTTAAGCGAAAATTTAACCCAACCAATGGGTTAAAACTACCCATTCACTGGGTTAAAACAACCCAATTGCTGGGTTAGTCCATTTTCAGTTGGGTTGTTTTTAACCCAGCATTTTTTAGAGTGAAGCTAAGAACCAGCTAAGACCAGCAGTCTATATTATTCTGGTTCAAGCTGTTTTTTTTTCAGCGTAAATCAGTAAATAATTTAATTTTAAAATAAATAATTTTTAGTTGAAAATTAATCTCTTTCCGCTATGTGAGCTATCAGCTAGATTTTAAATTCGGCATGAAACAGAAGTTGCGATAGTCTTTAATTCCCTATTGTAACTAGGGATGGGACGCTGTGAAAATGTAATATCACTATTATAGTGACCAAAATGAACACGATTATCAATATTATCACGGTTTTGTTCAAATGAGATGAATGTGTTCAAAACAAACTGATGCACACACTGAAAACATTTCAACAAATTTTATATTTGAAAATCAACAAACCAAAAAATATAACAAGCAGCTCTGTGCACTTTTTTAAACAAGATTCTATTCACATTTCCTTCCTTATAATGACTGTCGTCAATAGCAACGCATTATATCACTGCACACATCCACGTATCACAACGGACGCACTCGTTTCATTCAAATGCAACATGTCGCCTTGCGTCTCCGTTTTTGATTGTATTGAAAATGTAGTGATCATCTTGTATAGACGATTGTTTTTTACGCTGTACAAAATGGATTTATAAACCAATAAGATTTCAAACATAAATCTCAATTAAATATGTCCTTGTAATTATTTATGTGGTAAAAAAAAAAAACTTTGTTATAAGTGTACAATGAATATACACTATTATTCCATAAATGTCACCCTCAATAGTCTTGTCTGAACTTGTTTGTTCGTCTTTGGCTCAAAGCCACTTGCTGCAAACTTTTCTTTGCGGAAGCTTCACATTGATTTCAAGTGAGTCAGATAAAATAGTTTAACTCAAATCAACATTTTGTGTCCAATTAGTTCCCAGACGTAGTTTTGGTATTGCGTTCGCTGTACAACAGTGGGTGATGGTCACGAAGATGACTCTGCAGATTTTAAGTGTTTCCCCCTATTGCAGCAACTTTCTTTTTGCATGTTCTGCAGAAAGGATGACCATCTTCGATTAAGTTTCCCTCAGGACTTTTGTAAAAGCCAAAATATGACCACACCTCAGATTTGGTCCTTTTAGAAGGCTGTCACTGCCTTCCGCCATTTCTTCTCGATCAAAAAACAACGTTGCGTGTTGCGCCTGCACCAGACTTTACAAAATCGTGATAATCAAAACACGATAATGCTAACCGTCAGAAAATGTTATCATGGTTTATCGTGAAACCAGTAATCGTCCCATTCCTATTTGTAACATATCCAAGTAAAAGTCTTCTCGAACAAGAAAAAATGTAGGGAGGGACTTGATTTTGTCCATCAGGAATTGATTGGAAGGTTGTGGTGTGCTATTGCTGTGATTGGCAGGTTGTCCATTAAACATGTCATCAGAAAAGAGAAGATGTGGCTGCAAGAGGGAGGGGAAGAGTACAATGGCACATGAATTAAAAAAAAAAATTATGATGTGCACACTGAACAGATAAATCATAAATACTGCAGTATTCTATAAAAATAAAATAAAAACTAGTGACACAGACAATATTGTGGCTTCCTTTAAAGTCACTGTTTTCCACCTTAGGGCTCTTTTTCTGGTCACTGGTCCCTCACGGGGATCATTGATACCACAAGTCATGGGCAATTTTTAGGGCGAAGAGAGTGGCACTTCTCCCAGGCCAGTATGGTGGTATTCTTGTGTTTTGGATCTGATCACAGTACAATCTTCTCCCCTCCCCAAACCTTGCTCTTCCCCTGGTTCATCTCCCCCTCTAGAGGGGAGGAGACGTTGGAGTCAGGCAAGAGGGCGAGAGAAAGAGGGCCTGGAACTGAGTGGCATACCAAAGCGCCTTTTCGCAGTGCGTATAAGAAACAAAGGACGAGAGACCTGCAGCTGCAGTCAGCCTCCAGGGGGCCAGTCACTTTAAAAAAGAGAGAGAAAGTGAGCCGGCGAGTAGATCCCCATCGATAATGAGAGAGAGGAAGTGGGGAGTGGGTTTGCTCTAAAATGGAACGAAGAGACTGTCAGCAATGTGAGACAGAGGATTAATTGAGAGGAGATGTGCAGGTCATTTAATTTCAGTATCACGTAGCTCCAGCGTGTGTGGTGTGATCTATCAGAAGTCCCAGAGATTTTGATGGACAGTTTGCAGATATCCATCTGTCACGCTTTGCAAATGATGTGGTGCCCACTCCTTCTGATTGTCCTTGTTCTTGTTGCTTAGTGAAAAAAAAGGTGTGGGATGCAAGCTGGAGGAATGGGGAGAGAAATTAGGGTTGTAGAAGGGGATTACTTGTAATCCATCCCTGTATTTAAGTGAGGTCCTCAGCTTGCATGACATGAAAGTAATGTCTTAAAATAACAAGTTTAGCTGTGTAACAATTACTTAAAGGAGCACTGTGTACATTTTATCGGCATCTAGCAGTGAGGTTGTGAATTGCAACCGGCCACCACTCACATAGAGCACATAGAGAAGCTACGGGGGCCGACACAGAACAAAGATGTCTTTGTCTGAGACAGCGGAGAGTAGCTAGCGCTCTGTAGAGAAGTTTGTCCGTTTAGGGCTACTGTAGAAACATGACGGCGCAAAATGGCGATTTCACTGTAAGGGGACCCGCGGTGTATGTAGATAGAATAGATAGATAGCTCATTCTAAGGTAATAAAAACATGACATTTCATTATGTAAGGTCTTTATAAACCACTGAAAACATAGTTTTATTATATTGAATTTCTGTCAACAGATCCTCATAAATATGACAGTATACCTTGAAGTTATTTTTAAAATAGTTACATGGATTTAATATGCTTAGTTAAAGGGTTAGTTCACCCAAAAATGAAAATTCTGTCATTAATTACTTACCCTCATGTCGTTCGGCACCCGTAAGACCTCCGTTCATCTTCGGAAAGTCCATCTCACTACAGTGGTTCTACAATAACTTTATGGAGTGACAAGAATAGTTTTTGTGCGCAAAAAAACCCTAAATAAAGACTTATATAGTGATGACGATTTCAAAACACGGCATCATGAAGCTTCGAAGCATTATGAATCAGTGAGTCGAATCATGATTCGGATCGCGTGTCAAGCCGCCAAACTGCTGAATCGACTCACTGATTATTGTTATTGTAGAACCACTGTAGTGAGATGGACTTTGTAACGACGTCTTTAGTACCTTTTAAGGGTCTTGAGAGTGAACCGTGCATTGTGCCAATGGAGGCCTTTCAGAGCCATCAGATTCTAAACTAAAATATCTTCATTTGTGTTCTGAAGATGAACGGAGGTCTTACGGCATGAGGGTAAGTAATTAATGACACAATTTTCATTTTTGGGTGAACTAACCCTTTAATATATACTATAAAATTAAAAGTTACTCAATATTGCTCTACTCCCTAAAAAAGTAACTAATTACTTAGTTACTTGTCAAGGAAAGTGAAGCGCTACAAAAGTTCTATTTTGGCAAACGAAAGGCTCTTTTACACCAAAAGTGAAATGAATAAGCCTCAGGCTGAAGGAAATGCAAATTCACGTCTGTACAGTAGAGGGAGAAGCCCAAATAAATATTTCCGCTGTGCTGCCATTCTGGATTACAGATGAATAGGACACAGGAGTTTCACACTCTTACTTCAGCAATACAAAATAAATAAACACAAATGTGATGTCTCAAGTCATTATTGCTTATTAGTATGGTTGAATTGGATCATCAAAGGTCAGCAGCAAATGCATTGGTTGATAAAGTGAGATTAAATTCATAAGTATATTTGTGTTATTTAACATTTAATTATTGCAGGTTTGCGTAATATTCTGGAAATTGCATTTCACAGTTTTTTTTCTTCATTTTGTGGAATACTAAATCTGTTTTTGTGCAAGTGAGATGAGTAAATGCTTGCTTACATTTAGATTAGAACTAAAATAACCATCATGTTCACACAACGCCACTTACTCCTGGTTTCTCTCAACATGAGGACAGGAGAGGCGTCAGTCAATAAATGAGAAAACAAGGTAACTTGTGTTACTTATTTGGAAAAAGTAACTCATATTTTGTTGTAAATTTAAAAGTAATGTGTTACTTTACTAGTTACTTTAAATAAGTTATCTGATTATGCAACTTGCATCACTTGTGCGTTACCCCAACACTGTATATTATATAAAACTAAATAGTTTCAAACAATGCTTGTGTTCCTGAAAAATGTTAGAACTTCGGAATAGTTCTTAACCCTCTGAAGTCTGAGCTGTTTTGGGGCCCTTTCGAAGTTTTTACATGCTCTGACATTTGTGCTTTTTTCCGTTGCTTCTAAACATATTAATGGCAAAAGTGTCATTACACTGTATTCAGCACAAACTGGGCTACCATAATATGAGAGCAACATGTATGTACATGCAAAAAAATGACATTCAGTACCTCTATAACCAGCATGAGAACTAAGAAGCTCCACTTCTAGCCATTTCTTAGCAAACCACTTTAGCCACCTGCATGTATTAACATCTCTAGAGATGGTGGCCACACCACTGGGGAGGTGATCTAAACACACTGTCAGTCACCGGGGAGTTTTCTTTCTAAATGACATCCCGGCTCCATCAGGCGTCCCTCATTACCCTCAGCTGTCAGTCAAAGGCTTAATCAAACCCGTCCTTGGACTGCTGCTGAATGCAGCTCAGAAATGATTCATCTCCCACGGTGTGAAATGTGCTGGAGATATGTGTGGGCAGAATCTTGAGGAGGTCATGACCCATCTTTAACGTGGTAAAAAGTTTGATACTTAATATGATTTCAACCGTAAATGCGGACACGTACAGACTTAGCTATACTTCCAAACTGTAGGTGAAGAGCAGGCAGCGCTGAAGTACTTCTGACGCTTTCTCCGATTGGCCTCCTCTTCACTCGCTGTCTAGCTGCGGGGCGAGAGAAAATCAAACATTAGCTCAATTCCAAAACCTAGTGAGCTGCCTCTCTGCATGCTGCCTACGTAGACAGCTGCCTTCTGAGGTCATGGAACTTTGTAAGTGACTGATTAAGAACACTCATAGACTAATCGCAACACGCAAATAGTGCTCCTCACAAAGCGTACAGGTGGCTTGGCTATCGGTTGATTTTGATAAATATTTCAATTTAAATATTAGAATTATATTAAAATGTAAGTGTTTGTTTTTAAAATAAATGCTTGCAGTATAAACATTTGAAATTATATTTAAATTAAATTAAGTCTGCATGCCTACCTAGGTGAAAAGGACATACTATTGAATGTATAAAAAAAGCACTTTAAAAATTAAATTAGTATGTTTGTATTATATTTGAATTGTACTGAAAACATACTCAAGTACATTTTTTATGTCTTTTTCCCCTGGGTAGGTGCTTGATTTTATACATCTGTGGTCATGGATGTGATTGAAACACCTGAATTCAATAATTTGGAGGGGTGTCCCTATACTTTTGGCAATATAGTGTATATATACGCTTCTCTGTCTGGGTTTGGTGGTTGCCAGGAGAACGGTACTTGCCTGACTGCATTGTGCCAAATGTAAAGTTTGGTGGAGGGGGGATTATGGTGTGGGGTTGTTTTTCAAGAGTGTGGCTTGGCCCCTTAGTTCCAGTGAAAGGAACTCTTAGTTCTTCAGCACACCAAGACATTTTGGACAATTTCATGCTGCCAACTTTGTGGGAACAGTTTGAGGATGGCCCATTCCTGTTCCAACATGACTGCACCAGTGCACAAAGCAAGGTCCATAAAGACATGGATGAGCGAGTTTGGTGTGGAGGAACTTGACTGGCCTGCAAAGAGTCCTGGCCTCACCCGATTGAACACCTTTGGGATGAATTAGAGTGGAGACTGCGAGCCAGGCCTTCTCGTCCAACATCAGTGCCTGACCTCACAAATGCGCTTCTAGAAGAATGGTCAGAAAAATTCCCATAAACACACTCCTAAACCTTGTGGAAAGCCTTCCCAGAAGAGTTGACGCTGTTATACCCACAAAGGGTGAGCCAACTCCATATTAAACCCTACGGATTAAGAATGGGATGTAATTAAAGTGAATGTATGTAGAAATACAATTGATAACACAGGACCTAAAAAATACCCAGTGTATCTGCTCTGTTTCTTTGAGATTTTAAAGTGTGCATCCAAAAAAAACCTGGTTTAAACCAAATTAAAACCATTATGTTAATACTGTGTACTAGTATGACCAACTAGCAGTTAGTTAGGGGTAATCAGTCTTACTTTTTGGTATCAAATTAGACCAGTCTACAGTTTAATGTAACTGACTTTAAAAAGTTATGAAAAATGAAGGGAAAAAATGACGACTAACTTATAAGACTAGTTTATGCAACCCTCCTCTGGTTGTATACGTACATACTTATAGACTGACAGACTGTACTTAAAAAAAAAATCAAGATTCTGCAGTGCATTAAGCCCAAAGTATTGGCCAACTTCATTTTTTACGTGTACGCTACACTGAAATATTGGCGTATAAACCATTATCATCAATTTGCATCACTTGTACTGTATGTGGACCAAGTGTGCCGCACAAGTCCTGAAATGTGAAGCCGAAGCATTTTGATCACCCCTTGGTGGTTGGCTGCAGTATGTCATAAACCCCGCCCTCTCCATGCAATCGAATGGGATGGAAGGCAAACAAAAAAAAAATCCAAAGATCGTTTCTGTCATTTTAGGTAGTTCTTATCACACAGACGTATGTTCAATTTTTTCCAGTAAGTTTGGTTTAAGTTAGATATTTGATGCTATAAAAATGGGGTGTAACGTCATGATTGACAGCTGTGCTTGCGAATAAGTCTGCGGGAGTGTGGCCCGGACCTTGATACCGCAGCTCCACCTCAGGACGTAATCAGCAAAGACCGTTAATGGGATATTTTGTCTGCAGTGGAAGGAAGCGGAGACACGCTGTCCATCTTTTTTTACAGTCTATGTCGTGTACGTGTAAAAACCGAGGAATACTTTGGAGGATTACATTTCCCTTAGAATTCATGCAAAAAAGTCCACCTGTTGTTTTAAAATTCTCTCACTGTAGGCAGCTCACTGGGTTTTAAAACAAAGCATTGGACCCCACAGAGCCACTCCAGCTTGTCAGGTAGCAGTTGGGTCTATTTTTACACCACCCGTGAGTTTTGTCCGCAAGACATCTGCAAGACAGCCCACGTCGCTCATACTGTACCTTGCGGAAATGGAACGCATCTTTCATTGTAATATGCAATATTATATGTCTCACGATGAAATAAACGGTCTTCTCCAGACAATATCCAAGAATTGTGAAGGAGACAGAAACCCAGCGCAGTGAAAGGAAGCACATGACGAATGACGGCAGTCATCCTGCTTGCTTTGTGCGTTAGGAAGGCAATTCTCAGGTTATCCAGCAAGGACAGCCGTCTTCTATAGACACAGCTGGAACAGAATAGGTTTGCCCACATGGCTCTCTTACCAAATGCCTTTTCGAATTGTCATGCTGAGGGGCGAAGCGCAGAGTAGACGGTAAAGTAACATTAATAATATGGATGATTGCAAAAATGGCATCCAGCGGGCAAACAGTGCTCTCTCACATGTGCACAACAAATAACTCAAACATTATGGCTGACAGGGGCCAGTTAATGTTAAATGAAATGACGTGTGGAACACAAATATTGTAGTCAATCTTCCATAACTCTCTGTAAAAGTAAAGTGGCTTTTTTTTTCCCATTCGCTCTTGAAATTCATTTGGCCTGTCGCAATGCATTTGGCAGGCTCTTACCCAATTCTGACTGGGAGAGAAGAGCGTCCTGCTTCCAGTGCGATTCCACTTCAATTGAGGAGAGGGGCTGTGGAGAATACAAATGTATGAGCGCAGTCTGGGCTGCCTAATCTCTTTCAGACAGACCCCGTGGCCATCACATTGCCAGCATGCCCTTCTGCACAGGCGCACACACGCCAACGTTGCATCAACGCTCTTGGGCTAATGGATTCTCTAATTCATCCATACTTGCCTCATCCATGCACCACTCAGACGACATGTGTTCAGGAACTGATGTGATCGCTTGAGATTGACAGTAGCTTGTTTTTCCGATTTCGCCCATCTGTTTTTGCAGGCTTTTTGATGAAGGATGAAGGTTGGCGGTTTTTGATTTGCCTCAAACTTGACACATAGTCTGTGTCGAATGTTCTACTTTCATGCGTTGGAGCATAATAGACTGCAGAGGAAAAGAAAAATGGGCTTCTATTAAATGAGAATTGATTTTTCTACCAGTCTTGCCAAAATGTAATCAGCATTTTATAATCATTTAATTTTGGAGACTGCTAAAAAAGGTTGTTTGAGAAAGTGACACAGACCAGTGCGGTTGCAACCTAGAATTGGGTCGCTAGTCTTTTGGGGTCTTGGATGACAGAGGAAAAAACAATGCTAAGCGCAAACAGCAAAATTCACCTAAGCGTTTAATCGTGTTTAGTTAGGATGGCAAAATAAATAGGCTTAGCAATGTACAAATAAAGAAAAAACGCTTATTGTCTTTTGTTGTCGACATAGAGGGTGGATAAAAGACTAATCGAACTCTAAGGGGCCAGGCTTTTTGTTGGTGGTGGTGGGTTTGTTTGTTTTTTTCCTTTTAAGATGATGAATTTTAGTCCTGAAGCAAAACCACTAACTTAGACGATGTGTTTATTAGTAATGGGGGTATTACATCTCCTCATTCCTTTGGGTGCTGGCGCCATCACTGCTCCTTTCAGAAATGATAGAGCTTTGTTTTTGTTTACATGTTTGTACTCATTATGACGAACAGGATTACAGCAATTGATCTAAAGAGCTTGGTAATTCATGTCTTGATTGCCTATTTAATCAACTTCAACCTAAATGCCTGTACATCAAAACAAACCACACAGCAGTTAGTCAAAAATTGCGGTTCCTTTATCCATAGAGTTAATGCACGCTTGGGTTGCATAACGTGCTTTTGTGGTGGAGACCATCTTGTGGGAAGGAGATGTGCTGGCCAAACCCTCTCCTCTTCACTTCCTGTCTGGAATCGGCAGTGTTCATAGTAGATGCGTCATGTTGGAATACACATCCTTCAGCTCAACTCAAGCTCTGTTTGGAGGCTTTTCTAAAGCATTGGAGCACACTACCACATTATATAATCTGCAGGTTTTCAAACATTTTGATGCCAAGGACCCTCAAACATGGTGGTGATCATGTGAAACGCCCACTTCCTAAAATACCTAGCTATATATAGTATATGCATAAAGGCCTATTTATAAAGAAAAATTGCTTTCATGTTGTTACTGTACTGAAACTAAAGCAAATAACAGAATTTGATCTGGATCAGCCGTGTTCTAGATACAGTCCACCGTTGCTCAATGACGTGGTGCCTGCCAAAAAAGGCTTGTGGGAAGGGGGGAGAGAGAAAATTGGAGAAAGAAGGAGAAAGGGGAACGTCCAAGCTCTACAGGAGGAGAGGATGACCTACTTCGATCGTAATCGATTGGGCCTTAGGCTCAGCGTGAGCAAATGTGGTGCCGACTGAATCATGTCCCAGCAGTGCACCTTCGAAAGAGACAAGGTCAAAGTCTGTTCCTGTCGCCCGTTCGCCCTCGCTCCCTTTCTTTCTCCCTGTATAACCCTGTCGATCACTCAATCGCTCGTTCTTTGTTTCTCCCTCTTCCTTATATTCTCCATCAACCTTTTCTTTTTTGAGAACATATTGTCCTCGTGGGGGAAGGGGCCAAATGTCCATGTGACTGAACATTTGGTGCTGGAAGGAGCTCAACACGAGCCTACTGTGAGAGTTCATCTAAACGCTCGAGCAGAACTCCAAGTCTCCACCCTTCACGCGTGCTTCACAGCAGGACCGTGTATGTACCGTGTCAGCATTGCTGAGCGTCGTACAGCTAAAAAAAAATCTTTGCAGTCAATTCAGTGAAGCTCGGAAGTGCATATGGCATTTTTTACAACTGGGTCTCAGCCAGGTCTCCGAGTCTGTAATGGCAGGAAGAACAAAGTGTGCCAGTTCCATGGCCGAAGATGCACATTAGGAGCGGGACGGATGCCACTGAGCAGGCCGTAGGTTAAGTGTGCTCAGGCTTTCTCAGTTCCCCATCATCAGCAAAGCCAGGGTATTCATTAACCTGTGACTACGCTTTATTGGTCGCCAAACGCACCTCACTTTAGGAGAGTGCATCCATAAGACTGATAAAAGCACTCATTTTAAGCTGCCGAACAGACACGCGCACACACACACACACACAAAAAGATGATAATGCCAAGGAGCGAAGGCAATCTTACTGTGAAAGAAGCTGTGGCGGGTGTTTTGTGAAGAAGTGGCACTTAAATGATGTCAGAATTTCAGGAGGTATTCAAAAGAAGTGAGAAAAGCCTTCGAGGCCTTGGTAGACGCGTGCCTCGGTAAGACATCGAACAGTTTTCACTCTAGGGTACTACTTAAAGAATGACTAGATCCTCCCCACAGAGAGCGACGTGT
This sequence comes from Gobio gobio, assembly GCF_949357685.1. NCBI lineage: Eukaryota > Metazoa > Chordata > Actinopteri > Cypriniformes > Gobionidae > Gobio > Gobio gobio. Next base: position 24,973,473 of record NC_137107.1, read on the forward strand.
GCATGTAAGGACAGCAAAAAGCACTTTTACGTTGGATTACAGAATGTTTTGTACCTAAAAATGAATGTTTTCTTCACGGTAGATGCATCGTGTTGGAATACACATCCTTCAGCACAACTCGAGCTTTGTTAGCGGCTTTTCTTAAGCTATTATAGCATCACATTATATAATCTAGAGGTTTTCACATTTCTTTGATGCGATGACCCCCCAATGTTGTGGTTATCTCCTTGTGAAGGCCACACAGCTTATATAGTATATGCGTGAAGACCCATTTTTATAATAAAGTAAGAAAAGGCATGGTTATGCAAACATTTACTTTTAAAATGTTACTGTACTGAAACCAAAGCAAATTATAACATTTGATGGATCAGCAGTGTCTAAAACACCTTTCCTGCTCTAGATACGGTCCATTGTTGTTCAATGACGTGACATTTGATCTGGAAAAGTGCAATATATGTACTGTATATACTATTTGTTTTCTGGGTTTTCGACGCTAGAAGCACGATAACTGCCTGAGTTACATAAGGTAAATATAGGTAGACTGGTCTACATTGCACAGGCGCAGGATTCCGTTGCATCATTTCTAAATGTGGTGCTTTATGACAGTTCTTCATTGGAGTACATTACACTTATGCATACTTGGGCTTAGTACTCCAATGACTCCAAAGAAGGTAACGTACCCCATACCTTACATTTCTCATCCTTCATTGATCCCTGGCAGACATTAAAGAGGAGTAAAAGGAAACTCCGGAGTAATCTTCCCGGAAAACTTCAATCTCTTCCTGACTCGCTGTCAGCTCCTTTCCGGCGCTGTGGAAAACCCCTGCTGCTTCCCATTGCACTGTGAAGAGCCCAATAGGAGTGGTGTTAATTGCTGCTCGCGCAGTGGGGGCTCTCAAGCTTTCTGCCAGTGGTTGCTGAACATACAGTGAGCTTAAACCTCCAGCTCTCAGCATCTCTCTCATTAGTGCTCTCTTGTGACGTCCTCCTACACCTCATCTAGAAGAGTGAGCAGAGGTGGAAGCATGTGCTTTTGCTTCGGACAGTGTGGGCCACCAAGGCAGCATTCACACTGGAGACAAAAGTGGGCCAAATCCATTTTTTACTTAAATATGTGCCTTTTTTATAACAGTATGAACAGCACAATCCACATGCAATCTGATCTTTTCAATTCTGATTTGGGCCCTTTCCATATGTGATCCTAAACCTATAAAGCTTTCCTATAGCTCAAACAGTAGAGCATGGCGCTAGCAACGCCAAGGTCATGGGTTCGATTCCCAGGGAAAGCAAGAATTGACAAAAATGTAAAATTGTACCTTGAATGCAATGTAAGTCGCTTTGGATAAAAGCGTCTGCCAAATGCATAAATGTAAATGTAAACCTCAGTCTGAAAAGTCATATCGGAGATGTTATATGTATTATAGTGAAAGCTCCATACAAGCAAAACCTCATCACGTTTGCACAAATTCGCTTGCTTCCGTGGCAAATTACCTTATAAATGAACGCGTCAATAGTGACTTCAGTAACATCCATGTTTACTTCCGTCATGCAGGTCATTTCGGGAACGTAACCAGTTCACACTCAAATCTAATATAGACAAATTTTAGTGAACAGCCAAACAAAAAAAATCTGAGCAATAAATCAGAATTGAGCATTAAGGCTTGCAGTGTGAACGTAGCCCAAGCGCGCTCGTTCTTATGAGACCCCGTCCTGAAGTTTGCCTGCCTCCCATTACATTACTGGAATTACATTAGCACCCATTATAGCAGTCAGGGAGCTTATTGTATTAGACCAAGAATTAGATTCTGCTTCCTAAAGATGTTTCTTTACAATAGAGAGGTTTCGCATCATGAAGCAGTTCTGCAGCTCATAAGCACCTCGCATCCGAAGACATACAGATGTATCGCTTCATTTCCAGCCAATCGATAAGCGACCAGGTTCTCTGTCCCTGCCTACAGGGTATTGTTTTTCTGACCATTGCTGCTTCTACTTAGACTTTGGCTTAATTAATAGCTGAAATTTACTGTCAATTGCAAATCGATGGCAGTAATTACATTCTGGAGTCACAGTCGCTGGGTTTTAATGTGTGTGTTTCGTTCTGCTTCTAAAGATTGATTATAAGAGTGGAATTTTTCCCCTGAGCTCTCTATATTTTGATATAGTTTGTGGTAGTACCTGAGATTTGTGTCGTTCTCATACACAAATTGAAATGTTTTTAGTGTTATGGAATTGTCCCTAAATACAGTATCTACATTATGTCAGTAATCACATAAATATGTTTTATACAGTGTATACCATATTGATAATCTGCTGATATTATTCAATTTAGTTTTCTTTTTTATTATTATTGTTAGATTTGCAATAAGACAATATGGCATATTTAATGATTAATATCTAATTGGATATTTCTCATATACCCTACATTTTGATTACCTTTACTGACATATAATGTTCCTTTAAAGTGTTTGTGTGTGCGTGTGCGTGTGTGTGTGTAGCCCCAAATCAGCATATTAGAATGATTTCTGAAGGATCATATAACACTGAAGACTGGAGTAATGACTGGAATAACTGAATAAATTACATTTTAAAATATATTAAAATAGAAAAGTTATTTTAATACAGTTAGATAACTGTACAGGGTAATACGGGGAGGGGGGGCATAAATGAATTAACATTATGCACTATTTAAGGTCACTACCAAATGAGTACATTCATGTAATTCATAATGTAACTCCTTTGTATAGATGATCCGATGTTCTTGCACATGATGCTCTTTAAATCGTTGCTGCTGTAATGAAAACAAGTGCGAGATTTTTACTTTTTGAATGGCACTGTACACATAATATTATCTATAATGTACACTTTTGGATGACACATCAGGAAGGGATCAGCGAGTCCTCATTAGCTTGCAATAAAATGCTGACAGCACAGCAAGCACAATACAGCAAAAAGCTTTGCCTCGCCAGAGAGGACTTCCCAGAGATCAGCAGGAGAGCTGTTCGGCCCCCTGAACATACAAATCAATGCCCTCCTCCCTCCTATTCTTCTGTCTCCTCTCCATTCCTCCCTCTTGCAACAGCTGGGAAAATCCCATTCCAGTCTGACAAGCGAAGAGCTTGTTTTAATTAGCAGCATTCCGGAGAACAGGGAACATTTGCAGTGGAGTTTAGCTGTCATATCTGCAGATCTCACTCCCCTGGAAAGAGCACCTCATCAGGCCTGTGCCGAGGCATAAACAGTACATCTCCAGCACCTGCTCGGCTAAACAGTGGGAGATGTGCTCTAATGAGGGGACGCTGTCCATTAAACACCCTCTGTGACACTCATGGAGACAAGCTGCATATGCCACCATGGCCAATGACTGAGCTTTTGATTCAGGGCCTATCGGTTCACGGCTTGGCCTTTTCTTCCGCTCAGGTTTTTTGTCACAAAGCAAGGTACTTTTCCAGTCTCGATGAGCTTAGTTAAGCTTTTTATATATGGAAATATAACTAGCCAATAAGTTTCACTTTAAACGTATTTTAGCTAGGGGCCAAGGCACCATTTCTGATAATTAAGGTTAAGTTTTTCCATCTAATATTTGTGTTTTATTTTATTTCAGCTTTATTTAAATTACGCTTTACTTAAAGCCTTTTAATGCATTAATTATGCCTTGTAATACATGCATTGTATGGTCACATTAATAATACATTACAATACTTATTTATTCATCGAACACACCTATAATGCATTAAAACATGACAAACAACCAATTTCAGATGTAACAAGTAATCAGCCAATATTATAATGCATTTTAACTTGGGTTACTATTTATGGAAATATATAATGCATTATAACATACAGTTAAACCAAAAATTATTCAGATTTTTTGCTAGTGGGTGCAGGACACTATAGTTCATTTATGTAAGTGAGGATAGTAAAATAAAGTTAACTGTGACATATTATACCCAAAAATTCTTCATACAGTGAAAAAAATTTGGGACCCAAATTATTCATGTTTTGCTTAAGGTTTTTCTTTTTTTAATTGCTAATGCGACCTTTTACACCACAGACTGAACAAAATTAATCGTTGACTGGTAATTGGTTGATCTAAACTGGTATTATCTAATTGTGTCCTTAAATTTAACAGCTGATTTGTTGATTGTAATCCTATTACATACCTTCATCAAAATTATCTGACATTATCAAGATTAATTTGTTCTGACACAGTTTAACTCTGAGTTCGTGTCATATTTGATTACCATTTTCTAAACTATAGCGAATAAACTGGGATAATGTGAGAAAATGTTGAAGGTGTCTGAATACATTTTGGTTTGACTGTACATTATCAATACCTTTTATAATGCATTTTATATATATACATATAATATAGTGAACTTTATTAGACATTTTGCTTTCATTTAGATAATCAAAGAGGTTACTGATGTACTGCAGTACCTGGAAATGTGCAAAATCCATCATGAAATTGATTTTAACACCATTTCACGGGAGATAAATGGATTGGTTTGACAAGAGGCCGTGGATGAAGCAGAATAGTGTACAGTGAGCAGAAGTCAACATACTGTAAGTCCCCTTGGGGTGATTAAGAACCGAACACTTTACGTCTGTAATAGCACATTATCCTAGTCCAGTTTATTTCTCAAAATGGACGCTCTCATGTTACACAATGTTCCTTTATGAAGCTTTCCTCGTTGATCCTTTAAGATCGGAGTTGCTCTCTTAAATAAAACAAGTAGAAAACACGCATTTGTTGAGGGATTTACAGGCTCATTCGACACTTGATAGATGCCTTCATTTCTCGGCTGACCTTTTAGTCAATTAGCTTTGGCTGGGATTTTCAGTAATTAACAATCTGATTCTTTCCCAAGTGTTTTTTTGAAAATTATTTTCAGTGAGTGATTAAAGGGGAGCAAGCGGCTATAAGCCCCTGCCCTTTATCCAGGTGGTAATTATTTGTTAACGGCATTTAAGCTATGATGACTATTAGACCTCATGTATAGATGATCCAAGCTGGCCTCTCCTGAAAAATTAAAAGTTTCACTGCGCAAATGACTTGAGGTTATGCTTAGGATTAACTTGCGCAGTACGCAGTCTTTTTAAAATAAATGCTTTGCCATTTTCTGCTTTAATTAAAGGCCCAGAGCATTTATCAGAGTTAATTTAATTGAAAAGAGGTAGAGGGCTGAGAGCTTAATTGATTGAGTTTCTGTAGGTATGTGTTTTTATTCCTTCATTCCCGCTGTGCAGATGTTCATGTGTATGGCAGAAGCTCTGCTCTAATTCCTTCACTACAGTTATCTCACACTTCAGTGCATGGCTGCCTCTTAAGTTAGGCCATAATCAATGACTTAAGTGGGTTCTGTGCTCACTCGTATTGCGCTTTCCGTTGGTTAGTGATTGTTTGACTAATGCCGGCGCTTACATTGAACCAGTCTTTAACCAACCACTTACACGCACACATAGGGCAATTACAGCTCTGCATACTTTATACCAGGGGTTTTCAAACTTTATGATGCCAAGAACCCCCAAATATGATGAACCTTAAAGAGCACCTATCATGGAATTTTGAAATGTACCTTTCATGTAGTGTGTAACATAGATCTAAGTGAACAAAAACATCCTGCAAAGTTTGAAATATGACAGTGCACCGTATATATAGTTAATTTCTTTCAAAAGTAAGAGTCGACTCTGAGTCATTTTTAAGAATCGTTAGAAGACCGAAGCTTTTTTTGACTAGATGACGTCAACTTGTCAAGTTATTTGAATACGATACGCCCACTTATTGCGCTCCAAGATGCCAGTGAAAACTAGAAAACATCATGGCGACGAGACGCTGTGTTCTGAAGTGCGACTCAAAAGCAAACTTTTTTTCATCTGCCCAAGGATGAGCATTTGAAGACTAAGTGGCTTGAAGACAAACCATACATCGTCACGTTGTCATCGTCATTGTGTGTTTATTAGTCTTCAAATGTCTCTATTTGCATGTTTCGCGATCTCAGGAAGCTTTTATTATGGACTTCTATTATGGCACATGGTATCTTCTTCGTCTGTCTGTACCATATATGGACTACATGTACACAGAGCGCCCTCCGGCTGCCAGTATGAATTGAAAACAACACATAAGAGACTCAATCGCTCATGATTAGGCTACATCTGCGCATTTTGAGGAAGTATTGAATAAAAAATACTCCTCTGTTTAGAAATTTGACACAGACATATGAGAATCTATCAATATTTTTCCTCATCTGCACACTTTTGAACTAAAAGCCCTGAGGGATGTTGATTTGTCGCGAGTCTTCGTGAGGAGAATAGAGGAGTTTTTTTATGAATGAGATCAGCTGAGGCTCATATTACAATCAAACGGTACCGTCGCGGTTTTCATATTCATAACTCCTGACACATATTAACAAATTACTGTCACTATAAGACTTTGAGAATAAAAAAATGGAAGCTTGACTCTTAGATCTTTTAAATGATGTATAGATTGACATGGTAATTACTTACATCTGACAGTCATTTGAGCTAATTTAAACAAATAAAGCTTGAGGACGAATGCGCCCTCAATCCAGTTAAGAGGTTCCGAAAACCATTTATGGTATGGGCGTTCCGTTTCCGAAAATATCTGCACAGACTATACCAATCACAATTGACTGGGTCATCGGACCAATCACCGCAGATTAGCGTTACGTAAGGCAGGGTTTTGAAAAGTGAATCACTAAAGGAATCATTTGAGAATCGCTGTCAAAACAGGTAAAAATAAATGCATATTATAAGAAAACTTAAGTCTTTTTTGTCATTGCATGCATGCAAAACTGTTGTTGGGGACTTCTAAAACAATATTTGGAACATTTGAAATGCCATAATAGGTGCTCTTTAATGAAGGACCCCCTTCCTAAAATCAATCTATATATTTTTATGTATGAAAAAAACATTTAAACTGTTAGATAAACAGTAAGTGCGACATTATTAGATTAGATTAGATTCAACTTTATTGTCATTACACAAGTACAAGTACAAGGCAACAAAATGCAGTTTAGGTCTAACCAGAAGTGCAATAGCAGCAAGTGCAGGATATACAATGGTTGCATAAGTGCAGGACATGGAAATATACTGAATATATATTAATATATATAAATAGAGAGATGGTTATTACTATAAACAGAACTGAATTTACAGGTGAGTATGTACAGTGAATTAATATACAGATGGCTATTACTATAAACAGAATTTACAGGTGAATATGTACTATGAATATAATATACAGATGGCTAGTACTTTAAACAGATTTTTTACAGTTAGAGGTATACAATAATATGTTAGGCAAGCTGAGGAATATAGCAGTGGATTAAGGTAGTGCAATAAATTATGGACAGAGCTATCCGAAAAAAAGTGTAAAAGTGCAGTGGAAAGTGGTTGCATATTACAGTTAGAAGTACGGTGCAAAATGCAAATGTAAACATTGGTACTATAAATACAGTCGGCAGTGCAAATGAGCATAATCCAGTTAAGATATGGTAGTGCAGAATGCATAAGTAAACAGTTGTTACTGTAATAAAGAGTTGGTAGTGCAAATAACAAAGTGAAGGCAGATGTGAGGTAGGAATACTACTATAAATACTACATATTGTTTCCGAACTTAAATTGGCTATTAATGTTGGATATATAAACCTGAAGAACATTTTCAATTAAAAATTATTTGAATAAGCAACTTTCTCAATAAATGTATGTAAGCAGCATTCAAGATACATGAGAATATAAAGAAAAACTCACTATAAAGATACAAAACAAATATATACAATTCTGGAAAGTATGTATACGGCGCGGTAGACTTTATCCATTTTTGCTTTGCCTTTTTATTCTCTGAAATTTTCTTGGGACCCCTTAGAACCTTCTGGAGGACCCCTGGGGGAAAACCCCTGCTTTATACACATACACAAGTGAGTCTATGTATGAGATTGGTATTTACATCTGATTTGTTTAGCCAAGTGGTCATCTTATTTACATATATTTTCCATTTTAAAATGAAATATACATGTAATGGTAAACACATTTACTATTAACTATGACTTTTTCCTCAATAAACTTCTAATTTACTGCTTATTAATTGTTAGTAAGGTATGCTAGTTAGTATATGCATGTGAGAACTGAACCCTAAAATAAAGTGTTACCCATGTAATTGTATATATTAACCCTTAAATCCATGAATTTTTTACCAATCATTATTACATCTTCGGGTCTTTAGCGACCCGGGTCTATATCTAACACGGATTGATCTTTACCTTTCGCGATAATATAAAACTCTCTTGATATAACAATTACAGAAGTATAAAATAAAGCATATTTTGTTACCTTTTGGAGCTTGGAGGGGTTCAGTTTGAGCAGATGTTTTATACCATCACCACTGTCCTTGTCAGAGCTCATTTCCCAGTACATTCAGCATCTGGCTCATATTCGCCATCTCAAACAAATTCTCAAAGCTATCATTTTCAACATCTTCAAATTCGATATTTTGATCGCTGACAGCTTCTTCACCAGATCCACCATTAAGTGGCACTAGTATTTAATTGCGTTCAGAACTTGCTCTGCAGTAAATCGCTGAGCCATTTCAAGTTTTACTGATGATAATTCCTATTCTTTTGTTTCCTGTCTGCCGTAACTATGAGTGAAACATCACTTCATCATTGTGTATCAGACATTGCTACCTTGTGGAATTGCACTTATTCAATTATTCATCCAAAGGTGAATTGCACTTATTCAGCCATCAAAGATTCAATTAATGTTGTGCAGAAAAAAAATATATACTTACACTGTTACATACCTCAGGTTGTTAGCAACCTTATGCAATTTTTACCAAAAAATGGCTGGATAAACAGGCATTCATTGATATTTTTTTCTTGTTTTATTGTTTTTTAATGAATTGATTGAGGAATACTAAGAAGGTTGATGTCTAACTTTTAAAAAATGAGTGAGGAAAACTCGGTAGCTCATTCAGTATGGTACGACAGAGCTGGTATTTGTAAACGAGGTACAGTTTATACAATAGCAGCACAGCTACCAGAGATGTGAACCGAAAAAGTGAAATCTAGGTTTGCATCAGCTGCCCTGCAGATGAAAGCTACCAGTGGGAAGACTTTCCTGTTGACCTTCATCTTCTCTAAAGCCTTGATGTTTGGTCGGTTGTGAGAGGAATATAAACGCAGCGTTAATTCCAGTCAGGACAGCTGGATGATAGGCTGTTCTACACGTTCCCTCCGCACTTCACCTGCTTGTACGCAATCTGTGTTATGCAGACATTACGCTGCTCAAATCCTGAGTCAGACTCAGTCAAACGTTCCAAAAAGCTGTCAGACAAACTTCCAGCCAGGCCTCTCCCTCTACTAAGCAGCACAGAGGGCTCTGTAATACCTGTACATCCCACTGGAGACTGCAGAAGTGAGATTGAGTTTGTCGGGGAAAGCTCTTTTTGTATTCTCATCCAGGTCTGTTATTTATCAAGGGAGCGAGTGGGGAGAGGCGGAGGTATTGGCTAGCGTAGCAGCTTTGCTCTCGCTCTTGCTTTCCCTCCCTCGTCCGTCATTTTTTCATCCTCTCCCATAGTTTGTCAAAAGCTCTGTTTTGAGGGCCATCAGGGCTACATATCACCACTTCACCTTACCTTGACAGTTTATTTATGTTTTTTGGGTAGGGCAAATTCAGAGGAGAAAAATAGCCTTACATTCCTAATAATGTGGGGGTGGGGGAAGCTGTTGTTTTGCCAGCAGTATGTTGATATGGTGCATGAGTCTTTTTCCAGCAACCTTCCCAAGGTTGATTTTTATATTTTAGTGTCTGTTCAAATATTTGCAGTGCGCATTGATCATTGATGTCAGAGCAGCTACTTTGAATCGGAAGCTATACGAGCTAAAAGCTATAAAGTGTTTCAACTCTAATAACAAAAAAAGTTGTAGCAGTATCTTTTAAATAGTCAGTAACTATTTTTTAATATACAGTTATGCAATAATATAATTTATAATTTACTAACTTTTTATTTTCACTCAGCATGTGACTAAACTATTTGATCTCTTTTTCTCTTGATATATTTTATATGGATTTATTTTTTAATGTGTGTATTTACATGTGAGATGCCTAAAGGGGAAATGCATATTTTATACAGACCCCGTTTATTTGCATTTACTTTATATTGGTAGATGGTGTTTTAATTTTTCTTTGGAGTTTGTGCAAGACTTGTATGTCATGTGACGTTAATCTGGGTGTTTATGGTAATATAAATATAATACACACAGCATCTTAGGTCTGATGAAGAGGTTCAAACATCACATGCTGTGCTTATCACGATTTTAGAATTTAATCACGGCTGTATGATGTTATTTTTAAGTGAATGAACCATCTCAATTAAAACCATCTGAAGTGATGAAGAGAAATTAGAATTTTGTCATTGTTTTGGAACACACCAGCTTATTCATAACCTTAAGGATAACATATTCATTCTAAAAGCTAAAAAAAACGAATTGATTTCAGGCCTTTAAATAACAAAATAAAATTATAAAGTTCAACCAAAGCTATAATTGAAATAAAGCTGAAGTCAAATATAAATATTAGATTAAAAAAAAAAAACGTAAAAGCTTAAACTAAAAAAAATGTAAATGATACATTGGCAACTAAATGTAATATGTTTAAGTTGAAGTACTATAATAAATTAATGCTAAATAAAAATATTAAAAAAATAATAAAAATGCACAACAAAATTACTAAAATGTTAACTAAATGTAAACAAAAAAATTACTGAACATATAAAAGCTTTTCAAAGTATTAGTAATTTCTATAACAATATATAAATATCACTAAATTAAACACTTAGGCACTGCAATGAAATCTGTGAACCGTTTGTATCTGTTCATTTACATAAACATCTTACATCATCAGAATGAATTGGATTTTCCAATTCTATAAATTAGATTTTGCACTAGTTTGCTTGGCTGCATTGCTGCATGCATTCTAAAACTCTAAGACATTAAAAACAGCAATGTTGTATTTGGTTGTGCTACTCTTTAGAAAAAGTAGCTTGTTACTGGAAAAGCTCTACAAAGCATTGATCATGTCCAGGTAGTGTGCAGTGTTTCGGCAGTATTGATCTGTATTCTAAAGCAGAGCTGAGCAGCAACACCGCCTCCTCCAGAAAGCATCTCGTAATGAACGTTCCCGCCCTTCTCTTCTGCTACCTCATTTGCATTTGCTCAATACATGAATCTTATCTGAGAATAGACGTCTTGTTTTTTGGCCACAACCTTGACTGATTTACTGAATACGCAATATGTGACGGCGGTAGAGGCACACTGACAGATGTCAGCATCTTACATGGACGGTTTGGAGTGAGTCTGGCACGATTTACTGCAGCGAGCGCTGTCCTATTATCATTGCTATAGGGCAGAGTGCTGTGCGTGTGTGTAAATGCAGAATTTATGTGTTTCGCACGTGAACGTATACAGGAAAAAGGCTTGAATAGAAGCTGTTTCTTTATAAGCGAATGCCTCCCATTATGGGTTGAATGCAATATGTCAGCAAGCATACTGATCATCAAACACCGCAGCAAACGCTTGCATTTCCTTCCTGTGAATGACAGTTCAAAGGACTGTGATTGTGGTATGAGGAGGAAACCTGGGAGAGTTGGTCTCGCAGGTTACAGACAGTGTGTTTGGATCAGGCGGAGGTAAAATATTTCTATCAGATCTGATGGACACACTCAATTTAGGAATTGCCGGTCGATACGCTATTGAAGTTTTAGGGTGGGCTTCTATGGAAAAGAAGGGGTCATCCTCCTTTTTCTCCTGGTCATTTTACAGGTAGGTTGTGTTTGTTATGTGAATGTCAAAGAGAGGGAAAAAGAGAGAGTGAATTATCGACTCATGTTTATCAAAGTTATCTTTCATGGACTCCCTCGTCTCTAGAGCATCGCAGGGTCCCTGGATGCACAATTATTTTCTCGTGAAAGAGATCCGGCCCATTGCAAAAAGCCCTGACTATCACTACAACAGCCACTGTGTCTATCTGTCTATCTGTTTTTATGTACAACTTCAAAAAATATATTTTACAGTGTAGTTTGCATTAGTATGATGGCTATAGAAAACCCACAAACCTAATTGTCAGCACAATTTATGCAATCTCAGTATTGTAGTTTCTAAATATTGTAGCTTATTCAACAAAGGCAGCTCACTCTCGGCCCTGCAGACATCCCTGTTTGTTGACCTCGTGGTCAAAGTTTTCTTCCTTCCAGAAGTAGCAAGTGCAGAGTATTTCTGAAATATTCATAACTGAAAAAAGCAGAATATGAAGATGTGCTCAAGGAATTTGTTGGCATGCTAGTGAACTGCTGACACGGAGACTAAGGTTAGTGGGCCATTTTTAGTATCAACTCCAATAATATTGAGAGATTTACAGTCAAACCTAAATTTATTCAGACACCTTCAACATTTTATCACATTATCCCAGTTTATTCGCTATAGTTTAGAAAATGGTAATACAATATGACAAGAACTCAGAGTTAAACTGTGTCAGAACAAATTCATCTTGATATTGTCAGATAAATTTGATAGAAAGGTATGCAATGGATTACAATCAACCAATCAGCTGTTAAATTTAAGTACACAATTAGATAATACCAATTTAGATCAACCAATTACCAAGCAATGCTTCATTTTGTTCAGTCTGTGGTGTAAAAGGTCGCATTAGCAATTCAAGAAAAAACACTAAAGCAAAACATAGTCAGGAATAATTTTGGTCCCAAATTTGTATCAGTTTTACTGGGAAGTATGAAGAATTTTTGTGTATAATATGTGACAGTTTACTTTATTTCGCTGTCCTCACTTACATAATGAACTATAGTGTCCTGCACCCACTAGTAAAAGATTATATCTGGTGTCTGAATAATTTTTAGTCATGACATTTTTATTCTTTGTGTTGGCGGAGCTGGTTCTCAATTCTGTTGCCATTATTCATCATGCAGACTTTCCAAAAATGCATTAATGCGGGTGCATTGATATGCAATTTGTGTACAACATGTCCAATCAGAACAGTGGGCATTTACAGTAGTCTTAAAGGAGAAGCAGCACCAAAACTGATCTTTTATTCAGATGGGCAGAGAATATCCACTGACCCTAGAACAGCCGCTACAGGGCCGCTCTCGCTCATTTTACTCGTTTTCACTTCAAGATGCCATCTTTTGGTGTAATCCGCCATTATCTGGAATTGGGGACTTATTGCTAAAACAATAATTCAAGCCCCTCCGCTCTGAGAACACATCGCCGCATCGTCATATCAGCTTCGGCGTAATTCATCTCTTTCATTTGCCTGCTGTGATTTATAATCCAATTAACAGCCTTCATTGATGAGCTGAACGTAAACTGCCCCTGAAAATAAGGTTTCTAGATGTTAGCCGGAAGCTTATAGCTAACGCGTTCAGGGTTCTATATTTTCCATTGCTGTCTTTCTGATAAAGATGTAAGTTTTTTGCTCTTTAAAACGACTGACTCTTTGTGAGAGAGAGAGTCTGATGAGATGGATCAAATATAGAATTCAAAAGGACAAGTCTTTGATTCAGAGCGTAATAGTGAGTGATGACAGGCAGCAACAGTTTGGACTAAGAAGAGAGCTGTCATAAGGCGACGAGCGGCAGGCGCACACGAATGCTCACATGCTCATTCATATTCACACAATGTGATGCTCTTCACAGCAGGCAGCTTACTTTGTCAAACATCATTTGAGTGCAGAGGATAGTCTGAAAGTGTCTGAGAGATGGCATTCAACAAATCATAAGTTACGTTTCTCAAGTGTTCAGGAGACGTCTTCAATAGCAGTGGCGTGCGGTGGACTTCTGAAGGTGAAGTCCCCTCTATTTGTTTTGTTTTTTCAATGTAGCATAAATTCATGTTCTAGTTCCATTTGATGTGTACACAGTGTCTTGGTTCATGGAATAGGTTTACCTTTACACGCGGTACAAGAAACAAGCGTCCAATTCGGCTTTCGTGATTTGCTTGCATGTCGTGAAATTCCATCAAATTTGAAAGCATCATGAGATGTTAACCTGCTGCATGTCTGCACCAATCACAGTCAAGCACAAAGAAGCTCTACTGTGCAGATTACCCAGAGGCAATTACTGTTGGGTAATTGCAGAGCCAGCTGTTGTGTGCTCCTGCACTGCAGCTGTGGATATCATATCCTGACTCCATGCACTGAGACTACTGACACTGTGGTATCGGGGATGTTAGCCTTTAATTATAATCTGAGGCCGATCCGCAATTTTATAAATATGGATTAGATTAGGATAGCTGATTTTACGCCAGAGCCCAAGTAGGAGAGAGCGGAGTGATGGGAATGCAAAGGCAGCCTATGCACCACTGCCTGATTTAATTCGCTTTAAATGAGAGAGGCTAATTAGAAATAGCATCTCCATCTTATTTCCATGTACACTAGTGACAAAAAGAAGGAATTCTGCAGCGATGTAAATCAGAAAAGTCATTACCTATAGCAAACCCAAGCAAATTAACCAGCCTGTCATTTCAATCGTTAAAATCTTATATCATTCCTGACACGTTTGCCATTATTTTGAGATGTGAAGGTTTGATCATAGTGAAATTGGCCAAAGGTAGGGATGGGAAATGTAAGGAATCAAACAATTATTGTTCCGATTGTAGGTCTATTGAAAAATTATAATATCTGCTGAAAACTAATGATTCTACTAACAGTATTTTCATTAAATAAATTGAAATTATAGTAATCTATTATTATACATATTAATTATAATGTGTGCACGTGTGTGTGTATATATATTTATATTAACCACAATTATTAAACAAATTACATTTTTACAACAAAACAAAAAATGAAATACATTTTTAAAAATGTTACATATAATAATTAATGAATGGTTCATTTTAAATAAATGTTGAATATAGCGTTTTTTTAAAAAGCACATTTTCCACAATAACTGGAGCCAAACAAATGCCAATGCATATACTTTTATTATTTTGTTGAACCAGTCATTTTTACTTGAGACACTGTGTTACTAAAATTCACCTCACGCACTTTTGTCCTGTTTTTCTTTTGGCCCCCTCTCCAAACTTCACAGTCTTCATGCATTCTGGACATGCTTTTTCCCGAATTTTTGACATGACTCTGTAAATATGTTGAATTTGAGCATTCACACTCCCTTCGGGCTCTTAAAATAGATGTGTAGTCATGAGCTTTTTAACGTGAAGACTGTGTCCTCATCATATCTAACCTCACGCAGACAGCTGAAGTCCCAGAGCCCTTGAGGTGCTAGTCAGCGCGCTTCCACTTCCCTTCATCCCAGCAGAACTGAAGACTGCTGACAGAGAGGACACTTGTTAATCGAGATCCTCTGTCTTCACTCACTGCGGCGAGCTCAATCCTATTGTGATTCACGGCCCAGCACATCCCACCTGCAGTGGCGACAAGCAGGAACTTATCAAACCCTTGCAGGAAACAGTACGCTCACTTTGCTCTTCAAAGAGATGCTAAACATTAATGGTGAAAACAATGGCCTGCGGTTATGCAAAACGCTGGGAATATATTTGTGGATTCTCCATGTGTGCTAGCCCACACAACGCAATGTAAGTAGGACGCGTTCCTGGAAAAAACATCCCTATCAGCCAGTCACAACCCTAACCCTTACCCTGAGATCAGAGAGCATTTGTTGCTTGATTTTAATGTTCTTGATCCAGGAGCATGTCGTGTGTGTGTATAATTCATATTAAACCATATAATTTACACATGCCGTCTGCATTGTTTTAGATCTCAAGTCACTAAAGGAATTACACAAATCAAGTAAGGATGTAAATGCGCCCACCACTGGAATCCAGACAGTCAAAAATGTGCTCGATTACAGTGCTTGTAAGGATATATGCTCTGTTATAATGATTTTCTCCATAATTTGATGAAGAACTGCTGATGTGATCAATAGAAAATGAAAACAAACATAATAAATGAAGCTTTCCGCAGGCTATTTAGCACCTTTTGAGTTTAACCAGATTGTGTTGTTAGAGAACATTTCATTTTATTTTATTTATAAGTGCAGTTGTTTGGTTCTAAACAGTACCAAATGTGGGTTCTTTGGCTTGTAACAATAGCAGAACCCTTTTCGGCGATAAACAGAACCAGGGTTCGACATTAACTTTTTTTCCTCACCAGCCACTGTGGCTAGTGTTTTTCCAAAGTTACTAGCCACTCAGCATTTTCACTGGCCACAATTTTGCTGTTTGGAAATGACATTTTATATGATTAAAGTTGACTTTTGCATGCTTAAATTACTTGATTTTGAGTCATTCTACTTGATTTAGAAGATTTAAAACCCTTTCAAACTTTGAAATGCAGAGTGACCACCCAAATCAAGACTACACTGCATATCAGCTGCAGGTGGGCAAGGGGTGGGCAAAATGAGCATAGGCTAATATGAGAAATTGAATATCAGTTATTTTTGTTAGGCTATATAAAAGAACAAAGAAGCAAATTACAAAAACAAGTAAATGAAAAAAAAATCAGATACAGTAGGTTTATTTAATATGTATACATTTATGTTGTTTGATTAACATTAATGACAGACAGGTATTTAATTGGGCTGCTCTGCTGAATGCATGGTCGTAATATTCTGACACAAATCCAGTTAATACCCACCTGTTTACGTACACTTAAGCCATAACCGACTGTGTTCATAAGAGAGATACTCCACATGATGGACATTTTGACATCTGTGTGCGTGTGTATTTGACTATTCATCGCGCGTGCGACAGAGAGAGCGCTTCTGTTGTGTGTCATTCAGCGCGATTCCGCCTTCACTAACTGCAAGTTTATCGATAAAGAATTTTAATTGAATTGTAATTTTGTGATACGACGGTCTTGGCATTTCATTTGGCTGTAGGCTGAAATTATATTTAACCCGCCAAAGTGGCTAGTGGGAGTGGCTGCCTTACCCGCCACTGTTGAAATCTACCCGCATTTGGTGGGCTGGCGGGTGTTAATGTCAAGCCCTGAACAGAACCCTTTTTATAAGGTTCCATAAAGAACCATGATTTAAAAGTGTTATGTGACCCTTGACCACAAAATAAGTCATAAGTCGCACTGGTATATTTGTGGTAATAGCCAACAATACATTGTATGGGTCAAAATTACCGCTTTTTATTTTAATTATTAGGATATTAAGTAAAGATCATGTTCCATGAAGATATTTTGTAAATTTCCTACAGTAAATATATTTTAAAAAATGTATTATTAGTAGTAATATGCATGGCTAAGGACTTAATTTGGACAACTTTAAAGGTGATTTTCTCAATATTTCAATTTTTTTTGCACCCCCAGATTCCAGATTTTCAAGTAGTTGTATATTGTCCAAATATTGTTCTATCCTAACAAACCATCCATCAATGGAAAGCTTATTTATTCAGATTTTATTTTTTAAAATTACCCTTATGACTGGTTTTGTGGTCCAGGGTCACACATATATATTCTTTGTGGAGAAGAGAAGATGAGTATCCTTACCTCAACCAAGCTGCTCACACTTACATGTTCCGTTAAAGAGAAAAATACATTATTGGTAGGAAACCTGTTGACAGTCTGTGTAGTTTTATAGCTGAGCTCCAGAAAATCAATAATGATGTGGCTTTGACAGATTTGAAAAACAAAAAGGCGGGAATAAAGAACCCTAAAATCAAACGCAAAGAACCATTTCAGCATATAAAGGGTTCTTCAGTTCTAAATAGAACTGTTACTACGTGTAAAGAACCTTTAAAGAACCATCTTTTTTTAAGAGTGTGTTAGTCATCCCTCGATCTCAAAATGTCATAAACTTGCAGCATCTCATTTGACCGGCGTGAAATCTATCAAGAGTTATCCGACTATCCGGGTCCACATGCAATCTGGAAGATATTATGAGAGCAGACCTGTGAAGATTGTATTTTCCTTTAGGATCCTCTTAAAGCACTTTGATCCCGTCTCTTCAACCGTGTTCTCATCCGTGGGATTGAGACATGACTCATGTCCCCTGAACCAACCCATATTCCACTTGAAGTCTTCAAAAAAACAAAACAAGCTTGTGTGTTTTCGATCTTTTCATATCCCTGACGTGTTTGCTAATTGATTTAGCATATGCATTTGTGATTAGTCACGTTTTACACCCCTGTCAAAAAATTGAGATGGCAGTGAAACGCGATCTGTGCAGTATTGACGTCTTTACTCAAGCAGGCGTAGTGCAAAGCAACACATTTTGACCGACTATATCACATAAATGAAAGAAAAACATCTGTTTGGGCAAGATGCTGTGACTACTTTGCAAAGGAACACCTGGATGTTCCTCAGCGCCACTGGCAAAATGTTCTGTGGACAGATGACACTAAAGGAAAACAATATTTGGGGAACACACTCTTAGGGAAAAAAAAGAAGGTTCAGTGTTTCTATATAGAACCCTAGAGTTCTTGACTCGATTTCAAAGGATGCCTTATACCATAAAGGTTCTACATAAGGAGAAACGTCTTTAATTAAAATGTAAAATTAATTTAAACTAAATCCATGAAATAATCCCATGATGGGAACCCCTAAAAGGTATATGAAGCGCCTGACAGGACCCTTTAAGGTCTTCTAAGAGTTTCCAACATCACAACCTTATGCTAGCTGTAAAGTATGTTGAATCAATGTCATAAAGACATATTGCAGGAGAATGTAAGGTCGTCTGTCTGCCATTTGAAGCTCAACCGAGGCTGAGTGATGCAACAGGACAGTGACCCAAAGCTCAGGAGTAAATCAGCTTCAACGAAAGAAAATACGCCTTCTGGAACAGCCACGTCAGAGTCCTGACCTCAGCCCGAGTGAGAAGCTTTGGCATGACCTCAAGAGAGCGATTCACACCAGACATCACAAGAATATTGCAGAACCGAAAGGTGCAAAATCCCTCTTGACCGTTGTGCGGGTCTGATCCACAATTACAGGACACGTCTGCTGGAGGTTATTGCTGTCAAAGCAGGGTCAAACTCATATTAAATTCGAGGGTTCTCATACTTTTCCCCCACCCTGCGCACATTTAATATTTACACAGTGTTCAATAAAGACTTGAAAATGTAGATAATTAAAGGTAAAGGGTTCACTTTTTTTTTTTTTTTTTTTTCTGCAACTGATATGTATTTCATCTTTGAGTACATTTTTTGTGCTCGGCCTCCTGTCACACATGATGTGGTCTTGCATGTCCCTTAAGAGGAGACGACGTGCATCACATCAAATTTGCCCGTGTACCGTAGCATATGTGTGCCATGCTGTGCCGGGAATTCAAAAATACTGGGCTGATTTTTATGCTGGTGGCATTCAGTGACATTTATGTCACCAATTAATTTCAAGACAGAACAGCCTGTTAATACAAAGACCATGCAAATCCTGGCACGCTGTGGTACAGGAAAGAAAGAAGAAAGACAGAAAGAGGGAGATGCAGTGCAATTTCTTTTAAATGCATGAAGGGAAAAAGAAAAGACGCACGAAGAGATCAGTGGGGTTTTTTTTTTTTTAGTTACAGTACCTGGAAATGTATATTTAATGTGATTCACATTCAAACATGTTAGACCAACTGAATATCCACAAATTGGTTCTTCTTTTACTTGAATGATGCGTTTTTGATACTGCTATTGGGGTTTGTTTTGAGAAAAAAAAGAAAAAAAAAACTATATTGCAAGATTTTCTTTCCTTTAGAAGCAAATTGGCATTTACATCGTTTATAATTTGAAGTTGTGAACCTACACTATATGAAAAAGTCAGTTAAAATAGGGCACAATGTACTGTATAAATATGAATGATTTTACCTGTATTTTGAATTGTACATTGCATTAAAGGGATAGTTCACCCAAAAATGAAAATTCTGTCATTATACTCACCCTCAAGTTTTTCCAAACCTGTATGAGTTCCTTTCTTCTGCTGAACACAAAAGAAGATATTTTGAAGAATGTCAGTGACCAAACATTTGATGGGCCCCATTGACTTCCATAATATTTTTTTTCCTACAATGGAAGTCAATGGTTTCCATCAACTATTTGGTTAACCATAATCTTCAAAATATCTTTTTTTGTGTTCAGCAGAACAAAGGAACTCATACAGGTTTGGAACAACTTGAGGGTGAGTAAATAATGACAGAATTTTCATTTTTTGGTGATCTATCCCTTTAAGTTGTGTTTAAAGGGTTAACAAAATTTTTTCGTAAAATTACTGGATAATGTCCTTGCACAAAGTTACAAGTACATTTTCCAATAAAATTTTTAACAATGTATCTACTAAAAAAAAAAGAAGGACCGAGTGAGCGGCTGCCAGATAAGTGCACAATCCAAGGGGTCTTAAAGGTGCAGTGTGTAGTATTTATGAGGATCTATCGACAGAAATGCAATATATACATAACTATGTTTTCAGTGGTGTATAAAGAGCTTATATAATGAACCGTTATGTTTTTATTACCTTAGAATGAGCCATTTCTATCTACATGCACCGCGGGTCCCCTTATAGTGAAGTCGCCATTTTGCGCCGTCATGTTTCTACAGTGGCCCTAAATGGACAAACTTCTCTACAGAGCAGTTACTCTCTGCTGTCTCAGGCGATGACATATTTGTCCTGTGTCGGCCACCGAAGCATCTCTATGTGCTTCGAAAGGGAAGGGTGAGAGGTGAACGGTTGCAATTCGCAACCTCACCGCTAGATGCCCCTAAAATGTACACAGTGCTCCTTTAAGCTTGGGACATATTTTATATCAAGCGCTTTAAACTAAATCGTAAACCTACATGGCTTATTGCCCTACTGTCAGATGTGTGTTGTTTAATTTCCACATCTTACAGTTGTGTATTTACCTCTACATGTTACAAATACTAAAAATTAATTTCCTTTTCGCATAAAGGATTATCCTGAAAGAAGCAAGTCTTCGTTTAACTTCACAGACTTCAATGAACGAGTGCCAGTGCATATGCGCGTCAAGTAGGAGTGGATTAAAATGGGAGCGCATCCAGAAGCACTTCAGATACCTTCCCACAATTACAACAGCACCTTCATAAACTGCAGTGTATGTTACTGCCAGTTGCAGCAATATTGACAGACTTTTTATCATTTATTTAAGACAGACATAGTTTTTTCAGTAAGCCACCGTTCGCTGAAAAATTAAACTAAACATGGTTTGTTTGTTTTTTTCCCTTGATGTACCGAAAACTTACTGAACTGTGTCTTCGAAACCGGGGTGCATACCGGTTTTTGTGGGGTGTATAGCCTAAAAAAATCTTCACAGACCCACCTCCATATGGAGTTTGAAGTGGGTTTTTTTACGGATCATGTGATAATTCAGCTTTTTTGGATGCGGCTTATGGGTTTAGCACAGCGGCAAGATGTTGATGGACATGAGCAGAGCCTCTTCCACAATGACTAACTACTCTCATATGTCTTAAGTCATTACTATGGCAGTGTGAACAAAGCCTAAGCTCTTTGGAGTAATGCGTTCTTCATGGTGTGCTAATGTATTTTGTCATGCTAGCGTCAGACTGGTGCTCTTGGCTGTGCAGCAACCTGGAGGAATGGAGCGGGAATATGGCTATCCATGTCATAGAAGCGTATTTCACACGGGCCGCTGATAGGAAGTAGGGCAGAGTGCCCATGTGAAACCTACCATTTTCATCTTTAGCCATTTTGAAGCACACTCCATTCATGGGGAAAAAAGCAAGATTGTTTCATCTGTGCATGGTAAAAAAATGGCTTGGATTTTAAATTGGTTCTCCCATCCAGGGGTGGATGGGCAGCAAAAAAGAGCTCTTTGTGACAGGCACTTACTGTAGTATTTCTCTCTTGCAGCAAGGCCGTTTTTCTAGCCCTATTTCTCCATCGAAATTGCAGCCACAAAGAGACAACCGGCAAAAAGCGATGGCTCACGCTAAGCTCGGCTGCATAACTCTGTTGCGCCGTTCCGTTCTTTTAAGCCACGATAAAGCCCTGGCTGCAAATTTGTCGCTCGCCGATGGACATTCCAGCAGTTTAGCGTGTCCTCTGACCAACAGAAGCTCGAAAAAACAGCTCCAGGGGACGAGCCTTTTACAGCTGAAGTAATTGTTCCCAGAGGACACAATAAGTCCTGACAAAAACATAACAGGAGGAGAAAATAGCACAGGTGGAAAAAAATAGCATACTAATTTTGAAACTAATTTGAAAGCCAGCGGAAGGGCCTGGGGTGAGGTCAAAGGATCTGGAGCCAACTGGTTGAGTCAGAAAGCATTAGGGCAGCCGAGAAGGGCACATCCTGTGACACACACACACACACACACACTGTGTGGCTATTAAGACACATCTGCGTTCAATACGAGGTAATGTTTTGCAATAATATTAGGAATGCACTATAAATTCAGCTACTGAAAATGAATATTCTGAACTGAAATGCCATTTTCAGTTTTTGCCCCATGAGAAAACAGGCTGAAAATATAAACAGAAACTATTATATCATAAACAAATCAAATAAAAACAGTGATCCAGAATTAATTTCTAATGTAATAGTCTAATGTAAATGTTAATGAGGATGGATAATATATGTATGTGTATATGTATATGTATATATATGTATGAAGTTGCATTTACAGTTGATGCAACACACAACTTTCTTAAAACACATTTCACATTCTTCACACATTCTGTCATTTATTCTGAAAGTCATGAAAATCAGAGTGTCATTTCCTCTGCATCTCAAATGATGGTGGATATTATAGTGATGGAAATAACATTTTGTCTTGCTAAGGCTAATTTGATAGCCATCATTTTATGTATGGTAACTACATAACTGATTTTAATCTCAAGTTCTTCAATGACACCTTAATCTGCCAACTTTATTAGGGCCAAAACTGTTTGGTGTGGTGAAAACGGAACTGTGTGAGTCACAATTGTGATTTAAAATTGATAGTAATCATTTGCGCACAATGGGCCTCATTTATGAAACTTTCGTAAATATATTTGCAAATTCGGAGTAATTTGCGTGTAAAATTGACCTTTTGCAAGAACACTCCTCCAAATTTACAAACGTTTTGTACCACGGATATGTGGCATTTTTCCAGCTGAGATACTTTGGTTGCTGTGATACAGAATATCCATGGCAGTAATGTGTTGCTAGTATCTCATTTAGAAGAATATTACTGAATATAAAAATGCAGTAACCAGCAATATTAAAGGTGCAGTGTGTAGTATTTATGAGGTTATATTAACAGAAATGCAATATATACATAACTATGTTTTCAGTGGTGTATAAAGAGCTTACATAATGAACCGTTATGTTTTTATTACCTTAGAACGAGCCATTTCTATCTACATACACCGCGGGTGAAGTCACCATTTTGAGCCGTCATGTTTCTACAGTAGCCCTAAATGGACAAACTTCTCTACAGAGCGCTAGTCACTCTCTGCTGTCTCAGATGATGACATTTTTGTCCTGTGTTGCAATAGATGCAGCTAAAATGTAACTTTAAATTTAAAACCTTTAACTTATCCATTGTTGTTCAGTCGTTGTACAACTAGGATGATTGGTTGGTGAGGTATTTGTCCCATTCCTCCTTCACTGTGATTGGATGGATGGGTAAAAAGTGACAGTGACGAGCTGTCACAAGTTGAAAAAAAAGAAGAAAAAATAAAGGCCGGCCAATTCAACCTCGTGAAATCAAATCAGTTTGCCTAAATTAGAACACAGAACACTAAAATGCTTTACGCACCATTTACACGTAGTAAGAAGCAGGTGTAAATTTATTTCTTACCAACGAACATTTTGAAAATACAAAAAAGTTTTCCAAAATTTATGTCAGAATGGCTTTACGAATGATTTACACAAAAATTTGTTCTGCTCGTGTTTCATGAATGAGGCCCAATAAATATTAAAGTGGATGGTTACATTTAAAAAAAAATTGATCATGGGACAAAGGTAAACAATGAAATCTATTCATGAACGGCAATTGAAAAGTAGCAAATATAAATGATAAATAGTCTGACCTTCATTTAACTAAAATAAAAAAAGTTTAAAATGGTAGCTATTATAGTAAATAAATAAAGCTATAGGAAGAGAAATGTTGTTTTAGTATGTATTAATATTTAATCCTCATGTCCTGGTGTGCTCAAAAGCCAGCAGCATTATTGTAGTGATGACCAACTAAAGGAAGAATAAGTATAATCACTTGAAAAACAGTTCACAAAAAACAAAGGCTGATTTGAAAAGCATTTTCCGTTTTGGTTTCCATCCCAATGTGTCAATTTTAAAGTAAAAAAGTATGGCTTTTGGAGTGGAAAACAGGTATTATATGTTGTTGGTGAACAGCAGTGGACAGCAATGTGTCCCTTGAGAAAGAGAGAGGTAACATTGTGCTGACAACTCTGTTTGCTGAACAACAGCGGGGGCCGACCTGCAAACGACTATGAACAACCTGTTCGGGCTGCAGCCTCGCTGCTTTAAGACGTCCAGCGTCCCAGGCTTGTTTTGACAACGTCACAGTTTAAGCAGCTCTCTAAGAATGGCCTTCAAACCAATTCATATGTTTTTAGTGTGAGTTTGTGTGACGCAGACTGTGAACAAAAGACCTGTTTGATGGATATTATTAGAATGACATAATGAAAACTCACAGCTACACTGCAGGAAGAGGGAGGGGATGTTTTTTGGGAAACTCAGTAAGCTCATTGGCTGCGTCTCCGCCCCTGCCATCAAGTAGGGCTGGAGATCCCAGCAAAAGAGTAATTATTCATGACTGAGCTGGATAGAGACAAGCAAGGCAGTGCACAGAAGACTCTGAGGAGAAGTTGAGCTGGGATGCCTAATTAGCTCTGTATACGAGGAGAGAGAGAGAGAGAGAGAGAGAGAGAGAGAGAGAGAGAGAGAGAGAGAGAGAGAGAGAGAACGGAGTGGGCGGGGGAGAAGAGGAGCAGATGCTCCTCCTCTTCCCCTCTTCTGTTTTGGATGACCCATTTAAGAAACACAGCGCGGCACAAAAACGCACCATCAGCTGAAACAAGTAACACCTTCAACAGCCTTGAAGCCTTTGTTGAAATGCAGAGACAGACGTGTGTTTTCAGGTTAAAAAAAGGCCTTAAATTTGCACTTTTCCACACAGACAAATCTGCACAAGCGGTTTCCCTTTTCCCCAGTTACTTCTAAGGTGGGGATATACCGCAAAATCATGAAAAAAAGTCTAGAAATACAGAAGATTGCCTTTTATAATGACATGTTTTAATAATTATGCACATGAATTAAATCATCCTATTAATTCTCGTTCATGTCCCAGGACAATAGCTGCAATAAATTGCTACATGCAGGTCATGAGACTGTTACGGTGCTTTAAGATGTTTGCATTGTTTTCTTATTAATGCAGGCTCATGCATCCACCTCAATCCAATATCATGTTTAACCCTCTGCTCTTCGGTCATTTCTGACCGGAAAATTTTCTGTTTTGAAATGTTAAAAATCACAGCTTCATCAGAATGATATGAAACTTGGTGACTTTTCTAGCATTAGGTATGTAAACACACAAAAAAATTGGGGTCATGATTCAAGCATGCTAATTGGTTGTAAAAAAAAAACGTAGTGTTCATTGTCTTCGGTCATAAATGACCGACCATAGGAAATGAATGGGAAATCGGCAAAAATTCACTGAATATTTGTGTGTACAATCTACAAATCGGCCACGATGCTGAAAAAAAGTACACAGCAGTAAAGGGGTGACACTCTAAAACATCAAGAGTGTGATATTGACACATCCACTTACACACACACGCACACTTATACACACACACACCTATGAAAAACTGAACATATGAACCACATTTTGAATTTTTTTAAATCACAGCTTCATCGGAAAAATATGAAACTTGGTGACTTTTCTAGCATTAGGTATGTTAACACACAAAAAAAATTGGGGTCATGATTCGAGCATGCTAAGTGGTTGTAAAAAAAATACTCCCACTTGTGCTCTTCGGTCAAAAATGACCACCATAGGAAATGAATGGGAAATCTGCAAAAGCACAAAAATTCACAGAATATTTGTGTGTACAATCTACAAATCGGCCACAATGCTGAAAAAAGTACACAGCAGTAAAGGGGTGACACTCTAAAACAACAAGAGTGTGATATTGACACATCCACTCACACACACACGCACACTTATATACACACACACACACACACACACCTATGAAAAACTGAACCTATGAACCACATTTAGAATTTTTTTAACTCACCGCTTCATCGGAAAAATATGAAACTTGGTGACTTTTCTAGCATTAGGTATGTAAACACACACAAAAATTGAGGGCATGATTCAAGCATGCTAAGTGGTCGTAAAAAAAAAATACTCCCATTTGTGCTCTTCGGTCAAAAATGACACCATTGGAAATGAATGGGAAATCTGCAAAAACACAAATTCACAGAAAAAAATCTATATTTATAACAAAAAAAAATCTAAAACTTTATAATAAATAGTCTTTGAGTTTTTTTAAATATATATTCAAATCCATTAAAAAAAAATTCATTAAATGTGTTCAAAACAGAACTATGGAATTCTCCATAGAGACCTCTAGTGATTACACACATGGTTGCATGATTTCTTAAATAATTCCAAAAGAGGGTGCTAATCTTCCTTCAAAAAAAAAAGTATTTTGAAGGCCTAGTCTCTTTTTTTAACCTGAAATACTGCAATAAAAAAAAAAAAAAAATACAAAAATAAAAATGTGTATAATTTTCAATGGCAAAAATAGACCAATCTATTGAAAATACAATCAAATCATCTCAAAATACAAAATTAAAAAGAAAAAAATATTATTGAAGAAAAATAAATTGCTTTGGTTTTACTGGGGTGTTTAATTTTTAGGTGTCCGGTCACTTATGACTGGGAAGACAACCAATGCAACCCCTAAACGAAGAGCACCAGAGGGTTAATTTAGTAACCTTTGTAAGAGGTGACCGATTTGAAAAAGGGCAAACATATGTGGGGATGTTTACTACCTCTTGTTTGATTTGGCCACCATTAACAGTGGTAAACAAGTCAGTTGCGTGTGGTGCAGTGGGAAATAGGTTTAGTTATTTGGGTCAGTTTGTATATGTAAATGTATATATTTTTTTCATCTATAAAAATACAATATTTTTCATAAAATTTAATAAACATTTGAATTGTTTTACTATTCTTTTTTACAGCTTATTCCATGTTTTAAAAGTTGAGATTTTGTTCAATATTCTCACTCAGCTTTTTTTTCTTCTCTCTCTTTTTGTCTTTCATGTGGTCCCCTGGTGTGATTTCTGCTACTCTTTCAAATTAAAGGTAAGTCAATTATATATATATATATTTTACATATTAATGAATGTGGATGTGGTTATTTCTGTATGAATTGCACTCATGCATCATTACTTGTACTCGCTTTCATGCGAAAACAGTTTTTTCATACATCTGTCAGTTTTGAAATTTTGGGCTTTTTGGCTTTTCATAAAGGTTTTTTTTTTTCAGATTAATGAAAAGAAAACATCCAAAATGCACTTTTAAGTGTACATTTTATAGCACTTTTATCTATTTGCATCTGTAGATTTCGATTACAGTACATATCTTTAAAGGCTGTTTTCTCAAAATGAGTTTTTTCTCCTGCACTGAGCCAGAAATCTCAGAATTACATCCACCAAACTTTACAGTTTTATTCCTATCTATATGTTTTTATAGAGGGTGTTGTTTATATATAATTTGGTGATAAAATTGTGATTTTTCTTTTTTTCTTTGTGCCTGTTGACAGTATTTTCTGATTTATGGAGTGATGAAAAGAGATATCTAAAATCCCCTCTGTAAAAAAAAACTTTGACTCTAATATGTCAAAGATTTTGAACCAGGCTTTATCCAATGTGCAAATTAGTGCATGTTTAATTAGAGACTGCCTCATTTGCATATTCAAACATAACACTTAAGAAAACTTGTAAAAAAAAAAAAAAAAAAACTTGTACAAATATGTTTTTTTTGCAATTCTTAATGTAATCAATCAACTGGGGAAGTATCTATTCAACTGGGGTGTCTTGCTTTAAACCATTATGATTCTGCTTTGGTCATGCACTCTGATAATTATAACAGTAACTATACTACCGGTATATAAAATACTATATACTATAATATTTATATAAAAAGATTTGAATAGTAATGTCAGTATATAAGATCTCAAGGGCTTTACAAACAAAACAAAACAAAAACATTGGAAAAAAAATAAATGTACTATAATAAGATTAAACAAGTGATTATAAAATTTTAATTTAAAAAAAAAAGACATGAACTTATTAAAATGTTTAGAAGCTTAAGGCAGATATGAGTCATACAATTATAATGAGTAAAATAAATAATGCATATAATTATCAAACAAGAAGAGGTAAAAAATGATGGTTTTTTATTTTTATTTGGAGGCCTGCAACATTAATTTAAAATTCACATTTTGTGAAGTCGACATTATACATGCGCTCTAAGTGTATGAAATATGTAAGTGTTAATATCTTCACTACTTTAGCTTGAGGCAGAGTCTCTGCTCTGATACCATAAATAATTATCTAGAGCATGAAACCAAATGCTCGATAACGAATAATACGAGCTCCCAGAGCTGTAACAGGGCTTAACATCAGTGTGCTTTATTCTGTTACATGACAAAGGCCTGTTTAATCAAATAACAACAGGACAGATTAAATGTGATATCAATTCTATATTTAATATGTTTGGCATGTTCTGAAATGATTCTGTCCGAGTATTTTACATTACATTATGATTTACTAAGCTCTGCAATCTTGTATCTTTCCTCTATTCACCAACTCTCTCTTCCTCTGGCCTTTAAATGGGTGTCAGGGCTGATTAGAGGACATTTCAGGGTTGTCTGCCAGTGAGTCTTTTGGAGAGGCCGGAGCATTATTGAGCTGACATCTCTAGAGCTCTTTAAATGTTCTCTGAATTGGGTTTCTCTGCCTCGGCTTTCTCATCTCTAATATAGCATCTCTCTAAAACCTTTCATTAATCCAAATAAGCTTTTACCTCCACAAAATCTTTTCAATTCTTTTCAGATATTTCCGAATAATATTAGCAGTACTTTGTTTTGTGTTGTGGATATTGTTGATTTATAGAAAATGTAATAGTTTATTCCCCCACGTAAACCTGTTTTTATAGAAATAAAGGTAAGCTAATAGTCAGACAGAATATGCTTCAGAAGAAAATTTGCAGAATTCAATTTATTACAATAGACATTTCACACGTGCCCTACATGCTTAGAGCCACATTACAGAGATTCCTGATGTTATGTTTGTGTGTATTACTTGGTTTCCTGAAAACGGCAGTATTCATTAATCTTGTAAAGTGCATCAGCTGTGAGATGGTGTAGATTGTTAGTGTGTGTTACTGCAGAAATCACTTTGGATTCACAACCCATTTAAACTGGAAAGCATTGCTAACTGATGGCTAAATTAGATTTTTAAGGGCTTTGCACATTAATGTTAGGTTTTTGTACGACGTATGCTCTTCCTCTTCTTTTCAGACTCTATTAGGTTTGTGAAGAAACCGTCAACATGTAGAATGGCACTAATAAAAGATTCATGAAGATCACAAAGAGGGGATCAATTGCACTAGTCGACTAATCATCCACCATCAATTGAATAATCGATTAGTGCACTTAACTAGTTTGTAGATTTTTCTTTTCTAATGTTGGTTTTACAGTAGATATAATAGTATGTGTGGATTTGCAAAGCCCTAGTGCTAATCAGTGAAACTTCTCTTGCATCATGGCATCTCTTGAGTTTAAAAGCAATTTTGTGTTTAAAAGACGTCTAATAGATGTCCAAACACAATCCTGATGTCTAGACTAAAACAAGGCAAAATTTGGGTCTGTCTGTCAGTGGAAATTTAATAGACGTCTAACCATAGCCCAAGAATAGTCTAGTTATCTAGAACATGAACATGTAAAAATATGACACCAAACATGATGCAATATCATACATCTCGCAAGTTATTTTGGCAAAAACGACATGTAACCAAATGCAAGGTTATTTTGCTCTATTTAACCGAGACAGTGAAATGACGGCTATTGCTTGCTGGCTTTGATCTGTTATAAACATACAGTTGTAATCAAAGTTACTGTAATAATTTACAAATTAATTTTTTTTAAAGATAGAGGGTTTTTTTAATGGGGTACTTCAGCGCTGGGAAGATGAATGTGTATTTTTAGGGTATATTTAAAGGGTAACTTCAGTGATTTAACATTAAGCTTTGTATCAGTAGAAACCCGGTAGTATATTCGAATGATGGTACTTTTCCCCCTCATATCCCCCTGAGACGAGAGAATTATGCATTTTATTTCTGGAAAAAATCCTCAGATGACGCAAGTATCGTCATTTTGCGCCATCTGAGGATTTTTGGCCAGAGCCTAGAGACTACAGGAGCTAGTTCCGCATGTTTTCAACCCGCCCACAGGGGAGGGATCTCACTCACAGAATGTAAATGGCTCGGGCATTCATAACGGAGCGGTACGGAACAAAGTGAGTGTTTAACTTTTCAATGAATTCCTATGAAAGTTTAGCTTCCACATGCGATCCGATAACGCGCCAGACTGGACACGCGCCGAGAATGACAGCCGTGCTTACCTCAGCTCTGCTCAGCTCGTGATGAATGAAATTCTCGTGATGAATGAAATCTGACTCCTGCTGCGTCTGTAACGTGACTTTCGTTCGGCTTACTCACACTTTATTGAAAAGACACGTTCAGTTTTTAATTGTAGTGTCTGTTCTCTAACTAAACGATTATATACTATGAATATTGTTGTGGGCGGTACCGTGGTGGGCAAGTGATAACCAACAGCCGTGCCTTTGGGAGTGGCCTCGTAGGGCAGCGAAGCAAGTGCATTCTGGGAGTTGTTGTCTTTCATCCACATCCGTTGTCTCATGTGGTTGAAAGACAACAACTCCCAGAATGCACTTGCTTCGCTGCCCTACGAGGCCACTCTCAAAGCCACGGCTACTGGTTATATCACTTGCCCACCATGACACCGCCCCACCGTCGTTTTGATATTCATAGAAATAAAATAATTTCGTTCCGTTAGAGAACAGACACTACAATTAAAAACTGAATGTGTCTTTTCAATAAAGTGTGAGTGAGCCGAACGAAAGTCATGGCACAGACGCAGCAGTGTCAGATTTCATTCATCATGAGAGCGAAGAGCTGAGCAGAGCTGAGGTAAGCGCGGCAGTCATTCTCGGCGCGTGTCCAGGCTGGCGCGTTATCAGATAATGCCTATGGAAGCTTAACTTTCATAGGAATTCATTGTAAAGTTGAAACACTCACTTTGCTCCGTACCGCTCCGTTATTAATGAGAGGCGAGTCGAGAGGCAGCGGCCGTGCGCATTTACATTCTGTGAGTGAGATCCCTCCGCTGGGGCCGAGTTGATAAGATGCAGAACTAGCTCCTTCTGATGGCTGTAGTCTATAGCCTCTGGCCAAAAATTCCTCCGATGATGTAAAATGATGATATTTGCGTCATCTGAGGATTTTTTCCAGAAATAAAATGCATAACTCTCTCATCTCAGGGGGATAGGAGGGGGCAAAGTACGAGAATTTGAATATACTACCGGGTTT
This sequence comes from Gobio gobio, assembly GCF_949357685.1. Lineage (NCBI taxonomy): Eukaryota > Metazoa > Chordata > Actinopteri > Cypriniformes > Gobionidae > Gobio > Gobio gobio. The sequence goes on from NC_137107.1 coordinate 25,005,119, forward strand.
CTACTGATACAAAGCTTAATGCTAAATCGCTGAAGTTACCCTTTAATTGCATCTTTAACAGTTTAGTGCAAACAAGCTATAACTATAACAAAAACTGAATTAGCTTGTTCTGATACACATACATACATACATGTGCTAAAGTTGAGTAGCAAATATGGCCGAGTTTAAAGAGCTCTCACAAAATCTATAGAGGACCAATTGTTTTATTGCATTAGAAAGTCTATTTCTACAAGATTTCTGAAACACTAAAAGATCCGAGACACAGCTGGCAGCCTTATTCAGAAGTTTAAAATCTGTTGTACCAGAAAACCTTTGAGAGTGTTGAAGAAAAAGCACAATATCATTAAGGGGAATAAAAAAAATGTAATAATCCAAAATCCCTCAATTTACTGCCAAAGACTTGCAAGATGACCTGATGAAAGCAGGGGAAAAAACATTTCAATGCAGGGTATGAGAAGAACACTAGACAAGCATGGCCTACATGTTGGGACAGCTTGGCGAATGCCACTCTTGACCAAGAAGAACATAAAAGGCTAACTTGAATATGCTAAATATGTTGAAATGGCGTGGTGTGACCAAATTGGAACTTTTTGGACCCATGGATCAGCAGTATGTATGTGCAAAAAAGGCAAAGCTTATGAGCAGAGGAACACCATCTCCAGTCAAACATAGAGGTGCTCCAGTCTTGTTATGGGGGTGCTTTGCTGTTGCAGGAAGTGAAAATCGTGACTGTATGAAGCACATAATGAATTCTCAATTTTGGCAAAGATGGTGATGGCTTCGGTGTAGAGACTGAAGCTTGATGATCAATGGACTTTCCTGCAGGACAGCCATCCCAAAGTATACATCCAAATCTACTTACACTTGGTTAAGGGATCAGGGATATAATGTTCTTGAGCGTCCTGTAAGTTCTTCAGATTTAAATCTTTGGTGGAATTTGATGAAAGCAGTGGTAACGGGAAAACCAAAGATTATCAGTGATCTGGAAGCTTTTTTAAGCAAGGAATAGGCAGTAGAAAGGTGACAGAAGCTTCTGCACTTACAGGCAGCGTTTATTGGAGTTTATAAAGAATAAAATATTCTGCACTTGACTTTTGGGCGTTGAATAATTTTAGCAATGTTTAGAGCAAATTAAAAAAATAGAATTTTTCACCAACTTTGTTCTCAGAATCACTCAAATATGTATTAATAAACTTTCTATAATAGTTTACTGAATTGTTTTCATAGTGTTATTAGAAGCAAAATGTCTTGCAGGTCAAAGGTGTTGAATTATTTTGATTGCAACTGTATAATCTCAGGAGTTACAACTCATTTTCACCTTTTGTGTGTTATGGTGTTATGGTTATTTTTATATATATTAAATAAGGTGTTTATAATCTTTCCATTAAATAAGTGCATTCTGTCTCTGCTTTCATTGCACATGGAGTTCTGAGAGGTTTGCGACTGAGTTGTGAATTGAAGGTGGGGGATTCTGGAGCACGCACAGAGCCCTGGTGGGAATGCACTGATTTGTTTATCGAAGCTGCCAACAAAAATAGGACACCCTGGATCTAGAAGTTGAATAAGTTATATGGCTTCAGTTCTACAGCAAAGCAGCAGATCCTCAAAAGCTGTTTACAGTTACCCATTCCTAGATATTCAAGTTATAAAGCTTAATCTGACCCATCTTTTCACTTTTTAGCAAGTGTTTCCTTGATTCCATCGCAAAACATTTTTATTTTTGTAACTGAATGTGAGGCAGATTTTTTCATCTGAACTTGCAGCTAAATACAAGTGACAGAACTGACAGCTGCAGTGCTTGCTCTTGCAAAGAATCAGTGAGCCAGGTAAGTTTATAAAAAACCTTTTTATCTAAGGTGAACCTTAAAGGTGTTACATTGCCTCCAATACAAAATTCATGAGTTCACACTTACATATAATTTATGGAGAGTACATTTATATGCGTATTTGGCGTGCTGGCTGGGGGGAGGGCTTCGGGCTCGGAATTTGGCCCAAACCCAGAGTACAATACCCCTACCGTGTATGTACGTGGTTAGAACTAAAAGTGTGGAGAAGGGGTGGTGGAGGGTTGCTGATGAACTGTCAATGAACGGAGGTAAGACTGCTGCGTATATACTGTATATAGCTCTTATTGTTGATTAGCTGAGTGCTCTCCACTTGTGTCAATTATCTGAACGTGCTCCTCCCGAACTTTGTTAATAAAACATCATATAATGAGTGAACACTACAAAATTGATATCATCCAATAAATAATACACACAGTTTTCACCCCCACCCCTTTTTTCCCGTTTAGACAAGAAAATGCACTATATAAATGGTTGTAATTCAAGAATGCTTTGGAATATAGACATAAGGCTGGAATTGTTCTAAAGAAGACATTTGGCAGATAATTGTGGAAGTCAAATACATTTTGTAATTGAAATAGAAAAACAAGAAATTTATGAAAATGTAAAAATATTATATTTTATATAAAATATATATTTTACCAAACATGTTTTGCTCTAAAACTGCAAGACATTCAAAGCCAATATTATGAACAAGTTGTGTTCCAACTTTTAGGTTGATATCTCAAGAAATGAGCTTTCAGTGAGATTTTGTTTGGGCGCAGTACCAAGCTTTGACATCCAAGACATCCAAGCTCCATTACTGACCTTATAACCATATATTTCCATAATTGTCATACAATCTATGAAGTAGGCATCCTATTCAGAAGTAGTATGGGAAGTTTGGCAGAATTTGATATGAATTCAACCTCTTACAAAAAGAAGAGGTTATAGCTGCGCGTTATAGCTCGCCACCACAACACAAATGGCGAATTTGTTGTTTTGTCCTTTATATTTAAAACATTTTCAGACCTTTTTTTCTCTTGGCATTTTCTACCAATCTTTCATGATTTTTCCTGTTCATCGCTATTTCAAAATAAAGGTCTGAACACACCTTATGAGTATGAAAATATTCTTGTTGCAAATTGATATATTACTGCTCCACTGTAACAGTCCGGTGACACTTAACAGGTTAAGGTTTCCTTAAACTTTTTCCCAATGATGTTTCCCAGTCTAAATATCGATACCACAAGGGTAATCAAATTAAATAATGACTAACGCAAGTATAGCCCAAATAGATATAGTTTGAAATAGATAGCCACGCCTCCAACTCACGCCATTGGTTGAACCAGTGTTACTGGGATATTCAAACAAAAAGCAGTGTTTTGATACCGCCACAAATACACAGTGTTTACACTTGATGGAAGCAACCTACACCTAGATAGTTGTCTATTAAACCTGAAATTTGAATGTTGTAAAATCAAAAATTGCACACTGCTCCTTTAACTAATTGAAAAACACCTGAGATGTCACATTAGTAAAATTGGTAAAGTACAGTCTTTAATTCTCCTTTACATTCAGCATTTTCCAAGTTTCAAAAACCAATTTGAGGGAAACTGGACGCCTGCAACTTCATAAAAACCTCTCAGAGGGAAGTCCAGTCCCCCGCCGAATGTCTCACACTGCGAGTAATTCACTGCCAGGTTTCTGCAATTACATGAAATTGCTAATATTTCAGCGCTAGACTGTTAGCCTGACTGCAGGGTATGCGTCTTCATTTGATTTCCATCCGCACTGTCAACTTAAAAAGTCATTTAGATTTGATTAACCAAGGTAATATGGTAATCCAGAGAAGTTTTCCGATAAAACACCAATGTTCAGGTGAAGTAAGTTTTGCTAATTTGTTTGCTTCCTTTGTGATTAGATATCAGAAAATGCCCACAGAAAAAAAAGTTGATATTTTCATATTTATTCTTTCAAATGTCGTGTAGCTTATTTATGGTTATGGCTGAGAGCCCAGAGTGTTATTATTTGTCCACACCATAAAATGAATTTCATTTGCAGCTTTGGAAAGCAACCCATAAAAAATGTATTCCAGGTCCTGTGGTTTCAATTAAATATACCCGGCTTTTTCAGATTGCTTTTTTATACTGTAAGTAGCATTGTCGCTATTAACAGACCCCACCGTAATGCTAACAGGACTTATTTAGTATTTAGATCCTATTTGGTTGTTCTCACATCCCCAGCCTTATTTTAATTTCTCTCCAGCATGTTATATTTACTGTTCCTATTTGAAATGTGCAGGATGTTCTTGGCTTATCAAGTCTCAAAGTCTACTTCCACACTGTGGGAAAATAAGTGTAAATCCTGTGTGGTTTATCCTGTGTAATGTAGGAGGTTAATACACCCTGGTACCCGTGGAATGATTTTGTGGGAGAGAAGCAAATATTGTGTTGCAAACATGTGAGTGGCTGCAACGAATGCTAAGTAGACTGCGTCAGTTTCTTCTTTGCAGATTTTGCATTGTGACTGCTAGATGTAATGTGTCTGCTCAGGTTTTTTTTGCATTTCGTAGTATTGTTATCGTGCAGATGAGTGTGTTGAAATATTCAGGCCAACAGGAAGTTAAATCTGATACTGTAAACTACTTTTGTATGGTTTTATTTCCCTGCACCATTCAAACTTGGTTAGACTTTAATTTAGTTTCTGTAGGAGTGCTGCAAGGTATTTGATTTGAAGCATCTAGGTTTGGCCGAGCGCGTAGATTTAATGAACCACAATGATGGGTGTTCACATTTACCTTGATGAGCCCAGTACCCAGACTGACAGGCAAACTTATCCGAAAGGTTAATCACTCGCCAAACATTAAAGATGAGTGTGTGTTTCATATTACATGCTGTATATTTGAACTGACTTGATTTTACATTTGTGTTAGGAAATAGGAAATTAATGCTATAGACTCTGGGCTATGCAACATTGAAGTTATAATTAAATATACATCATACATCAGTCACAAAGGTTCGTTTCTGATGTATTTTTAATTTCATCAAGTAATTATTCAAAACTGTCTATTGCAGCCAAACACCTAGCGAGAGAAAAAAAGTGCAAATCAGTTGAACCAAATCCATAGAAAAAAAGGGATGGATGTAACAAAAATGTTCTAGTTGTCCCAAAAGTGGCAGCTGGTTTGTTTTTGGCATACTGTTCACATTCACTGAGGAAAGATCCATTTATCTTTTATTATTTTCTTTATTTTCCCCTTAATTACTTTCCATTCTATTTTGGAAGCATTTTATACCACGTTAAAGGGATTTTCACCCCAAAAAAATGTTCATTGCTTACTCAGCCTCAAGTTGTTTCAAACCTGTATGAGTTCAAACAGTTGACGGTAGACATTGATTTCTATAGTATATACTATAGTATATATTTTTTTAATAGTAAAAATATATACTACGGAAGTCAATGGTTACCATCAACTGTCTGGTTATCAACATTCTTTAAATTTTCTTAAATTCCTTTGTGTTCAACGGAAGAAAGAAACTCATACAGGTTTGGAACAACATGAGGGTGAGGCTAAATGATGACAACATTTTCATTTTTGGGTAAACTATCCCTTTAAAAAGTAATATGTTGTTAGAAAAACATTCATTTCTGGAATAAAATATTGATGTACAGTAAATATTTACAATTCAAATTGTTAATCAGATTCAAGGACTAGATCTATGTTGTTATCTATATCAGCACTGGGTCTGTTCCTAGATATGGTCATGGAAAACCTGGTAGCAATATGACGCAATAGTTCCGCCTTCTAAAGTAAAAAAGCCAATCACTGATTGGTAAAGTCACTGCAGCTGCCGTTAGAAGCTCCGGTTCCCATAGAAACACGACTGCACATGCGAATTGTCTCCTCTAGCCTGAATGTTTTTCTTTTTTAATGCTATTTGATCATAAGAAACAACATTTATGTGTTGTATTTCATGTTAGACTTTGTTGCTGATTTGAAATATGTTATTTAATTGTGAGTTTGGCCAGCAGTTTTTGAGATTCCAGGATCCCCCCATTCAACTAGATAGGACTTGGTCTTGTATGCCCAAAATAGCTGCCCGGAGGCGTAGCAAATATGGCCGCTCAGTGAACAGACTTTCCATGAAAGGAAATTTGATTGGATTGAAATCTGGTGACTGTTGAGGCCAGTATAGTGAACTCATTGTCATGTTCAAGAGATGATTTGAGCTTTGTGACATGGTGCGTTATCCTGCTGGAAGTTGCCATCAGAAGATGGGTACGCTGTGGCCATATAATAATAATAATAATTAATTACATTTATATAGCGCTTTTCTAGGCACTCACTCAAAGTGCTTTTACATAGAAGGGGGAATCTCCTCAACCACCACCAATGTGCAGCATCCACCTGGATGATGCGACGGCAGCCATATTGCTCCAGAAACGCCCACCACACACCAGCTGATTGGTGGAGAGGAGACTGAGGGCTGATACCAATCGTATATTGATATGGGGATGATTAGGAGGCCATGATGGACAGGGGCCAATGGGCACATTTTTTTGGCCAGGATGCCGGGGTTACACCCCTACTCTTTATCGAAGGACATCCTGGGATTTTTAATGACCACAGAGAGTCAGGGCCTCGGTTTAACGTCTCATCCGAAGGACGGTGCTTGTTACAGTATAGTGTCCCCATCACTATACTGGGGCGTTAGGACCCACACAGACCACAGGGTGAGCACCCCCTGTTGGCCTCACTAACACCTCTACCAGCAGCTACCTAGTTTTCCCAATTTGGTCTCCCATCCAGGTACTAACCAGGCTCAGCCCTGCTTATATAAGCGATGGACATGGTCAGCAACAATACTCAGGTAATCTGTGGCATATAAACAATGCTCAATATGTACTGAGGGACACAAAGTGTGCCAAGAAAATATCCCTCACACCATTACAGCACCAGAAGCCTGAACCCTTGATGGGCAGGACGGATCCATGCTTTCATGTTGTTTACGCCAAATTCTGACCTTACCATCTGAATGTCACAGCAGAAATCCAGACTCATCATACCAGGCAGCATTTTCCCAGTCTTCTATAGTCCAATTTTGTTGCTCCCGTATGAATTGCAGCCTCAGATTCCTGTTCTTAGCGACTGGAGTGGCACCCGGCATGTTCTTCTGCTGCTTTAGGTTCATCTACTTCAAGGTTTGACATGTGCGTTCAGATATGCTCTTCTGCAAACCTTGGTTGTAACAAGTGGTTATTTTAAATAGGCTACTGTTGCCTTTCTATCAGCTTGAGCCAGTCTGTCCATTATCCTCTAGCCTCTGGCATCAACAAGGCATTTTTGTCCACAAAACTGCCGCTCATTGGATATTTTCTCTTTTTCGGACCATTCTCTGTAAACCCTGGAGATGGTTGTGCGTGAAGATTGAGGTAAATCAGCAGTTTCTGAAATACTCAGCCAATCTGGCACCAACAACCATGCCACGTTCAAAGTCACTTAAATCACATTTCTACCCTATTCTGATGCTCATCTCTACATGCCTAAATGCATTGAGTTTCTGGTGTGTGATTGGCTGATTAGATATTTGTGTTAATGAGCAGTTGAACAGGTGAATAAGTGGCTGGTGAGTGTATAACAGTTTTGCTCCGGTATGCTTAAATAATTTTATCAGCAGGTTTTTTTTTTTTTTTTTTTTTAAAAAGTCATTATGTATAGTTTACATAGACCTTGCAGAATCTGCAAAATGTTAATTCTTACAAAAAATAAGAGGCATCATAAATTGCATGTTTTTTTTAATGTAGTACTGTCCTGAATAAGCTATTTTATATAGCATGTTTATATAGTCCACAAGACAACATAATAGCTGAATTTACACAAATTAACTAGTTCAAAAGTTTACATACCCTCGATTCTTAATACTGAGGGTTGTTACCTGGATGATCAATGACTGTTTGTATGTTTTGAACTGCCTGCAGTTCTTCAGAAAAATCGTTTACTAACCCTTTCCAACAGTGACTATGATATTAAGATCCAAAGGACTCATATACAACTTTTACAGAAGGTGCAAACATTCATTGATGCTCAAGAAGCTTTTGATCATCCAGGAAACGATACACAGTCCAGTCAAGCATGTAAACTCTTTGTGTAAATTCAGTTATTATTTTGTCTTGTGGTATGTATGCAAAAAGCTTATGCTAAATAAAAACAAGAAAGAAAGAGAAAGAGTTAACAACATGCCGATTGTACGAAGCGTGTTTCTGAAAAAACTTAGTAGACAAAGTAGGACCTTTATACAGTGCATGTCATTGTAAAGACTATATGTCTACTATCATTTTCATCTGTGTTAAATTCAACATGGCGTACCTTTTGAAGGCATCTCAGTCACAGCTTTTGTACCTTTTTTCTGAGAGCACAGCATATAGCACATCTTCAGAAAGCTCATATCTTAACATTATGATTACACAAACGTGATGGAATAAATGAATTCTTTTGAAGTATGTAGTAGTCTACCTCTACTAGCACAAAGACAATGAAAAACGAGCAGTTTCTTTCATTATTATTCTGCGCTATACCCTTGCTGCTGTAATGCTCATTAACACAGTACTGCAGAATCACTTGATAACTTGGTATAATTAATTCAAGAAATGTGAAATCATGCACAAATATCTTGTGTCGTGTTCTTCATCTCCTGGCCACTTTCGTGTGTCTATAGACGGCTGATTTTGAATCCCAGAACTGTGAGGAATCTCTGGTCCAGAAGGACTGAACCTGTTCACACATGATCCAGTGGACATGATTCCAATATCTCTCCTTCTGTGGGCATCTGGGAACACAGCAAATAACTACACTGCTCCTAACTCACTTCCCTTTAGCCTCCATACACACAGCTTATCTAATCAAAGCATCTCACAGGAGCCTTCACTGAAATCCAATCCCAATGCTTTATTGTTTGCCTTGTTGAAAAGAAGAAACATGTAAAACCTGTTTCAAAGCTGCATGAAAAGAGCAAGAATAAATCATTTTTGCTCAACTGTTCATTGGGGAGGTGATGTAGCCGTGAACAGTTTCATTCATTTATTTTTGTTATTATGTGTTTGCTTTTTATCCCACAGGGTTTAGAGTTGTGATATTGCCATAGGAAAACTGTGTGTAATATTTATTGATCTGAGAATATAAATATTACATTGTATCACCAGTAGGTGGTGAAAAGGGACTGTCTCGGAGTCATTGAATCATTCATTTATTCAGAAATATTGGTGTCATTTAGAATTAAACAAGTGATGGCCTTTATGAACGAGTCATTAAATCATTCAGCACAACTGATTTGTGCAAAACATTATTCCTTCAAATTAATAAATATTTGTATGAAGTTTTGGCACACCAGTAATATTTATCTTTTCCAGTGACAAGTGATGTTTAGTCATTACTATAATGTTTTTTCTTTAAGTCAGGCACACTACCTTAAAATTATGTAGTTCCTTTAATTTTTTGTTTTTATTGTTTTCCATACATATTTACTTATTTTGATTCACATAGTTTTTGTTTATTTCATTTTGAAATAGACTGAAACAAATAACATTTTGTCAGAACCTTTTTCAGAATCGTTATTCTAATGTAATCTAAAGTGTGCACAATTATTAGGCGAGTTGTGTTTTTGAGGATTCATTTTATCATTGAACAACTACAGTGCTTTTGGTCAATCCAAAATGTTAATAAACCTCAAACCGTAATGTTTAAGGAAGTAAAATTGGGGTTTTGGCTTTCTTAGAAGAATATCTATGTGTGTACAATTATTGGGCAACTGTTAGTGTGCAGAATTATTAAGCAACAAATTGAAAAATGAAACCATCTCACTTGTTTATTTTCATCTGTTAAAGTGAGAATGATAAACAAACAACTCAATTTCCAAATATACATTTCTGACAACAGCAACAAAAATCAGTGACCAGTATCTCTTTTCAATAGCAGTCATAAGCCTTCCAAATCCATGGAGTCTGACAGTTTCTTGATCTGTTGACTATCAACTTTTTGTGCAGCAGCAATAACAGCCTCCCAGACACTGTTCAGAGGGGTGTACTGTTTTCCTTCACCGTAAATCTCCCATTTAAGAAGGGCCCACAAGTTCTCAATAGGGTTTAGATCAGGTGAGGAAGGGGGCCATGTCATTATTCTTTAAGGCCTTTACTGGCTAGCCACACAGTAGAGTACTTTGACGCATGCAATTTGTTTTTTTATTGCATACAAATCATGGTGTTCTTGAAAGATGCAGACTTTTTCCTGTACCATTGTCTTCTAAACACTAGCAGTAGGTTTGGGAGTTGATTTTGAGTCCATCTTCAACCCAAAAAGGTCTAACTAGCTCATCTTTATTTATACCAGCCCATACCAGTACCCCACCTCCACCTTGCTGGCATCTGAATCGAAGTGGAGCGCTGTTCCCGTTACTGATCCAGCCACGGGCCCATCCATCTGGTCCGTCAAGAGTCACTCTCATCTCATCAGTCCATAAAACCTTTGAAAAATCTGTCTTCAGATATTTCTTGGCCCAGTCTTGACGTTTCAACTTGTGTGTCTTGCTCAGTGGTGGTTGGGTTACATCCTCCCTTACCCTGGCCATGTCTCTGAGCACTGAACACCTTGTACTTCTGGGCACTCCAGTCCAGGTAGATTGCAGTTCTAGAATATGACAGCACTGGAGGATAATGGGTTCCGGGTAGCTTCACGTTTGATTCTTCTAAAATCTTTGGTAGTTAATTTGCTTTTTTTTTTTTCTCAACACGTTTCTTGCGACCCTGTTGACTCTTTGCAACAAAACATTTGATGGCTCTGTGATCACGCCCCAATATCTTAGCAATTTCAAACTTGCTGCATCCCTATGAAAGACCTTTTCCAATTTTTGACTTTACAGAGTCAGTTAAATCTCCTTTTTTTCTGAATGGTCTGTGGCTATGCAGCCCCATACGCAACAAACTGCGATGCACTGTGTATTCTGACACCTTTCTATCAGAACCAGCATTAACTTATTGAGCAACAGTTTGATCAGACCACACGGGCCAGCCTTCGCTCCCCACGTGCATCTATGAGCCTTGGCCACCCATGACCCTGTCGCCGGTTTACCACTGTAATCAACTTTGAGGACAAAATGTTCAAATGTAATGTTCAAAAATGTTCCTAATATATCCCACCCACTAACCGGTGCTGTGATGAAGAGATAATCAGTGTTATTTACTTCACCTCATAATGTTATGCCTGGTCGATGTGTGTGTGTGTGTGTATAATATATATATATATATATATATATATATATATATATACACATATATATATATATATACACATATATATATATATATACACATATATATATATATATACACATATATATATATATACAGTGAGGAAAATAAGTATTTGAACACCCTGCTATTTTGCAAGTTCTCCCACTTAGAAATCATGGAGGGGTCTGAAATTGTCATCGTAGGTGCATGTCCACTGTGAGAGACATACTCTATTAAAAAAAAAATCCAGAAATCACAATGTATGATTTTTTTACTATTTATTTGTATGATACAGCTGCAAATAAGTATTTGAACACCTGTCTATCAGCTAGAATTCTGACTCTCAAAGACCTGTTAGTCTGCCTTTAAAATGTCCACCTCCACTCCATTTATTATCCTAAATTAGATGCACCTGTTTGAGGTCGTTAGCTGCATAAAGACACCTGTCCACCCCATACAATCAGTAAGAATCCAACTACTAACATGGCCAAGACCAAAGAGCTGTCCAAAGACACTAGAGACAAAATTGTACACCTCCACAAGGCTAGAAAGGGCTACGGGGAAATTGCCAAGCAGCTTGGTGAAAAAAAGGTCCACTGTTGGAGCAATCATTAGAAAATGGAAGAAGCTAAACATGACTGTCAATCTCCCTCGGACTGGGGCTCCATGCAAGATCTCACCTCGTGGGGTCTCAATGATCCTAAGAAAGGTGAGAAATCAGCCCAGAACTACACGGGAGGAGCTGGTCAATGACCTGAAAAGAGCTGGGACCACCGTTTCCAAGGTTACTGTTGGTAATACACTAAGACGTCATGGTTTGAAATCATGCATGGCATGGAAGGTTCCCCTGCTTAAACCAGCACATGTCCATGCCCGTCTTAAGTTTGCCAATTACCATTTGGATGATTCAAAGGAGTCATGGGAGAAAGTCATGTGGTCAGATGAGACCAAAATAGAACGTTTTGGTCATAATTCCGCTAAACGTGTTTGGAGGAAGAAGAATGATGAGTACCATCCCAAGAACACCATCCCTACTGTGAAGCATGGGGGTGGTAGCATCATGCTTTGGGGTGTTTTTCTGCACATGGGACAGGGCGACTGCACTGTATTAAGGAGAGGATGACCGGTGCCATGTATTGCGAGATTTTGGGGAACAATCTCTTTCCCTCAGTTAGAGTATTAAAGATGGGTCGAGGCTTGGTCTTCCAACATGACAATGACCCGAAGCACACAGCCAGGATAACCAAGGAGTGGCTCTGTAAGAAGCAAATCAAGGTTCTGGCGTGGCCTAGCCAGTCTCCAGACCTAAACCCAATAGAGAATCTTTGGAGGGAGCTCAAACTCCGTGTTTCTCAGTGACAGGCCAGAAACCTGACTGATCTAGAGAAGATCTGTGTGGAGGAGTGGGCCAAAATCCCTCCTGCAGTGTGTGCAAACCTGGTGAAAAACTACAGGAAACGTTTGACCTCTGTAATTGCAAATATATATATAAATGCAGATGATTTGCTTTGAGGGTTAGTATTAGTGTGTGGGTTATATCATATATATCTTGCTGCATATACAAACAATGTGTCCAACGTGTCCTTTCAAATAACTAAACGTGTGTATATTAGATGATTATTGTATTTTATATAACATATTTTTATATATTCATATGTACAATTTTTAAATAAAAAAACATATTTTCACTATATAGAAATGTGTCTAATCAAGGCTAATACCTCCTTCAAAACACCATGATTCTTCCCTGTGAGAATTATAGCCTAAAAAAGGCAAAAGCCCTTCAATATATCCTGTCCAAAATTCCTGTTACATATAGTAAGGATTATAAAAGTTGTTTTGTGATTGGTTTTAAATGGCACACGGCTCAGGAACTGGTTTTATCTTGCTCAATACACAGGCCAAGTCTTTTTAGTTGCAGGAAGTAACTGAAGCAGGAAAATTGAATTTTTGCCTCCAAGACTTTTTTCCCCAAAGACGGTGTGTGTGGACAGTTCATTCAGTGTGTTTATAGAATTAAACACTGTTTACAAATGCTTAACCTATCAGGAACTTAATGCACCAGACCTTGCTTGTTCCACTACACTAAAGCAAGACAAAGAGCCATTTCAGGATAATACGGATATTTTGAGTGCACAGTAATGGCTTAAATGTACCATATCTGAATCCTCTTTTCATGAGCAAATGTTTATTTGCAAAAAAAAAAAAAAAAAAAAGGATTCCTTTCTTTCATCTATAGAAAATGGTACAAATGGTTATATGTGATAATTTTCAAGGGCAGATAAATGAGTATAGGTCATAACCCATGTAAGGCGTATATAGGCAGACAACATTATCAGAGGCCTATGTGAAGTGATATTGATTCGTTTAGCACAGCCTTAAAATGATATAGAGTGGAATTAGGTTCCAACATTTAGAAAATAACCAGGCCGATAAATTCTTATTCCTTCAGAGTGAGGAAATCAATTCTGTTTTGGAGACTTTATACACTTTCTGATTGCATCATGATAGCACTGGTTAAGTTTCACCTCTGCTGTGAAGCGCCAGTCTAAACGTCCCATAAAAAATCGTCCTTGGGCCACGGAAGTCACATGGGTTGTCTAGATCACTATATGGTTTATGAAGTGAAGTAGGCTGACAACCCAACTGCCACTGGTGAGTATATTGAGAACATCCCCAGTCATAAATATTCCTTAACAGCCATGAAACAGTATTTTCCATTATTTTTATTAAATATATATATTTAAATTGCTTTGACACTGGAATTATTGAGCTGTTTTTTTCACAGAATAATATGAGATGAGTCAGTATCCGTCTCTCAGCGAAACTGCGCCTGTCACAAATGTCAGAACACATTGTAGTTTTGTTCCTGATACTTTCATCTGAGTGGATTAATGTGAGAAATATTCCACATGTGTGTCATATCATGGAGTTATGGATGAAAAAAAATCAGGCATTCTAGATAAACTAAAAATGTTCCATTCAGGTAGTGGGTCTTCAATTGAATTATATGGCGCTTAAATCAGAGAGGTCAGACTATCATTATTATAATTTGATTTAAAATGTTGCAGTTCTGAATTAAGTTACTGGCAAACAGCTTTAATTGACTTAATAGCCAATACCAAATTTGACTTGCATTTAGCTCTTGGTGAGTGTTAATTTTGGACCCTGCTGACAACAGACACTTTATCTCCAATTAAACAAATAAGCCTGATTGATCCCATGTGTTTTAGCGTTTCATTATTACCATTCCTCATATTTTAGCAGTTCAAGCAGTTGTTGTGATGCATGGCGGCCCAAACTCAACAAGTTAGTTAGCAGCTTTCATGAGCAGGTGTTCAGCACTCTGTAACCCACATCCCGCCTAGGGGACCACTCGCCAGAACACTTAATTACATTCCCCACACCTCCTCTGTTTGCTCATTTAGACGACCATAAGCGCCAGCAATGACAGGTGGCTCCACTTTGGCATCCTGATGTTTAGGTGAGATTTGAGAAAAAAGAGCAGTCGTTTAGCAAACCATTAATCAGTTGGGAGGGAGTTCAAGAAAACCCTAGTATTCATTATACCAATGGTGACCAAATACCTGTCCTTGAAGCAGATGCAGAGCGTAACAAATGGAGAGCACCTGACATAACTTCATACTGTAGCAGAGCTTTTAAATATGTTATTTAGAACCAGCATAAAGTGACCCTTATTTGAACACTTTAGCCCCTCTTAAAAATGAATGTCATTCCATTAGATAAAATATGTAGCACAAGCACTTTTTTTTTGCTAATGTCCTGCTTTAAAAAATTCCTAGGAGTATTTTGGGGCAAATATTATTCAAATCTTAACATCTTGATAACATTTTACTGTAATGTTTTATTGGTTGATATCAGCATACTACTGTAGTTAAAACAATTAACATTTTTACATTATACATTATTGATACATACTGATATATAATTAAAAATCTGTTAACATTAGGTGCAATACACTGTGAACTAACATGAACAAACAATTAATATTTGCATTTTTTATTGCTTGCATTAACAAAGGTTAGCAAATCCTGTAAACAAAATATATGTTGCTTTTTGTTGGTTCACGTTAGTTAATGCATTACCTTAATGAGCAAATGTTACAAGTGTTACCAACATTTACTTTTATATTATTTTTATATACATTATATGGCAATGCTTTATTGTACAGTGTCCTTGTTACATATGTTACATGTACTTACTGTAGTAATAACAGTAAAATGTGCATAATTACGGGCAACTAACCCTAAACCAAACCCTGGTAAGTATTTGTTGCCAATTAAAATGGTTACACTCTATTTTAAGGTGTTTTTGTTACACTATAATTAATTTATACATTTAAGTACTGACTGATATTGAGTAACAGCATGTACTTACTATAGGGTTAGGGCAGGATTAAGGTTTGGTTTGAGGGTTAGTTGCATGTAATTATGCATAATGTATAGTTATTACTCTAGTAACTACATGCAACATATGTAACAATGACACTGTAAAATAAAATGTTACCATTAAAAGTACTCAGTTCTTAAATGTATAATTACACTGTAATGGTGTGTGCACACCAAACACGAATTTAAGTAGATTGCGTGCAAAGTCAATGCAAAGACGCGAATACACGCAAATTCGCACCGGGCGACCCAAATGACGCGAAGAGGGTGACGCCATATTCGCCTCAATCGCATCCTCTGTGCAAGTTGAAAAATATCAACTTGAGCGGAAAATTTGCATGACGCTTTGTTGCGCAAGCCAATCATTGAAAAGCTTATTCTCAAGTAGCGCTGGAAGCGGCTGTCATCCAGGCGCAGTTCCTGGAGAAGATGGTGAAATTCACAGAGTTGTGTGTGCCTCTGGATGGTGCTGTGAACCAAGACACGTCTGCGTATCTGGGACTTCAACAACAGATACAGAGCAGCAATAGTTGTTAAAAAATGGCAGAAAGAAATGTTGTTGATAATGTTTGTCAAAGCACCCCTCACGCGCAAAAAAAGTTTTCCCGAGAGTAATGTGATGCAAATATTCGCTTCGCTTTTGGTGTGCAAACACCATAACACGGACACCTTAAAATAGCGTTATCATATTTATAAATATACTATAAATATACTTTTTAATATTTATTACATTTGTTTAAAAAGTGCCATTTAACATTAAATATGAAGTATATTAATTGTATACTTTACATTAAAAGTACATTGTACTTTGCTTGACAAAATAAAAATAACATTGCATCTAGAGTGCAACAAAAAATAACATCAAACACAAAATACTATTAAAGACACACAATAAGAATAAGTCAGCATAGTCCAGGATGAAGTCCAGAAAGAAACATGCCTCAACAGTGGATACACAAGGAAAAATTGTGGAATGCCATCGCAATGCAGCATCCGGTCCATACGCGTCAGAACGAACCAACAACTCACAAAAATGTATTGCCATTGAATCCAAGAACATCCATTTCATGTGATGTATGTAGTTGGCGAAGATGTGTCAGTCTGAAGCCCTGACCAATGGGATGAATGGAAATGGGCATCCAGTGTTTGGATACTGGTTCTCAGACCTAATGGAACAGGTCAATGGAGTTCACCTGTGGTTAATCTGCTAAGATACCTTTTGTTTCTTTTTTTTAAGTAGTTAAAATGCCTCAGAAAATTGAAGTTTGATCTAAAAAATTATTTTTTTTTTGTCTCTGTGAACCTAAAAAAATTATCTGCATTGTTCATTAAGTATAGCTGGACTTTATTCACCCAGTTTATTATTGTGTTGTTGTGCTTCAGCAGTGAGGCAGCTCACATTACAACCCCTCGTTTTACCCTGGCAAATCGGTCAACGCAGTTGCCCAGGTTCATTCTCAAGGGCTGTTTCAGCGCGGATAGCTTGGCAGTTTAAAGCATGTCGGGCACCCGTCCTGCCCTGCGGTGGTTTCTTACCAAGCTGACGCAGCACAGCACTGGCTCCATTTCAGACCCTCATTTCTATACAGCTGCTGTGATTCAATGCCATGTCCGTTCGTGGTGAAATATTAGCGCCCAAGTATGCAGTGAAGAAAAAGAGCAACAAGAGGGCAAGAAGTTGGTGAAGTTCACACTGAAATGGGCCCTGTTTTTCAAGGCCAGTGGACATTTCAGCTCCAAATTGGCGCAGGATGCTTGTGTCTGAAATGGCAGACCTGAATATGATGTTTGTCACTAAGGAAACAATGCAACTGAGCATTTAAGGCACATCTGAACAGATGGCAACCTATTAAAGACAGAGATGCTTTTATCTCATATGAGGCAGTACACAGGGTTGCGATGTGAGATGGTTCTTTAGCATCCATCTTGCCTCACACATTCACATTGCTGCATCCCTCCTGCTGTGCCTCTCCACATCTTCACTTTCATTCTTACTTTCCTTTGTCTCATGCAACATCTTTGAACGTTTAGCTCATGTTTAATGTCTTTCTTCATTTGGCAGCTGGGACCACGTATATTTTTGGGAGAGGAGGAGCACTCATCACGTACACCTGGGCCCCCAATGATCGGCCAAGCACCCGGGCGGACCGTTTGGCCGTGGGCTTCAGCACCCAGCAGAGTGACGCCGTCCTGGTGCAGGTGGAGAGCAGCCAGGGCCTCGGAGACTACCTGCAGTTGCACATTGTGAGTATCACAGCTCAGTTTGAAGCTCTGATAGGCTTCTTAATTTGGTTATTTATTGTCCTACAGTCCACTACAGGCTCTATATTAACTCACAGGTGGCTCTAATGTCTTTTTTATTGCACTGTTCATTTTTTCAGCTCAGTTTGGCTGTATTAATATCTGAAAGGTTTATGACATTTTTTAAGGGAACTGTAGGACTGTCAGTTAGACATGTTTAGTGTGGTGTAAAACATATATAGTATGATAAAATAATAAATATTGTTTAATATTATTAATAAGGTACAATATTTTAGAATAATATCAATTATTTTTTTAAGTAGCAAATAGTTTAGTGTGATTGATAATAAAAAATAGTGATAAAAATAAAATCTATAGGGTACAACGGGGCACTTTTCACTACTCCCATTGTGTATGATTGCAGAAAACAATTTATATGTTTTTATTGAACATTGATTGAGTAACAGATTTTGTGTGAAAATCAATCATAAAAGTGATTTGTGTGTTTAAAAATCGTATATAAATGTATGAGGTGGAAAGGTGGGCACCTTGGGTAAAAGGCTCATCAACACGGGGCAAAAGGCACAAAGTATTGATACAAATACTTATTATGTAGGTAAAATAATATGTTTTGAATAAAACTGAAAATCATTAACAAAAAGAACTTTGTCTCAAAATATATTCAATAATTTTAGCGATTCTCATTTGCTACTTAAATGTACAACATTTAAAAAAAAAAAAACAGAAAATATTAGATCACATTATCACAGAATCAATGCTTTCCGTGATTGCATCAAGGATCAGACAAATTTCCACATGCATCATCAAAAGCGAATGTTTTGGAAAGTGTTGCAGCAAGATTTTGTGACATCTAGTAGTTTAGAGGAAAATAAAATGAAATGCCCCGTTGTACCCTATTGTTTATAACTATATACTTCAATGTACAATATTTTATGATAATAATAATAATACCTAAAAACGTAAATAAAACTAATGAAAAATAATATAATTTATTGTTGATTTGGTCGCTTAAGTGGGAAAAGGGCAACTTTTTGGGTGTCAGATGTCCATTTACTGTAGACATTGATACAGAGCTGAAAATTTTATGCCATGCATTTATGCTATGTTGTAATAACCATAAATACTAGATGAAAGCCACTGGCCATTCTACTTGGAGCTGCTCTCATCCTTTGATTCAGAATTATGCATTTTTATTGCAACACTAATTGGAGCTAAATGAATTTTTTTGTAATCTGAATAATCAGAAGACAAAACCATTATACAACAAGTAACAAGTCATTATCCATATGGCTTATTAATAAAGTTATAGTTCATTTAGTGGGACATAAGATTATATGTACTAGCTGCTTTAGCGATATTGTATGTATTTAGTTAATTTTTTATTTAGATTATTGCATTATTAAGACATTAACAATAGTGATAGGAATTACAAAATAACTGCTTAACTACATTTTAGTGTTTACACATGACATTGCAGCAGTCAGGTGGTACACGTAATGTTTTACTGTAATTACAATTGTTCTACAGGGATGTGAATGCTTTTAAAATACCAGAATCTCGTAATTACGATAATTCCGACCAGGCCCGGCGCTATAAGGGGGCAAAAGTTCTGCTTCTCACATTCAAGTCACTTCACAATCTCCCTCCTCCATACCTTACTGATCTTCTTCATATTTATACCCCTTCACACGAACTTTCTTGATTTTCACTCTCACTTTCTATTGTGTCACCATGTATATGCTTAACTACCATGGGAGCTAAAACTTTTAGCCATTTGGCCCCTCGCCTATGGAACTCTCTCCCTTTATTACAATTATTAATAAGAGGGGGCATTGCCCCTTTAGATATGAATTGTGCCCCCTCAGTTTCAATTTGTCCTTCCACCCTCCATTCCGAAACGCGATCGACTTTAACTTGTTGATGCGTACGATCACACCAGTGTGATTAGAGCGTTCAGTGTGTCACATGATCAACTGCTAAATTCAAATGAGCTTTCACGCTTTGGCTGGTGCTGAGCCAGAGATGGACGAGCTCAGTGAACTATTCAGTGATTTCAAATGCATAATGTTAATTTTAGGTTTCAGACATTTGAATAAACATTTAAATAAATAAAAAATGTGTGTATATATATATAGTTACACACGGATGTCTATGGAAGCAGCAATAATGATCCTTTCAGTCATAATATGACAACATGTTTGAAATTTTTCCTGATGAAAATCTGACAGATACGATTCCTGAATTGGGCACAAACTAACATGTTAACATCACGCATTATAGCTCAACTAAAAAGATTATTATAAACGTGTTTTTTTTTTAAAAACACATTCACTTGCACATATTTGACAATCTGAGTACATCAGATAGCTCATGATATATTTAACAAGTTTGTGAATATTTTGAATAAAAAAGGAAAAATCCCATCCCCACCCCATCCCCGCGGAACATGATGACCCCCTCCATAATTATGTTTGCCCCCATAGTTCATGCGTCCTGGCGTTGGCTCTGATTCTGACACGGTGTGAACGCACCTTCATTCTTCTGTGATTAAACTGTGGTATGTATTTTGTCTGGAGGCTTTTGTGTGAGCAATGCTACTGACGTAGTCTTTGCCATTTCCATTCACTCAGTTCGGGAACTGCTGACAGGGAAACTGATGCAAATTGACTTGGATAAAAATCTTAAGTTGAATCATTTCGGAGAACGCTTCAGGGGCTCCAGACATATGAAGCCATATTCATGGATCAAATGATGAATAGAATCTATGTCCTTACATTAAATTCTCCTTGATAAGATCCAAGCACACCCCTTTACCAACCCAGGCAGATAGGAGAAAATTACCCCAAAAAATGATGGAATCATTAATCGCTGAACAGTTTATAAAGAAAACAACATACCCCTTCATATTAATTTAGCCTGTTAAAATAACATAGGGCTGAGATAGTATGACGGTAGATCAAGCTTGTAAATGCCTCGTTGACCTCTTGGCTTATTACTTGCAATTATATTTCGAGGGAGTAAAAAAAAAAAGATGCATTTTAATAAGGTTCCTCCGAATGAATAATTAATTCAGCGTGAACTGTCGACTTTCACACTGTGAGCCTCCATGGCAGCACAGCCATAAACAGTCTGAGAGCAGCTGCTCTGCCAGACACAGACTGGGGCTTGTTTTCAGAAACTTCTTCCTCTCGTCACAGGCACAAAGCACAAGAGCCTCCCATTCTGTGGGCTGAAGGATGGATCTGTGGAGGATTTTTTTTTACATCTTTTCTGATGGCTTTTTCTCTGTGTTGGTATGTATCAGAATGCTGATTCCCAACATAGGGGACAAATGTACCCCAACAGTGATTTTGAGATTTGTATATGAAACGGTGTCAACATGAACGTGAACAAACATGAACGACGCTCGGGACAATTGACGAGCCAATGCTGCATTGTCACGAAAATTTAAGCCATGCCGATTTAAATTTTCAAGCAACAGACATAATGCTAAAGGGAACTTAATGCATTACTCGCATGCCCAGAAAGTAGCGTCTCAGAGAGCGCACAAATACTAATTCTTTTTCACGTCATCTTGCGCATGAACGGAAATGCAAACAAATTTAATGTAAAAAAAAGCCTGTCTCGGCGAGTAAACACAGTCAGTTATGTCTTAACTAAACGTAAACAGTTGAGAAAGAAAACGCATGTGTACAGTATCAGTATATTTGATCTGTGCATTCGGTCTTAAAGTGACAGTAGCCTAATATACCTGCTGCTGTTTGTGTTTTTAATGTTTTTAAAAAACACTCACTGAATCCATTTTGTAACATATATGTAACCCCTCCTGCTCGAACCGTCCAAGCGGGACTCGAACCCTGGTCTGCTGGCATGAGAGTCAGACACTCTAACAAGGACGCTAAAGGCTACAATCTCTAGCGTCTGTCGCTAGAGCTTCTCTTGAGATCATAGGAGTGAGGTTTACTCGCACAGCAACCACTAGCTGGCCTCCATTAAATTTTTTACATATCAAGGCAGCTTAGTATTTTCATGTGCAAAGATGAATGTATACTGTTTAAAATAATAATAAATAATAAGTGACCACTTATTGTAGACAAAATAATTAATTACAAAATTATTAAAAAAATATATTCATTGATTGATTAGTAATGTAATGTACATTAATAATGTAAATTACATTTTTTGTCTTTTTCCCCCTGAAATTTTCGTCTGACCCCCTTATCATTTATATTATTAGTTTATTGTTTATGCTGATAAAGGCTATCAGCATATTTGAGCCTTTCTGATGGGGCTCTGGTGGCATGTTTGACAAAATGTTGGGGAACACTGAATCAAAAAGCCTCTGTCCTCAGTAAACTGGTCCAGGCGATGGCATCAACCTTGATTACAGCACTCCATGATTTGGCTTGTGTCGTAAATAATATTTGGTTGTATATAAAAACGAGTCTGTAAACTTTATGGTAGACATAAATGGCGAGTTATGAAGGAGAGGCGTGGCAAATAGCATGCAAGGTTTCACGCTGCTCTCAAGACAACTCGGCTTACGCCTCAAAATTTGTCCTTCATGTAGCAGGATTTACTTGAGCTTGTAAATTACAACCAAGGACAGATAATCCAATTGGTCGTGAGCATGACAGATGTATGGAATGACTGACTACGGTGGGCGTAGCAGAGCCCGGCGGCCCTTATGCGGCTGACTTCAGGGTTTTCCCTCTCCTTCTCTCTTACGACTCATCCCCCTCTCTATCTCTCTCTCTCTCTGATGATGTTGCTTGGGTTTGTAGCATCGTTTATTCACCCACGGAGTCTGAGGTTAGATGATAGCTGAGCAGAAACAGCTCAGGCTGATGAATGAGACAGAGCCAGGGGTTGTTACGGCTTGTAATGAATAGCAACTCATTTTGTATTCCGGGTGGGTGTGTATCGATCTGAACCAAGGTTCTGGCCTCCTCCATTTTGCTGGCATCATGCATTGTGGGTGCCCCAGGGTTCACCTGCCCACCTGTCAGGGGCACAGAGTGATGGATTAATAGAGCTTTATGGTCTTGGTGGCCATGTTAACCGAACACCTTGGACCCCTGGAGAGAGGGCTTGAATCGGAGTGTGGGTGCCACCCAGACTGTGACCCATTGGTCATGATATCAGCACGGCTGGGTATGTGAACTTGTGACCCTGGTGCCCTCTGCCAGCTGGCCCAGACATCAAAAAGGGAACGCAGACAGGATGGCAGATGCTTGAGTGGCCATTTGTGGTTGTACTTACCAATGTGTTTCTGTTTGTTTACACTGGTACATGATTACAATACAGAAACGGTGAGATTCTGCTTAACTTCCTGTGATTCGGCCGCTGGTGTAGGGATGACATCAAAACCCGGAGGACTAATTCGCCACTGGTTCCCTCAAGATTTTCCTGTGAGGTTTTATAATGTGTTTTTGAGTTAAATCAAATAAAGCCTGTGATAAGCACAACTTGACAATACGTTGACATTTTGTTCTACAAAGTAAACTGCACACATCCTAAACTTTCTCATACACTTAATTATTAAAAACATACATTTTCAAAAATAAACAACTGCTTCAAAATTCACTTTTCGTATGGGTGTGTAATTTACATTGAAGAACAAAACGTCATAGTATCATCAAGTTATGTTTACAACAGGCTTAAATTGAAAAACCCCATTATAAAACCCCATAGGAAAATCTTGATGGAACCAGGGGCGTATTAGTCTTTGGGTTTTGTCGTCATCCCTGGCCAGTTATTGTGTGAATGTTTTTTTGTTTTTTTTGCACCATCAACAGTTCCAAAATGAACACACAGCAAACTGAACTATTGCTCATAAAAAAACGCACAGCAGCGATGTTTTGTTCCTGAGCACTAAACAGTTGTATGACACTAAACACTAAACTCACTCATAAAGACACTAACTTTTTAAGTTCCTGAATGAATATGTGTGTTTGAATAAATCACCTGCATTAATTATTCAATGACTCACTGTTTAAAACAGTGACTGCATCCGAATATGACTTACTACCCAGATGACTCACTATTTCCGGCAAGATTCTGAAGTGCGCATCTGGTGCACACTTTACTATCCCATGAGGCCACGTGAGAGGGTCACGTGTGTTTGAATAAATCAGTTAAATGATTCAATCACTCACTCATAAATACAATTTTCAATACTTGTTTCATTCCTGAATGATTCAGTGGGTTTGAAAAAAAATCAGTTGAATGAATGATTCAATGACTCGTTCATAAACACCATCACTTTGTTGCCACCTACTGGCATAAAGATGTAACCTACAGAAAAAGGGATTGGCCAGTAATGGCCAGATTGACAATCCTTCTGAAATCAACACTAACAAGTGGAGTGACAGAAAAAGTCCCAGTACTGTTGAACTGTTATATCACCACTCTTGAGACAACACTCAGACCGGAACTTGCTGTTGTATAACAGGACAAAAGCTTAAAGAGATGTTTCAGACAATTCGATTTGCATCATTTAAAGCTACAAAATGTCTCTGGAAATGTAAAACGGAGGAACTGGAGCGCCTCTCACTACAATTAGCTGCTCCCACCGTGTGTTTGACTAATAGGCAGATTAAATTGGCCTTTGTCAATCACAGCCCACTGTAAGTCTCCTTCATTAAGCAACTTTAGAAAGCACCCTGTGGCAAAGGCCATCTCTATGGAAGGGAGTAGAGCACAAAAGAACAGTTTAACACCAGACCCATTTTGCTGGCACATTTTATATTCATTGCTCAAGGGAAATGAGTTATTCAGTTAATTAATTTAGAATTTGATCTCACCAAATTAAAAACATAGAAACATTTTAGAAATTAAATATAAGTGTTCTTTATTCAAAGATCAGTTTCTGTATACTGCGCCAACCCAAATATATACAGGTGGTCGGCGATTCCCAAGAAGAGCTACTAGGAAATCAACCATAAAACTACACAATAGTTAGTTCAGGCCCTCAAATCTGATTGGCTGAGAGGCCTTCCAGAAGTGCTGATAACTTTTAGAGTGTGAATCTCTCATGTGTCTCTGTACGCTTTAAATGGGCAGCATTTCTCCCAGTCAGCAGCAATGGGAGAGGAGAAAAGCCATTATTATTTTCAGAATTGTCACAGAATGTTGTTTTAAGAGTTTTCCGGCGAGAATGTAGCAGTTTATTTCTAAAGATAGTGCCTATATTGGTCCTGGAACAGCCTTATCTCGGCAAGTTCTTCTGACATATACTTCTCGAGATACCGTATATTTATAAAAATTTATATTTTGCTTATATTTATATGTATATATCCAGAGACATTTTTCAAAATTATATATATTTCTTAAACTGTATCAGCTTGTAGGGAAGATTTTTGCTGAGATTGTTTTTCACCTACAGTATTGAATGTGTTTAGGTTAAAAGTAAATCATTGTAATAATATTAATGATAATGCTAAATGATATGCAGAAAAACACATTTGTAGTCATACTGCACTGCGGGGGCTGTGGTGGTATTCAAGTCAAAAAGTTGCTGGGAAACACTGCCCTGTGGTACAGTATTTTTCATGGGCACATTTTGGCTGGGCTCAGTGCAGCAGCTCTAGCTCTGTCACTGCACCATCCATCTCGCATTTGACTGGTCGAGGTGCACTTTGGCTATGGAACAGATGCCAGGGGCGGCAGCACACCTCAGGGAAATCATTCTTTTTAGTGGTGTGTATCCCCTAGACAGATGTGCCGTGATTAAAAAAAGGAGGCAAAATCTGTCAAAAGGCAGTGTGTGGCGTAATAATTAAAGGTGCAATTGTTGTGAAAAGAGTTGAGTTATTCAGCAAATTTTCTTCATCGTCTTGCTCACTGAACTGTGGACACATACACACTGCAAAGTTTTGGGAGTGACAGCCGCACAATCTGTGTGTCCTGCCAAAAACAGTAAAAAAATATGGACGTAGTGTCCGTGACGTCACCCATAGGTTTCTGAAGAGAGTTTTTGAAGCCTCAAAGTCGGCTGTTGCCATCTTGGCAGCGCGTCACTCTCGGCTAATTGAAAATGTGCAAAGAGGCGTGACGTGGCTGGGGCTGAGGTGACGTGATGACTAACAGACAGCAGACAAATGGCAATCCACCTGTCACTCAAAGTGGCCACGCCATTAATTATGCAGAACACAATGTGTACCAGGCTGTAAACATGTTTTTTTTTCTGCTGTAAAGTTGGACATTTTAACATGGGGCTCAATGAGATTCTGTTCTCTTTTGGAGCCTGTCCCTAGTGGCCAGTCGATGAGTTGCAGTTTAAGTCACTTCCATATTGGCTTCAACAGAAACTGGGGAAGGCTATCGCTTGGTCCTGCCACACCTTGTCTTGCTCTGAACTTTGACCTTTACTTTTATACACTTTTAAAATGCACGTTTTTAACATAACACCATATGTACTTTCTAAATGATTTATATTTTATTAAGAATTAGTATTATTCTTTGCCATACCCTGGCATTCAGACAAGCAGAGGAAATAAACAGCTCATGATGCTGCTAGTTAGTTCTGTTGCAGCTTTGAAAAGCAAATTTAAACGCTGTGTCCTAACCAGACGCGATGCGACAAGGTTTTTAGCGGCAAACCAGACTCGACCCGAGATCAATCAATCAAAAATCACAGCCAATCAGAAGAGCGTGTGGGTGGGCTCTCTCTGCAAGTACAACTAAATGGATAAGTACAATATTGAATTCCTAAATCTCACACCATTTTAGCATGATTAAAAATACATACTGAGTGACTGAAACTATTTTATTATCATAGAATACACTTGTTTGTTCACCTTGAGTTGACAGTTTGAACATAGTTGTTTCCTTTAATTTATTTTTAAGACCTGAGGGGAATTACCCATTGTTGCTTTCAGTAAGGCGATGTCTATAAAGATCACAAAAAATGATAGTCAAACTCACTTTTAATTCTTTTTATATTAAATAAAGCACATAATCATACTTTGTATGTTGTTCCAGCCACAACAGCACAGAAATAAAAAACTGTTTGTAAAATACAATCTGGTTAGTACAAAAACTCAATTCAATTAACATTGAAAAGATAATTTTTCTTATTTGTCGTTTGGTTAGGACACAGTGAAGGCTTGGGGCTGTTTCAGTATTTGCATTAATTTTGTATTGTTGTTAAGTCTGTTGTCAAGTTCTTTTAGTGGATTTTTGTCCACATTTTGTTTAGATATAATGTGATTATTTGGGAACGTCATTGTTGTATGCCCAGAAGGACTCATGACATACCCTAGGTTTTTGTGAAACGCCGCCACTGGTGTGAGAGTCCATTATTAAATTGTTGCATTTTTGGAGCCTTGGTGTGCTGACTTTTTTTCTGTTTTTATTTCCTTTCTCGAGCACCCAACTTGAGCATTTTTGTGTGTGCTTTTGTCCTGGTTTGCACACTTGGTTGAATGTGCACTAATGCTTAACCCCGGAAAACAAAATTGTTTAAAAAATAAATAAATAAAATAACTGTAAATGTCATAGAAGTGGTGTACCAGATGGAGGGGACAAGGGCCCTTGACAAATTCAAAACAATACAGTCAAACCGTTTCATATTATTTAATAAACTACTATGTTATAGAATGCTTATATGGTGGTTCTTGACTTTGAAATTTCATTACTTATAGGGCATATTTGTCACCTTATTTTGAAAATGATAATCTGCAGTGTATACGTGGCCCATGACATGTTGGATGTACTAACAAAGTGAGCTTTGGTGGGTTTTAGTGGGATTTCTGTGGCAAAACAATCCTTATTGATGATTGACTTTGGATTCTCCACAAGGACAGTTAGTGAACATATGAGGCATAAATTAAGTTTTTTGAAATGCATTCTGAGAGGCATTGGCACAGCAGTTTGTTGGATGCTGAATTACACACGTCTTTCTGACCTCTATTGAGTCAGATTCTCCCAATGAAGGCTGCATTTGGTCATAATCGACCATGAAGAAGATAATAACACTGCAAAGCAGCTCCAGCGCGGTGTTCTTATAGCTTTGCGTTCCATTTGTCAAGCCGTTTGAGGGAGAGCTAGTTGCTTGTCAGTAGGAGAGATGACAATTGATTCATAAATTTGCTTTGATAAATTGTGCAGCAGGGCTGCGTGATTCTAGTGCTAAATCTAGTGAGGAGGAAGAACACAGGGCCTGTGCTGCCTTCCTGTTTATTAGCAACTTCCTGAAAGACTTCATGCTTTATACATTTTGCATGAGATATTTTCAGCTGCTCCGAATGAATGCAGATGCATTTGGTACCCAAAGAAAATATGTCACGAGTGTGGAGAATCTGGGGCTTGGTTGTGTGCCTCAGTGCACTTAACCATGACACGAAGACTGAAACGAGAAGTGTTTTGCATGCGATTGATGGATTAGCCTTTCCTTTGAAATGCCTCGTTCAACATGTCTGGGACATATATCAAGCTCTTTTCTTGCTGTCTCCGGAACGTACTGCGGTAAAATATGTGCATCTCTTGTGCTTTTGTGCTCTGGTGCAAAGGTCTTATTTCTAGGGCTGGTGATTAATTTTATAAAAGTGACATTGATATATAAAATAAATTGTCATTATTAGCAAAAACAATATGGTACAGTGCAAGAAAAATGATGTCTGTCAAATTAAAAAGTATAATTTGTAGTTGTTACTGTATTCCAGTTAAAAAATAATAATAATTAAAGTCACACAATTATAGTATTTTTATTGGCAATCGTTGTAATTTTTGAGCATTCAAGTACTTTCTATACCTATTGGTATAGAAATTTTACCTTGACATTTACCATAAACATTTTCATAAAAATGTAAGTAATTTTACAGTGATTCATATATATATTTATGTTTTCTA
Source organism: Gobio gobio (assembly GCF_949357685.1). Taxonomy (NCBI): domain Eukaryota; kingdom Metazoa; phylum Chordata; class Actinopteri; order Cypriniformes; family Gobionidae; genus Gobio; species Gobio gobio. The sequence goes on from NC_137107.1 coordinate 25,033,752, forward strand.
GGTTTAGAAAATGCCTCAAGGGCCATATTATAAATGTGACCTTTTTATATTGACAAACCAAAACACCCCACATCAGTAATGCATGAATGCTTATTTCAATCTTTCTATGAAAATGTGTTTGCATTGTTTTTCATTTTGCGACATGCTTGGGGCATACCATGTTAATTTTAGAGTACACATCTTTGAAAATGTCATAACACAACACTGTTATGCAATCAGGATCTCTATCAAAGTCCCACTGTAAATGTACAATCCAAACAAATGATTCATGAGAACATCCACCTCTCTGTCTCATCACATTTTCTCAAGTAAAAGGTTTGCTGGGTGTAGACCCTGTGATTTTCAGAGGCTGTTAATCAAAGGTACAGTATATGAGTGATTCTATAATTGGAGATACATTTTGCATCTCAAAAAGTCAAGGGAAAAAACTGTTCACTAACAGAAATTCTTTCCAGTATTCTTGACGAAAACATAGGCTATTACATTTTAATAATTCAGGGCTTGCACAACAAGTTACACAAGTTACTTCCTTTTTTACATTTTAACGAAAAAGTAATTTCTTTATAGTATTATTTTGTCAACTCTGTTAAAGACAGAGAGGTAACAGAGTTTGACAGTAACAGGATTGAAGATTGTTTTTAAGCCAAAACTTAAAAAAGCATAAATGCTAAGAGCACATGACTTTAAAACAACCCACTGTGTGGTCAGTGAAAATTCACTGTCAGTTTGTTTGTTTTGTGATGGTTGTTCTTGAGTCCCTTGTTTGTCCTGATCAGTTAAACTGCCCAATGTTCTTCAGAAAAATCATCCAGGTCCTGCAAATTCTTTCGTTTTTCCAGCATCTTTTGCATAATTTGAACCCTCTCCAGCAATGACTGTATGATTTTGAGATCCATCTTTTCACACTGAGGACAATTGAGGGACTCAAACACAACTATTAAAAAAGGTTCAAACATTCACTGATGCTCCAGAAGGAAACACGATGCATTGTTGGGGGGTGGACACTTTTGAACAGGATGAAGATGTCCAAATTATTCTTATTTTGTTTTAATATAATTTTTTTTTTTTATTTAGTACTGCCCTTCGGAACCAACAGAAGATACTTACATGTTTCCTGGAAGACAAATTAAGATACTCAAAAAGTTTTCACCCCCTGCTCTTAATGCACCGTGTTTCCTTCCACATACTTTTTCTTGCAACTGTATATGTGTATATATACACACACAGATGAGCCAAAACATTATAGTTCATATTTTTAGTTACCAATAACAACACTGGAAGTGGAACACTTGAACTAGCAATGCAGATCCTGAATCTGGATATTTTGTTATCTAATGCAGTGATACTCATACATTTTAAGTGTAGCCATTGTGTCCAAATATTTTTTGGTTTTACTCTATAATATTAGCCCCAGTCTGTGTTTTTCTCTATTACGTGCAGTGCTCTGGGTGTGAGAGTGTTTGTGTATGCGCCTGAGTGTGCGTGGGTGTGAACGGTCCTTCTAGCTGTCACTCTCGCATTGACAGAGTGGTTTTGAGAGTCCTGTGGACCTACTCTCTACTCCGCAGTTGCTACTCCATATCAGACTCTCTTAACCGAAGCTATTGCACAGCGATTACTCAATGAAAGCGACACAGGTGACCCTGCTGCCTCACTGTAGATGTCTCGTCCCACCTATGTATCCCACAATCCTGTGCTACATCTCCTCCCACACCCGACCAATCATCTCACCCTCCTTCCAGCACTCCAAATCACATTCGCTCTGCTGTCCTTGTTGGGATTCAGCAGAAACAGTCGAGACTAAAATAAAGATGATGTGCCTCCTCGACTCCCAGTCCACGGGCCCGGTGCAGGCGGATGATTTATTGTCGTCCGATATGCTGGGCCACTGTCAGAACCCGACCCGCCGTAGCCTCTAACTGCGCTCTGAATGCGAGACGGCACGCCTTTGGGGAATGGGAATTTTGCCTGGGGCAGAACTGCAGACTTGCACTGGTGTGCATAAAGGACACTGAGGGAGGGGAAAAAAACAAGGTGACTTTCCTCATCCTTCCTTTAAGTGAATACGATTATTTGATGTCTTTTTCCCTGCTGAAGCTCATGTATGTAGATTCTTTTAGACCGTATGAAACCAGTAGAGATTCCATTAGTAATATTATAATATTGCCATCATTATTAAAACATGTGTGCTACAGACATGAGTGGTACCTCAAAATGTGCTTTTTGATGAGATGTGCTGTTACTTTTGTAACCAGTAAGGGAGTGACTTCGAGAATATCATAGAGACTATGGGAATGGGCTCTTTTAGCTTGAGCTAGTTGAGTAACCATAATGAATACCCTAGTAACCACATAACAATGCATTGAAATGCATCACAACAAAATTATTAGCAACTGCATAGCAATGCTCTAGCAACAACTTAAAATACTTGAGCATTGTGGTATAGACTGGTACAGACAGGCAGCACTAATTAGTTGAAGGAGTAGTTCATCCAAAAATGAAAATTGTCATAATTTACTCGCCCTCATGTCATTCCAGAAACATCGAAACATTTTCGATTTCTGTCCCTGTCCATTCACCAAAAACTTTGATGTTTTATAAAGTTCATAAAGAGATCATAAAAGTAATCCATAATGTAACACAGTTCGTTGCTAAGAGAAGAAGGAGGTGGGAACCGGCGAACATTCAACACTTAAATACATAAATAATCACAGAATGAAAGTAACCCAGGCAGCCCCTCACGGACGGCTGCCGCACACACACATAATAAAACATAACAAAAAGTTGATCAAAATCTCCCAGCTTTCATTAAAATATCTTAATTTGTCTATTGAAGATGAACAAAAGTCTTATGGGTTTGGAACAACATGAGGGTGAGTAATTTATGACAGAATTTTCTTTTTCCGGTTGAACCCTCCCTTTAAATCTGAATTTGAATCAGGTTTTTGAATTATTTTTGGCAGAATATAGAATAACGAAATGCACAAATGTTTTCTGTGAGGATAAAATCTGTTATTTTGGTAACACTTTACAAAACATTTGTATTCAATTTTATTCTAATCATTTTAGTTATTGGTTAAATTCTACTTATATTCTTACATTCTTTCTACAATTTTCTGAAGAATGAACAGGTTTATATTATTATTAAATGAACATTAACTAAGATGAATAAATGCTGTTAAAAAAAGCTCATAATACCTAATGCATTATTCATGAATGCATTCTGCATATGTTAACATATAGAACCTTATTGTAAAGTGTTATCAAGGCCAGAATTACCATATGGGAATTTGGGCACAGGTCCAGGGGCACCATGTAGGGCCGTGTAAAGGTTTTCATCGTCAAAGATGTCAGGACAAGACTACAAATGTGAAGAAAAAAAAAACATCTCCACCTCCCCCTGCATGGTTGGGCAGAAAGACCCTCGGATCGCTGTGTCCACTGTTACCACATTACCTTAATCCGGCCCTGAATCCTACTGATATTAATTTGTGAGAATGTACATCTATGCAGTTGAAAAATCTCCCCCTATTCCCTAGCCGCCCACCTTATCCTGCAATGGCTGCCTCTCCTCAATGCAATATTAACATGTGCTGCAATATAAACAGGCCACAAGACTGTTTTTGCTCGCAGCGTCTTGCCCATGTGCATGCCGCAATAGAGATGTGCCTTCAGGCTAGATTAGTCACAAGTCAGTCCTTCAGCCTGTGCCCAGACTTTAATTAGACTCTCTTCTCTTCTTCCTCTGCTGCACTGAGGATAGCATCCCTCCATCCTTTTGTTTTCTCCATCCTCTCCCCTGAATTTCAATAACTTACCGGGGCCTCATTTGTTTTGTACAAATCTTTTTTTTTTCCGACTCACTCTTCAAGATGGGTCTCTTGGAAGCCTAGCTCATTTACACCGAGACAACTAGGGCACTCCTGTCAAGCCTTACCATTCATGAGATTGTTTTCTCTTTGCAAAAATGTTGATCTGTCCTATTACGAGCAGTCAGTCACATTGGTCGCCTGTGGGGCCAGCCGGGCCATGCAGCGAGATGTCTAGACGTAGTCTAGTGGATTAAGGCCATTTTATTCCTCACATTAGGAGGTCTGACTCAGTGCAGCTACAAAGCCACAGGTCATGACACTTTACGTTACACAGCCACACTGCATTTTCATTTGAAAATCTCATGAGACAGTGTCGTCAGGAAACTTCAAGAGCACTAACCCAAAATGCCAAAAGACAAGAGCAGTTTAGTAATGGAAAAATGATATTCTGTTATTCCATATGAGAAGGTAGCTAATAACTTAGCATTCAAGTGGGCTCCTGCATCAGATCCGCGTCGCACACAAAAACAGTGCACCTCATTAAAAGGAAAGTACCAGAAGAGTAGGCTGTATTGTGGCAGGGCGTTCATCTGCAGAAAAAAAAAAAAAGTGGGACATGCCAAGAATAAAAATGCACTCTTGTGAAAAGTTTTTTCAGCATCCAGACTTAAAAGGATGTGTTTCATTACCAGCCAGTGTGGCCAATATGAGACCCAGTCATCTAACTCTAGAGCGCCATCTTAATAAAAACTCTTGTAGCACCCATTTCCCAAAGCTTCCATTAACATGAAGCTAAAGGTTTCAAGACATATGGCCACAGTGCAGCTCTAGGCCACATTCGAAATGGCATACTCTCTAATTGTGAATAAGTAATTACTTTGCGATTGCTAAAAAGTATGTTCTAAATAGTATGAATCCGTGTTAATTTTGATTAAAATATGTCAGTGCCATTGTTTAGTCTCAAGATGCACACCAGTAATGTTTTTTCTAAGGCACTTTTATAAAAGCTACTTAAATGTCCTAATTGAACTAAGGCCTAATCCTGGCTTAATCTAAGTCCTGTCTGTGAAGCCAGGCCTAAATATCGTAAGATTTTACGGATTTAGTCGACTAAAATCTAACAGTCAGTAAATAAGAAACAAATACTAAGAAACACCTTAAATCGAATAAAGTAATCAAATGTGAAACAACAGTGCAGTCTTCCTTGTATAAACCCTTATTAAAGCTACTAAAGTTACTCAGTCAAGAGCAGGGAGTGATTTTCTCTTTGTCTTTTGTTGTTTGAAATAACATTAAGGACTGGTTTACGCTGCATTCACATGGGGCGTCTGCGTTAACGCTTCTCATCTACTTTGAATGGGTGACGTCATGCGTTGGCGAACTGAATTGTGGCTTCCGTCGCGTCGCTTCACTCGCGTTGCAAGCGGCAGAAGTTGAAGATTTCTCAACTTTTCAAGCGCCAATGCAGGCGTCAACCACTCAGATCACCCTATGAAACTACCCTAGGGCAGACGCTAGCCAATTGCGTTCATGCAACCCCAAAGCAGACATGTGATTGGCTGTTGTCACTATGACGGTCGCATCAGCACGAAGCTTCAGCCAAGCGTTAACGCAGACGCCCCGTGTGAATGCAGCGTTAGGCTACTGTCACTTTAAGAATTAATACACGGACACAAATACGTTTTTTTTCACCCAACTGTTTACTTTCACTTAAAACATAACCAACTGTTTACATGAATGATCACCAAAATGGGCAGCTTGATATATTTAAGTGTTGTTCTTTCAATCGCAATAAGAAGTTTGCGTGCTAAGAAGCATGCAATTTCGGATGCAGCTGTTGTCTAACGACTCAACAATTTTCATAAACTAAAGAAAACAATGCTTTAAAAAACAGGCCAGTCAGGAATCTACATTATGACGCCATTGCCATAATTCACGTATTACAGCCCATGTTTACATATCAAAGCCTTTTCAGTATTCACCACTCATTTCACATGCAAGTTTGCCTATCATAACAGAGACCATTACATATGGAATTAAAAGTATAACTCTCGAGAATGAATGCAAGCTTGCATTAGATTGTGTAGGGTTGTCATTTAAGTAGACTAAATGCTAAGTCCAACATACTTCACTAGAGAGTGTCATTTTCACTGAAAGATTGAGTTATGACATTTTTTTGTCATAAAAGTAAAAGTAAAAAAGCGAAACATATACACGGATTAATTTTTCATTTATACCATGCATTTACAAAACACATGGGTGAAACATTTCAATATGAGATTTAAAGGGACAGTTCACCCAAAAATGAAAATTCTGTCATTAATTACTCACCCTCATGTCGTTCCAAAGCCGTAAGACTTTTGTTCATCTTCGGGGCACAAATTAAGATATTTTTTATGAAATCTAAGAAATGTCTATCCCTCCATCAGCTACGCAACTACCACTTTGATGCTTCAAAAAGTTTATAAAGAGATTGTAAAACTAATCCATATGAATCGAGTGGTTTAGTCCAAATTTTTTGAAGAGACATGATCAAATTATATGATGAACAGATTTAATTTAGGCTTTTATTCACATAGAAACATTCATCAACTCACACATCGATTGTGGTAAACAGATGCTCATGCATGTTTGCTTGACGCGCAAGAGCCAATGAGGTTTGTTCTTGTGCATCAAGCAGATTACACATTTCAACCTTGCATGTTTGTGATTGTATCTGTGTATTAAAGTTGTGATGAAGTAGCTACATAGTTTTTCTTCCCTATTGTGACATACATCTGAATGAAATGGGCAGGGACTTGATTCTGTCCATTGGTTGTTAGCTTGCAGTCGATTGTAAGAAAGGGGCCGTTTTAGCGGACTAAATGATTGGAGAAGTCCGGCATACAGAGAGAAGTCTGTCGTTTTACTGGAAGAGCGAATTATGACATTCTGATTAAGAATTACAGGGTCAAAAACACATTTTAAAAAATGAAACACATGGATCATTTAATTGTTCACAATAATGTTATCATCAATAACATTTAGAAAATAAATTAATTGAAGTGAATTTCCATTTCATGCCAACTTTAACCTGGGATAGCAGAAAGTATTTTGACAGGAAAAATGGCACACTGCTGCTTTAAGGAAATGCATGACAGAATTTGAGCTATTAGACTCTAAATACAGATGATTTGATATGTTAGCGGGATTTTGAGCTCATTTACTTTGGCAAATTACCCAATGCTTAAAAATGAAATCCCCTGAGAGAACAATGGCACTTGTCTCTTTCAGCCTATCTCTGCCCTCCGGTTGACTGTGAAGGTCATGTTCAGTGACTCCCATTAGCCCACAGTGTGTGTGGGTAAACAGACAGGTGAGCCCATGCGTTAGAGAAGCACAGCCAAAGGTCACTATCGCTAGCCCTCGCTCAACGCTCCCTGCCCACCCTCCGCACACCGATCGGGAAGACATGTTTACCTTTAATTAGTGTTATCGGTAATATGCAGAGCAGCCTGTCTCTTATCAGATAGACTCTGAACTGGCAGAACAAAAGCCTGTGGTTAAATTTGCCTCAAGGGTTTACAGGCTCTCTTATTCAAAATTAGCCTCCTTAATAGTCATTGTCTCCTCTGCTTTACCTCGCCTTTGCTCCTCCAGAAAGTAGGGCAGGCGTTTTCAAAGCGCTCATGCAAATGAAACGAGGGCTATTCCATTTTAGAGGGAGAGAAATAAACACATCGTCACAAAACAAGGTTGTCTGTCTCGATTCGGAGCAGAGACGTTGAAGCTGAATCGCTGCGGGTTCCAGTTGTCTTTTTAGTTTGATTTTCAGCTATTGTCTCGAGATGCAGAGTTGAATAGTGGTCATAGGCTCTCTGGGAAGGTAAATGTTGACAGGTAATGAATCTTTCCCAGCTGGTTTATTTTTCCTCTGGGTGGTTTTGATGCAGCCATCATTCTGTGTCACGAATGTTAACCTATTGCAGTCTCGGGCTCAGCAAGCGTTCCTTAAACAGTCATTTTGTTCCTTCAAAACAATCGCATCTCCATTATGAAGTGCTTTGAAGCATACAGGCTAAGTGTGTATTTTCATGAGGCATGATGGTTGACATTTTGATTGCCTGGTTTCAATCAGTAGAAATTTAAGTGTATTCATTTTGTTTTTAATTCAAGAATTAATGCCTGTTTATTTTACCCACACATTTTCAGTTTTTTTCATAGGGTAGTGAAAAGAAACAGGTTGAGGGACAACAGAACCAGGATTGGATTCAGAATTCATATCTGATTTATTGGCAAGATATTCAAACATAACACCATCAAAACTTCATTATACGTCCCTTTAAAGGGTTCACCCAAAAATGAAAATAATGTAATTTATTACTCACCCTCATGCCGTTCCACACTCGTAAGACCTCCGTTCATCTTCGGAACACAAATGAAGATATTTTTGTTGAAATCCGAAGACTCAGTGAGGCCTGCATAGGCATGTAATTTACACTCTCAAGATCCATTAATGTACTAAAAACATATTTAAATCAGTCCATGTGAGTACAGTATAATATTAATATTATAAAGCAACGAGAATATTTTTCGTGCACCAAAAAAACTAAATAACGACTTATATTGTGATAACCGATTTCAAAACACTGCTTCATGAAGCTTCGGAGTGGAAACGAATCAGCGAATCGAATCCTGATTTGGATCGCGTGCCAAACTGCTGAAATCACGTGACTTTGGCGCTCCGAACCGCTGAATCGACTTGCTGATTCGTTTCCGCTCCGATGCTTCATGAAGCAGTGTTTTGAAATCGGTTATCACTATATAAGTCGTTATTTAGTTTTTTTTGGCGCACAAAAAATATTCTCTTCGATTTATAATAATAATATTGAACCACTGTACTCACATGGACTGATTTAAATATGTTTTTAGTACATTAATGGATCTTGAGAGTGTAAATTACATTGATGCCTATGCAGGCCTCACTGAGCCTTCGGATTTCAACAAAAATATCTTCATTTGTGTTCCGAAGATGAAGGCAGGTCTTACGGGTGTGGAACGGCATGAGGGTGAGTAATAAATTACATTATTTTCATTTTTGGGTGAACTTACCCTTTAAGTGGATTATTTTGGACTAGATGTGTAGCTCAATGGGCCCAATTGTAACGATCTGAGCGCATGGTCTGAAGTGCATGGTGCAGGTGCACTTTGGGCGTGTCCAAATCCACTTTTGCTAGTTTAACGACGGAAAAAAACGGTCGGCACGCCAGGTGCATAGTGAAAAAAGGATTGTACCTAGTCTCTTAATGAGTCATGGGTGTGTTTTGGGCGTGACGTGCAATAAACAAATCAGTCTCATCTCCCATTCCCTTTAAAAGCCAGTTGCGCTTGCACCATGGCGGATTGGCTATTTACATGTTGGGAAATTGCATGCGGAAAGATTAAGCGCTTCTCCAGAGAGGAATCCTTTTCTTTTTAATATTTAAAAATGTTTGTGTGCTGCTGCGCGTCCCTGTGTGTGTAATAAGCAGAGTGTACACTCTAAAAAATGAAGGGTTAAAAATAACCCAAGTTGGGTTGAAAATGGACTAACCCAGCAATTGGGTTGTTTTAACCCAGCGGTTGGGTTAAATGTTTGCTTAAAACAACCCAATTGCTGGGTTAAAACAACCCAATCGCTGGGTTAAAACAACCCAATTGCTGGGTTAGTCCATTTTCAGTGTATGTGCATTGTGTACCCACCTGTAGGCGCATATTACTAACGTGCCCTTTAAATAGCAAAAAAATACTGCGCTATTGACTTTAGACCAGGTTTTTGTTGGTCAATGGCGCAGTCAATTTCAGTTGCCTCAAGATACCAACGTGCGAACAATGCGCCTGAACACACCTCATTTTCAGACCAGCTTGCACTTGCATCGCGCCTGGCGTCGCATTGCGCCGGGTGTATGATAGGGCCCTAAGTCCCTTAATGGGGAAAAGGCTGAAATCTCTAAAACTGTGCCACTCAAGATGTTTCGTTTCAATCGTATGTTTCTAATCAGCAATACATTTTGGCAGTATTGATTATCATAAGTTTCATTTCTTCACCTCAAATCATGGTACAACATTTTAGGCTGGTCAAGCACATGCTTTCTAGTTTAAAAAATAAACAGGTAATGCCTCTATCAAGAAATAAAGCAATTGGCTCTTTAACTGAAATGCGGCATTTTGAGCAGTATAATTTCTCCCATTTGTTTCTCATACACACACAAACATCTAAGCAATACTGCAAAGCTCTGCACTCTTTCTTTTCCCCATCTCTCCTCACTATCTGCAGTATCTGTGCTACAGTAACTAAGCAGCGAGCAGATGTCTGCGTCTGGGCTGCCCCGTCTCTTCTGGCAGCTCTACGGCCACGATAAATCATGTCCTGCTGGGCTGTAATGGTACATAAGGTGTTGAGCTTCCCCATGTTGTACAGCACTCATACTACGAGACCCTTTATAACAGGGTTTTATAAAAATGATTAAGTGATGAGAAGGAGAGTGTACCTGGTCTTGGTGAGGTTTGGGCCATCATGTGATACTGGGAGAAACATGACTTCTGGTGAGGTCTAGCAAAACCAGGAGCTTTTACTTACAACTTCTTATTCAGTCGACACTCAATGGCAGGACACTCAATAGGTTGATAAAAACAAAATACTTGGAAGGAGAACAAAACTGTTCTGACTTAATCCTTATCCCAGTTACAAATGGCAATGTGACCAATTTGAATTCCCGGTAACACTTTACAATAAGGTTCTAAAGTAAACTACACTAGTTAACAGCATTTTTTAATCTTATGTTATGTTGAAGTTATGTTAATTTCAGCATTCACTAATACATATTAAAATCAAATGTTTTATCTGTTAATATTATTTAATGGACCTGAGCTAACATGAACTAACAATGAACAGTTGTGCTTTTATTAACTAATGTTAACAAAGATTAGTAAATACTGTAACAAATGTATTGCTCATTGTTAGTTAATACAATTAACTAGCATTAACAAATGGGACTGTAAAGTGTTAAAAAATTTCCATCAGAAATAACTACTGCAAAGCCCATTTGGACGTCAGATACACATACCACACGTTTCTAGTTGTTTAGTCATAAATTATATAAAATGTTGTTTCTTGAACATTTTAAAGAGCATTTACTGCAAAACAGTCAGAAATATTTTTTGTTTATTTATTTTGAAAAATCATTAATGTTACAAAATCTCATATAATCTCGATATTATTTAGAGATATAGTATTTATTATTTATGTAGTGAAATTCATTATTCAAGTATTTACTTTAATTTGTGAAAATTAATACATTTACATAGAATATTAGTTTTTTACATGAATGAACATTAGTATTTTACATTAATGATATATTTTAAACAATATTTTAAAATTATAACATATGGTATATATTTTATATATTCTGAAAAAGGTAGGGGACATTTAACCCCAGTAGTTGGGGCAATATGGCATTTTATTATTATTAGTAGTAGTAGTATTAGTAGTAGTAGTATGTGCGGTAGCACTTTATTTTACAGTCCTGTTCCACATGTACATACTATGTACTTATTATAGTAATTACAATAACTGGGTGAAAAGGTACTAACCCTGAACCTACCTAAACCTAACCTTAACCCATATAGTTACCTTATATTACCCAGTATTTTCTTAGGTAAGTACAATGTAAGAACATGCAAGTACACGTACTGTAAAATAAAGTGCAACCTTATGTGCTATAACAATTAAATAAGCAAACGTTTCCATTTATTTTTGTTAATATGTTGGATGATGCATCATTATCCTGTCCATGCTCAAGTCATATCTAAATATTTTAAAAGGAGGGCATATTCCCCTGTTCCTTATGCTGTACACTGCTGTGCTTTTGTCTTAACTGTTTCTTTTCTTCTATCTAGCTGATTCATTTTAGGCTAATTAACACTTACTTTATGTAGCACTAAAATATTCAGACAGAAGGTAGACTATGTTGGAACTCCTTAACAGATATAGTTTTCCTCTCAAGCTGCTTGAAAAGAATGCAAATATGATGCATTGAATCCATATTTTAAGAACATAGAATCACATTGACACAAATTATTATTTTTGACCCTACTTGCACATTTGAGCCCCTCTGAGTCTCCCTTCTTTTAAAGTATTCCTAGAATCGCCACTGGTGTCCATTCGCTCACTCACCTTGTGTGGAGGACATCGTCCATTTTATAGCAGCAATGGGGTTACCCACAGGGCATGGGGGCAGGGAATGAGTGTACGGGGATGATTTTGTCCTCTTCTTCAACTTCTGCCCTCATCTGCTGCTATCACATAATGCTCCAGCTCCTTCCTAGGCAATCCGAACTCTTCAAGCTCAAATAGAAGCTGCAGCGGATGTGGCAGCTTGATGCCTGTGTGGTCAGACCCAGGTCAGATAGAGCAGTTGGCTGATGTGCTTGAGAGGCCATATGAGGGTGAGAATGGTGTTTTATTACAGCACGAGGGCAAATAAGCGTGTAGCTCAACCGTTTGACTGCTGCAGTGTGTGTGGGAGATTATATTCACCAAAAGGTTACTTGTGCTCTGTTTATGACTTACTGTATTTATGTTTCTTCAGTATACATTAATTCAGGATTTTTCTAACTTTTTGATGCAATGGTCCCTCAGATATGATGATACAGTTTCCCTTTCTAAAATATAGAGGCAGAAATAAATATTTTAAGGGTATGAAGAGCGCTTTTTTATTTGGAAATTATTTTGTTCCTGTATCCTGCAATATTCAGTTAAAGCAATTTTTTCTATCCACAATTGGAATACGTAAGGAATAATTGATGACGGGCCGTTGAATTATTAGAAAAATAATGCACACCCGAGATATCATCCGATGATATATTTAAAGGGATTCTTCCGGTTTTTGTACTTAAATCGCTATTGTGAGTAGGACTATTTCTTCCGCGTCTCATCCAACGGCTCTTTTGCTAGTTCCGAAACGTCATTTTAAAGCTGGTAACGGAGGCTTGAGCCATTGATAGCATTCTACTGCAGTTATTAAAGGTCATTTTATGAGGTTTTTCAACATTAATATGAGTTCCCCTAGCCTGAATATTGTCCCCAAGTGGCTAGAAATTTTGATGGGTGTAAACCGAGTTCTGGCTGTCTTTCTCTGCCTTTGAGAAATTGACAGGCCAGACGAGCTGATCTTGAATTTTCCTGTTATGACGTCATAACAGGAACGGTTACCTCCCTTTCCTCCGCCCAGCGAATTTGGCACGCCCATGCGAGCGCCATATTTGTTTGTCCTTGAGAGATCATGGCTTGTGAACGAGTGAATGCTGGCAGTTTCTCAGTGTTTGGATGTACAAATGAAAACAAGTCTTTTTTCAGTTCCTTCTGATCTGTGATCAGTGATTTCTGATGTGTAGCTAATTATTCAAGTTCACACAGAACTTTATTATCCGTGCTGCGGCTTCTCTCTCTCTCCCGACTCCTGTAATGGTACATTACATGTGTTACAAAGTTGGTAATAAGGAGGAAGACGGGCTCGGCGTGACTGGGACTATTGACGGAGTGACGGCGTAACTACTAGAACTCTCAGATACAAACAAAATAAACTTGCGCTGACATCGCTCTCACAACTCAGTACAATATCACTTTGCTAGCAATCTCTGTCGCTGGTCCATTGATGTCCGGTTCGCGAACAAATCATTATTTTGAACCGGTTCTTTTTAGTGAACCGGTCGAACCAGTTCACCAAATCGGACTGAATCGTTCTAAACGGTTTCGCGTCTTGAGTCAGCGCTGATCCATCATTTACTAAAGTTACTAACTTTCTGACATGAGTGACAGTCCCTCCGACTAGAAATAAACGAATAACCTGAAGTATATGCTAGTAACTACAACAGTTCACCCTGAACTGAGACATGCTGAGAGAACTGATGAGAAGTGAACTCCGGTCCATCCGTCTCTCTGGTAGGCTTGTGCCTCGTAGACCTCGTTAAACCACGCCCCCTCCGTTCATTTCAAATGCAAAGATGTCAGCCAATCACAACAGTGGGCTTTTTTACTGAAGTCTCACAGCAGACACGCCCCTTGAAACAGGGCATTCAGCCAGAGGGCAAACATCGGTATAGAAAAAATGCCTTTTATTTATAAATTATGACATTTTATGATGTAAAAATCATACTAACAATATAAGTACACCTCAGAATACATTATAAAATAAAATAAAAAATCCATGCCATGGGACCTTTAATGAAGTTATTAGAAAGAGAGAGAGAGAGAGCTTGTGCTACCTCTGTGCGTCTCTAAACAGCGCTGTTATTACCTCGCTAGTGAAAAAATGTCATGTGTAGCCTTTAAGTTGCTACAATTTATACTATGGGGCCGTTGAATGCTTGAATCTGATTGGCTGATGAACATTCTAATCGTCTGTCATGTTGTTGTTTTTTAGTCCTGTAATTTCCGCTATTACAGTTAACCATGCAAAGTGATATGGAACTGTTATGCAGTCAAGAGAGCTGCCTGGAACTATGTTCGCTGTGCGTTTCCCAGAAAATAATTGCACACCTTAGAACGTTCATCAGGCAATCAGATTCAAGCATTCAACGCCCCATAGTAGAATGTGAGATAATCCTGAAGAGAATACACACACACACACAACCATTCCAGAAATTTGGGGTTGTAAGATTTTTTTTTTGTTCAAAGCTGAATTTTGAACATCATTACTGCAGTCTTCAGTGTCACATGATCCTTCAGAAATCATTATAATATGCTGATTTGCTGCTCAAAACATTTCTGATTATTTTCAATGTTGAAAACAGCTGTGCTGCTTAAAATATTTTGTGGAACCTGATTTTTTTTAATGACAAGAACAGCATTTATTTTAAATAGGAATCCTTTGTAACATTGTAAATGTTTTTACTGTCCCTTTTGAAAAGTAGATAAAACATTTTTTTTTTTTTTTTTTCAAAAACTAGACCTTACTGACCCCAAACTTTTGAACAGTATTATGTGTGTAAATAATTGTTGCACTATTTTTATCAGCTCTTTTCCAGGGGGTCCCAAGTGAGTAATGGGGGTCTGTGGGAAAGTTCTGAGAAAAGTAGTGTAAAACAGTTTGAACCAGTTTGAGAGAAGAATGTTCTAAAACTGCATCTTTTATCATATTGTTCTGTTCTGAGTGTTAAGTTTTGTAGAATGTAACAGACTACTGCTAAATCAGGGCAAGTTGTGTCTGGGTAAACTAGATTACACTTGCTTGTGATTTAAGATGCAGGTTTTTGGGGCACAACTGTGCGGTAAATTCACCCTTGAGCATGTATCCTTCTCTGCCCTTGTTTATCTGGGCATTTTATCCACATTATCTGCTGCCCTTTATGAAATTTGCTCTGTCAATTTTGTTTTATTTTGTTTTTTCAGATGTTTGGCATCTGGGCATTAAAGCCAGGTGTTTTGCACTTAAGCCAGCAGGGACAGCCTGTTGACAGGTGATTCTGTCCTGCCTCAGTAGCAGCGCGCTCTAGAGAGATTAGTCACCCACATTGCCCTTCACTCGTATGCATCATCAGTATTGCATCAAACACAGAGGCTCTGGATCATAAATCACTGTCATTTCTTTTTCTAGTCGTGAATTATAGCTTGCATTAGCCTGTTGCTGGCCGTCTGTTATGGTCATGAGACCAGGAGGTCGTTGTGCACTTATAGGGCACCAAGGGGCCTCTTGTTTGGGGCCACAGGATGTGCAGTTTGGAATAAAGGATCCGTTATTCAGCTCTTCACTCTGTCCTTCAATATATCTGTGCTTCATCTTCCAAGAGAGTCCTCAAGCTACCTTGTA
Organism: Gobio gobio; assembly: GCF_949357685.1. Taxonomy (NCBI): domain Eukaryota; kingdom Metazoa; phylum Chordata; class Actinopteri; order Cypriniformes; family Gobionidae; genus Gobio; species Gobio gobio. The sequence continues at coordinate 25,049,392 of NC_137107.1, forward strand.
CAGTTGAGTTTAACAAAAAACACTCACCCCTTCTGTCTCTAAGTTCTTTAGGGGACACTTCAACACCTGGACTTCAAGACTTGATGTTTTTGGACTGTGGAACCATGTCATTGTTCTTATATTTTTGCAAAGAGGTCCAGTTTATCCATGCAACTGTAAAATTCATAACTTCCTGTCAATTTGCTTCCTCTCTCAGAAAAAGTAATGCCCTTATCCTTGTGATCAAGTCAGACATGTTTTTAATCCACATCTTGTTGATTTTCATACCCAGTGAGACATTCTGCTCTCAGTTTTCTTCATATAGGAGTATCTTCAAACGAAATGAAAAATAAGTGCAAAATGGAGAGTGAGGTGACTGATGAATTGTTTCATAACATGGTTCCATCCGAACAACTGGTGCATTAAACTCTCTGTTAAAAAGCCTTCTTCATTCCTGTCATTCTTCCACCTAGATTTACTTAAACAAAATGGATTGTGATGGTACAGTGACTCTGTAACAGCAGAGTGTGTTTGAACTGAAGTGACATTCAAATTGAATTGTTCCTTTTGAGGAATTTCAGTTACTTATCGTAGCTGTTGAAATACCTGCAACAGTATTGGACACTTTTGTGCATTTGAACTATCTTAACCAGTAAGAATCTGAAGAAAGACCCAGATTAACTGGTCTACTAGCAAAAACCAGACTGGGCCAGCATGGAAGTCCTGTGTCTTTTAACTTCTATGAAAACAGAACTTTTCACATTCTCTTTTCTTATTGTTTTCTTATTTATTTATTTTTTACTTGTGTATGAAGGTATAGTTTAAAGTTTGGCTGAAATCCTCTTGTATATTATTTCAGTAGATTAGCCCTCATTGGTATGGTGAGCAGATGTCAATATCAGACTAGCATTAGCACACACTCACTAGTTTTTTTTTAATCTCCGCCCTTTAGACTCCAGAACACACTCTGCATTCACCTCATGCTCTGTTTGATATTTGTCAGACATCAGCATCTCAATGAGAAGCTGTCAGTTGAGGTCAGAGGAAGGAAGGAATATATCCAAACTCTAAACGTGTGTGGAAGTTTTATCAATCTATGGCTTTGTGTCAGAAAACACAAAGCACTTTTTTATTGTTGATCTTTTGGCTGTTTCCTGAGACTGATAATGGACCATGCTAAAGCTGTTGAATAGTAACATAGTTACACTGAATAGTGAATAGTTACACGCTAGCAATGTGACTATAAGAATGAGGTAGCATTTCTGAGGTGTTGCGCACTCAAGTGCGCCACCCAGAGTTAACTAGTGGCAGGTGGAAGTGTTCTTGGGAGGGAGTGAATCACTGTTAAAATAAAAACAGCAGGAAACTGTCAGTAGTTATACATGTCAGGATGTCAGTAGCTGGCGAGCCAGTGTGTGTGTGTGCCTTTGTGAGAAAGAGCGGTGATGAATGCAAAACATGGAGCCACACACCATTTCCCCTCCTGCATTACAAAGGACACTACTGAGCTCCTCTCCCAAGGGTGAGCCGCTGTACCATGACCAGATGTTTCTCTTTGCTCGCAAGATATTCCCCATCGCTCTCGCCATCATTCATTTCATTTTATTGTCACATCCAATACCTTTGAAAATCTCTGTTCTTAAATGTCTTCGTTTCAACGATTTTTCTGGATGTTTAGGTCTTGTGATGGTGCATGTTATATCTATAATTGTTATATCATGTGCAAAACTATATATTTTCAAAATCAACTTGTTGGTGGTTGCCCGAACAACTAGTCTAATTGGTCCTGTGTAATTACAGGGCTTCCTTGTTTCAGGTTCACCTGAACCCAATCATATGCTTTTCGTAGGGGGCATCTAGCTGTCAGCACAGTGAGCATGGTCACAGGGGTTGATTTTTATTTATACTAGCAAATTTTAACTTTTATTTAAAATAATTAATTATATTAGATCGATTTTTCATCGATTTTTTTTTTATAGATTTGTTTATTATTCTGCATTTTTATTTCAATTTGCAATTACTTCAGTACTAAAGAGTTTTTTAAAAACAATTTTAAACTATGAAAATCCATCATAATTAGGAAGTATAAACATAGTTTTAAGCTATGGTAAACAAATAAATTCTTTGTTTCAATGTTTATGGTGTAAAAAAATATTTGTACAATTTATATCAAAGTAATATAAGACATGATGTGCAAAGAAGGGAAAAAAAGATAAATATCACTATTTTTATTGTGCCTCTTTTCCAAACAAGCTGAAATTTTGTCAATTTGTCAGATAAGTGTGGAAATATAAGTGTGCATTTATTGTATTTTTTAAATGCTAGCTATTACATTTAGGAAGACAAAGTATTTTATTTAACCATTTAAAATAAAATCAAAATACTCCTTTGAAGTATGTGTTCACACTGTTGGTCATTATTATTAAACAGATTAAACTACTGAGAGTGTAAAAAGAGTCTTTTAGTGGAGTTTATTTGGACAAAATTACACAAGACCAAAGGTTCCTGCAATCCAAGTAAACTAGTCAACCTCGCTTATCGACTAGACTCAAACTTAATGTCCACCTCTAAACAAACTGTCTATTCTTACACAGGAACAAGGGAAGGTCGGCGTGATCTTCAATGTGGGCACAGACGACATCACCATAGATGAGCCTGCGGTTACTGTGAACGACGGCAAGTACCACGTGGTTCGCTTTACACGTAGCGGTGGCAACGCCACCCTCCAAGTGGACAACCAGCCCGTCATCGAGCGATTCCCATCAGGTAGGTCCCCGCGGAGGATGGGGAAAGCCATCTAGGGGGGGAATGCCATTACACGTGTGGTTGGTAGAAATACTGGGAGCAGCTTCCCCTGGGACTGGACACATGGGGTCAGAGAGAGTCACTGAGAGTCGCACTTCCACTCGCACATCAGTGGGACATTGTTTGAAGCCCTTGGCCTGGATTTGGTTCCATGTTGGAGGCATGCCTTATTGAAGGGTACAAATTGATTTATAATTTTAAATGTGAATTATTTCGGTTTGAAGAGCGCAATTTTTACCCTCAAACTCTTCCCAGAGAGTTTGAGTCACCACGTGCAGCGCCCAGATAACCAGCACATGCACAATCTAATAACAATTGCAAATTGACACATTTACCCCCAAGCTGCCTTGCCTAATACATTCAGCCCAAGATGGATTTGGATCCTTTACAGTTCTCAACTTCAGCCAGCTTTGCTCTAGGCGGGCTGAAGAAGGTGCCTCTGTGCCTGTGAAGATCCACCATCCCTGAACTGCACGCAAACTTTGAACCACAAAGAGCGCTTTCATTTTTCACCGTTAGCCAAAACGCCTCTCGCAGCTTGCTCTTTGAACCCTCGAATATCCCGAGTTGTGGCGTAGTCGGCGCCGTAAACTCATATTGCACAGCCTTAAACTTTTGTAACAAGCCTTGATTGATGATCTCAACCCTGCAGTAGTCGTTCCCGTGAACCGTCCCCGTCCTATACAAACATTTCGCTCTGCGGTCCCTTGGCCTTGTGTGCTTTCCAATTAAACTTGAGCAAACTCTCTCTCTCCCCACTGTGTGCTCAGGGAAGCTGCCTTCCTCTCATAGATGCTGTTCCACAGGAAGACATTTTCTCCGTCTCTAATAGCAATCCTGTCTTTCCCGTCCTCGTTTTTCATTCGGTTTCTCCGATGTGCTGCTTCACGCCAGGTTAGTGCAGCGTCAAGGAGTCCTTAGCAAAAATACAGCTCTAGCCAAATAAAGCGGTGCCTCGGCTCACCTGCTACGTTCCTTCCACCCCCGCGTGTGGGGTCTTGTCTCGAAATTGCCAGAGGTTGAATGGCGCTGCGTCCCTGCGGCTCGGGTTTGAGATTTCGTCTGATTTCTGAAAGGGAAAATTGGTTTTCTACTGCTGCGACATAGGCTTCCTATCCGCCAAGTCTCCCCCTAAGCCCCCTCAGGTGGTGAGAGTCAGATGGGGCGGCCTTTCCAAAGCGCAGGGATAAAGCCCAGCTTCAAAGTCGTCACAGTCGTGTCATGCTTCCTTTAAAACTGAGTTATGCGCATTTAAATGGAATGGCACGGCTTTTATGTGGCACCTGTCATCCCAGGGATTTAAAAACGATGATATAGGTCTTGCGTGTCATCCAACACTCGCTAAGCTCACATGTGTAAACGAAGCTGGCTGTGTATCGCCTAGATTAGCGGCCTCGATTAATTCAGTTAATTAAAACGGAGGATTAGATAATCGGATATGTTCTCCGGTGGCAGATTTGCTGCTCCCTGCGGACACAGGCGCAACTGACCGCTCGCCTCTGTATTTTGCTCAGCATACCATTGCATTGCCTTATAAAAAAGAATCTAGTGAAAATCAATGAATAGCAATGCATCAGTCTTTATTGGATGGATCGGTTTGTTTTTGCTTTTTTTGCCTCTTACTCATGGACGAGACCTATTTCAAGTTTTCTTTGAAGGTTCAGCACAGAATTTGCCACACATGAGCTCTTTTAACAGGCTTATGGGAGTGGGAGGTTTGGCCCTCATTCAGGTTGCAGGGTGGGTAGGACGAGCGGAAGGCTTGTATCTCACACGGCTGTCACAGAAGGAACATGACACAGTATGTGGTATGTAAAAAGAAAAAAAATTCCGTTAGCGCTTGGCATACCAACATCATCCTTCAAGAAAGAATAGTTTTAACTGCAAAATGACTTATTAATGGCTTCATCTGAATTTCTATACAGAATGTGGGTCAATGGCGCGAGGCTCATCTTATTTTTGTTGTCTATTATTTATTTATTTTTTCAAAAAATAAATGCAGTTCATTCATATGATACATACAATGACTAGAATACATCTCTTTTATGATGAGCAGGTTTTTAAAATATATATATTTATATTGGAGGGGGTAAATTCATAATCTGTTATTATTTTTGATTTATTATTATTTCTTAGAATCTCTATTCATTATTTTCACTGCTTATTACACATACATAAACTGTAATTACACCATGTGACATGGTCATTAAATGTAAACTTTTATTGAAAATGGTATAAAAGAACACATGTGTCATTGACCCATGTACTGAATTTGATGAAGTGAAGATGAACTGAAATGTTCTGGGAACATCGTGGCCGCTGCAAAGTTGTATACGTGATATTTGAGAGGACAAAAACATCATTGCGTGTCAAACCATATTGACCAAGCCATTGTAATAAGGGGTATCAGGATGACATGTGGATTTTTTGAGAGGACAATGGTGAAGAGCAGAGAAGAGAAAACGGTGATATGAGGAGATTGTTCTTTTGAGTGAGTAACCGGACCCGCAAGCTCATTTTAGCTCTGATGAAGGGATCTGTCAGAAAAAGGGAACCGTCTCTTATCTGGCAGCCATGACACAGAGTCGATTACAGCTTTTTATGTCTTTTTTTAATTACACGTGTCCTAATTTATGCAGGTACCTGGAGATGCTGATACTAGATGCAGAAATGATTGCATTGTTCTCACTCTGATTTCTTGTAGAGACCAGAAAATGTCTTCCGGAGGAGTTTTACCATTGTATAGCTGCACATTATAATATGTGACATTATCACTGATATCATTGTTGTCCTATTGATTGTATGAAATTTTCCTCAAGTATTATTCGCTGAGATGACATCACAATTAACCAGACCAAAATTAGAAGCTAAACCATCACTAAATATGTCGTCAAAGCTTTCTAAACAGAATTAAACATGCTCTAATTAGTATCAAGCTTCTAAACTGTCTAATAACTAAGTGCAATCCACCTTAAAACAACATAACTACCAGCATAAAGCTCGTTTAGACTTCCTAACTTGCTAAACTTGATAGCCTTGTTGCCATGTTTTTAACCATGTGACGCTTGAACTTCCAGATATTAACCTCTTATCTGTCTCTCTAAATTCTTTGAAGGTAACATTGATAATGAACGGCTTGCAATAGCCAGGCAAAGAATTCCATACAGACTTGGTCGGGTAGTTGACGAGTGGCTACTCGACAAAGGTAATAAAAATGGATTAATTAAACAATGACTTAATGAATATTAAGGCTCTGTAAGAGGTGCAGTTCCCTTAAAACCGCAAAGCTCCGAGCCATTTTGAATGATAAACTTCCAACAAAAAAATCGAACAATTGGCATATAGTGGGCCAAAACAAACTGTGAATTGTGGCTGCCCACACACAATGTAAATCCAATCGGTCATTTCCATGTGGCTTGTGCTTTTCATATCATATTCTTAAGTTAGAACTGCACCACTTCAGAGATAAAGGTTTAATCTTAAACATAATCCCTGACTAACCCTCTAACAACGCTCCATAACTGCAACAACTGTCTGTAAATAGTTTATTTTTCTTGCTGTCTTATGTTTTCCTTCTGTGATTCCCTCTGACTTCGCTAATTTTGAAGCAAGAGTATTAAAAAAAAAAACACACATTAACTCTTACTAAAGAAAAATATATTTATCTTTCTCAATCCCAAGCAGTTAAAGGGACTATTGCTTTTTTGTACTTCTAAAACTTAAAATCAGAATAAAGTTTCTAAATCCCCTTTAACCCTTTGAGTCTAATGAAAACAAAAACAAAAAGTTATTTCGGACCGTTTGCATTATAATCTAAAACTTAGCCGTGTAGTAGTCTTTGGACCCGTGAGACATCTGTAAACAGATGAATCCTGCATGGTATTCGATTTTCCCCTAGAAACCTTTTCAGTTATTAAAGTGCAGAAACAATCTCAGACACCTGCGTCAGCACATTATCAAAGATTATTGGGCATTACTGCTCTACTGGATGTGTAAGTTATCAGACTTTTTGGTTGGTTGCGCCTTTTCATCTATATGCAAACTTCTTTTTCTGTTCATGTGCTGAGCCAACATCACATCTAAATGTTAAGTGTAAAACAAATACACTTGCACTGTTTTTTCATGGAAAACTGACCTTTCTAGGTCTGCATACCTTCGTTGATTGAACTCAATAACATGCAGAGTATAATGCGATCCAAAGTTCAGTTCTACATTTGTCTAAAAGTCATTTTCAGACGTTTAGCTCTCCCTTGTGCATCCATCTAACATCTTTTATCAATATATAAGTGTATATATGCAGAGTATTTCCTCTTAGTGTGATTTGATGTACACCGCTCAATATAAATAGGGCGCTAAACTAAAGCTAATTCCGTCTTAACCCCCCCTAAATCGGAACTAACTCAGAGGGTTAAACAGTCTAAATATTAATGAAATAAATTTTCGTTACCAAATGAGAGGAAAATTGCTGTCAGCCTTTGCACATTCAGATGTGATTAACAATGTCCCTTTAACATGTGTAATTATTTAACAGTTCTAATATATAAGTAATGATAATGACACAAATCCCTCATACATCAGGTCTGTGTCCTGTATGACTGGTACGTTTGACTGAGTGACTGTGTGAGAAATTTGTCTCTGCCTCTCAAAGGCTTTTTGGTCTCCTCATTCTCCTCCATTAAATGTTCTAACCTCTGTCGCTGGGTCTCATACATTTAGCTGCAAAGAAAAGAGTTAATCACACAAAAACCTTCTTTGCCTTTATGCCAGACATGCGAGAAAATTCAATCTCATTGCACATTTTTAAATAGCAGTGAAAGGATTAATGCACCTAAATGTGAATATTTTGTCGTTATTTACTCAAATGTCTCATGTCGTTCCAAACATATCCAAGACCCAAAAGGAGAAATTTTAGATACTGTCCTGATCGCTTTATTCCAATGAACAAGAACGGAATAAAATGACATTTAAAAAAAATCATAAAACTGTTCTTTTGAACACTGATAAATCCATAAATTAAAATTAAATTAGCTTAAAATAGCTTTTCATTGCTTTTTTAATAAAATTAAAGTGAATGTCATTTTTACTTTCATTACTGTTTTATTCCATGTGTTTTTCTTAGAAATTCATCAGAAAAAAAACTTGTTTGTTTGTCAAAGTGTTATGTTAGAAGATTGCGAGCGCTGTACAAAAAGACGCAAACATTCAAAGAAAAGCTTCCAGTCTAAGAGCCGCGTGACTGTCATGTTTGCGTGCCTCACTGACGGGACCAGACTTCAAATGTACGCGATTTTAAAAAAGACGGTTCCAATATTTCAAAACTACAGAAAGATTTCACTTCTACTGTTAATTCAATTTTGGTAGGCTACATGGTTTTCACTTAGAGGTAGCTTAATTGTTATCTAATTCATGAGGGCTACAGGTTCTTTTTATGGTAGGCCAAAAACTGTTTATTTTTACATTTGATCGTTTGCACATTTTACCAGTATTTACTATACTTTCAATACAAAAATGAAAAATATGAAAATTACTTTCAAATAAAAAATAACAATTCTTTAGATTTTTCTAGTCTTATATTCAGAACAATATGGTAAATGTTCTAATATAAAAATGTGTAAATATCTTAAAAATATCTTCTTTTATATTCCACATGAGATAGAAACTAAAATGAGGGTAAGCAAATGATGACAGAATCTTCATATTTGGGTGAACTGTCACTGTAAGTCCCGTGCAGTACTATCACGGAGATGATAAAGAGAGCATTTATATTATATGTTTCTCACTGGTGCTTTGTATTATGTCACCGTATGCAACCGTCCTTAATGCCACGCATTAATCAGAATAATCGTTCCACTGTACAATAAAAGAACGTGCTAGTGGAAAGTGGCCATCTGGCTTCTTCCCACTCTATTACGACATGCCTTTCAGAGGTTATGGTCTTTTTATCTTCACTCTCATGTCAAACTTGGTTATTTTCAACTGTTAAAATGGAGACCCTACTTGTGTTAAATGGCAACCCTTCATTAAGCATTAAGTGGCTCTCACAGAGGGGATAACAACTGCCCACTTCATAATCAGCTGTGTCAGAGTACCTGTTCATCAGGATTAAATGGATGGCGGCAGTCCAGCTCTCAGGGGCCAAAGAAAATGGCACTTTGAGTTAACCATCCTTTTCCTCTTTAAGTAGTAGTTCTGAAGGTTTTGTTGGTATTTAATTATATCTAAAGTTTGACCCGATTGCTTAACATTCACCATTATAATTCAAAACCACTTGAATCAAACCTGTAGCGCTGTGACTACCTGCTGCAGCATTGCATTTTTTATAATATTGATTCAGATTCCTTTTATTTTCATGATCATCAACTAAATAATCAATTCAACCAGTGGTATTTTCTATGCAAAATGACTCGGTGACAATGGAGATTCAGGGGGCGAAATCCTTAATGCAGAGGCATAGTGTGTGTGTGTGTGTGTGTGTGTGTGTGTGTGTGTGTGTGTGTGTGTGTGTGTGTGTGTGTGTGTGTGTGTGTGTGTGTGTGTGTGTGTGTGTGTGTGTGTGTGTGTGTGTGTGTGTGTGTGTGTGTGTGTGTGTGTGTGTGTGTGTGTGTGTGTGTGTGTGTGTGTGCCTGCGCCCCTATGTATGTCTATTCGTGGGGCTGGAGAAGATACTCCTCTTGCCTCAGTGACACATTAGCATTTGAGCTGGCAGATGACACTTATTCATGCAGATTAGCATCAACAAGGCCTCTGTCTCTGAATAAAACATATCCAAAACTCTCATAAATATTGTTTTCCAATTTGCTCCTCCTTATTCAGTTCATTATCCACAGCTCAAGCCTTGCTAGTTTAATGAGACTCAAATGATAATATAGAGCCATTTTTCTATAATGATAGGGGCTCTTCCATTCCTTCTCTCATAGAGGAGCCACCTCAAGCTCTGGGATTGATCTTTGCCATCATGTTTAATACAACATTTTATCTCCTGCACTATTCGGGTCAGAAACCACATCCATTAGAATTGGAGATTTCCATCGCCAGGTTCAAATGTTAAAAGTGTTATCAGCTGATTTAGACACATCCTGCCTGTGACGCCAAAAAAAAGCCTGTACTGATGGTCGTTTTTTGCTTCTCTGTCTCTCTTTACTGTCGTGCTGCTCTCTCTCTTTCTCTCTGTCTTGCTCTCTCTTCATCTCCTCTCTGATGCATCCCAGGTCGTCAGTTGACCATCTTCAACAGCCAGGCGGCCATAAAAGTGGGAGGTCAGGATAAGGGGCGGCCATTCCAGGGCCAGATCTCAGGCCTGTACTACAACGGGCTGCAAGTGCTGAAACTGGCCGCCGAGGGGGATCCGAATGTGCAGGTGGCAGGAAACTTGCGTTTGGTTGGCGATGCACCCTCTGTCTTGTCCACAGAAACCACCTCAGCCACCCCTCCGGCTGCGGCGGACATGTCCACCACCATAATGGAGACCACCACCACCATGGCCACCACCACCACCCGTAGACAGCGCTCTCCCAGCCTGAAGGACAGTATTACACAGGTGAGGACGGGGTGGCGGAGATTGCCATCATACAGAGAGACGGCCCTCTTGCTGGCCTGTCTCTCTTGAATTTGAGGGATGATGTTGCGTTTATAAAGAGTTTTGTTTTACAAGATGTCCAGTTGGTATCAGCAATAAAAGAGCTGACAGGACAGGCCACCCTGGGGTAAAAAATCTGTCATTTATTGCTTGAAAAAGAGCCGTCACTCTGCATCTGGAAAGCCCTGAAGGAGAAGAATCATAAAGCTCAGATTCGCATGTGTCAGGATATATCTCCCCCACATACACTTTTCCTTTCATTCCTCCCACATATAGTATTTTACTAGTCACATTTCCTTTGAACAGTCCTGCAATTTTCTGAAATCATTATTTTTTAAGCCTTGAGAAACATAGTTAGAGCTGTAGCACTTTTCTTATGAAATCAAACATTTGAACGGTTAAATTTCTATCCATTTGTCAGATGTACAGTTTGACATCCTTTTTTTAACAGATTAAAGGACTTTTTTTTGGGGGGGGGGGTATTTTACTTTACAATTTACTGTATATGTCAGGAAAAAAGACTTTAATTTTACATTGTTAAAAATGCTATACATACATACTTTTCTTTTTCTTTTTACTTTTTTTTAAACTCAATAACAATATAGAATATCAACGAATATCACAAATTATTCTCACAATTTCAGAAAAAAAACATTTTATTCATTTTGACAAACTCACAATTTATTTAAATATAAGTTGTTGTTTTTTTTCCTTAACATGCTGCTGTCTCTTTTGTCATTAAAGCATAGACTGACCGTTGTTGTTCCTAGCCCAGAAATTCGTCATGCCTATTGACAGCCTAAAAATACGTAATATCCTCAAGCAGCATCTGTAAAATTGTGGAGCACAAGGCTATTAATATGAAGACTATTGAGTGTCATATCTGATGTGTATGTTGTCTCGACCCCCCATTCATCACATATTGGTAGCAAGTTAGGAGCGCTTGCCTCCCCCACTGTCAGCCTTTATTCATGTGGTGTTCAACTCCATTGATCAGGAGATGCACGTTGATAAGAATAAAGGCCAAGCTCAATAACAATCAGTGTCAATCATAGCAAAACTGCCAAGATCCATAGCCACTAGCGGCAAACATTAGCACAACTGAGGACGAGCACAGATTCTCTCACGTTTGAGCTGTGAATCACTCCTAATCCGCGCTGTCCTGGGTGTAAATAGTCATACAAAGCAATGGCAGGGAAATGGGGATTTGAGTGAGACAGCTTAGTGCAGAGGAAGTCCCAGTTCACCACTCCTCTCCAAATCTCCTCAAGATGAGTAAGACATTTATATGGGATAGCACCAAAAAGTGTCTAGACTACAAATGTATTCCTTTATGAATTATCTTTACATTCACTATGTAAAAAAGACATTTAAATTAAAATTTCTCTAGATATGTGTAGTTCAAATGAATTATTTTACCCCATATTTATGTTATAAGTATTTTTATGCTTACAAGACAACATTAATTGTGAGTCGATAATATGCAGAGCAATATTATTACCATTAGCTTAGCAATATGCTAATATCACTATTGAAATCAATTGATTTGATCCTGTACAGAATATCTGCTAATGTCACACACTATTGAAATCAATTGTGAATTGATCCTATGGAGAATATTTTTAGTTTAGCAATATGCTAATGTTATACAGTACTTTTGAAATCAATTGAAAATCTATACCTTGGCAGGGTATTTTTTTGTGTAGAAACATGCTGATGTTACTCAATTGTGAGTCATCCCATGCAGTTTTTCATCATTAGCTTAGCAATATGCTAATGTCAGAATTAAAATCAATTGTGAGTCAATCCTGTGCAGAATATTTTGTTGTTAGTTTAGCAATATGCAAAATTGAAACTACTGAAATCAGTTGCGAGTCGAACCTGTGCAACATGTTTTATCATTAATTTATCAACATGCAATTGTTACTATTGAACTCAGTTGTTGATCCTGTGCAGAATATTTTGTTGTTAGTTTATCAAAATGCTAATGTCATACTTTATTGCCACTAATTATGAACCAATCCGTGTGGAGGGCTAATTGTGTAGTGTTGCATGTAGATTTTCTGCTTATGTAGAGCATTCTGAATCAGTCACTTATAAGGTTGAATGACATTTAGGATGCGTTATAAGGCAGTGAGGCAGCTCATATCAGGCCCTGAATGTGCTGGGAAAACATCTGAATATTTGAAGGGCAAATCTACTCTGTGTGCATTTCAAACTCAAATCAAGTGTTCTAAAAATCATTTAGAGCTGCAGGGTCAGACATGTTATTATTTCAGCCTAATTTTCAGCGGCTTGTGCTGTTTTGTATCAAAGCATCCATACATCCAGCAGCACAAATCTTTTGTTCTAAGATTGCTTTTCCACGACCTCAAATTTCACCTCAAATTTGTGCTGCGTTTGAAGTGAACCTCCATGACTCCATGTAAGTCACGGCTCACATCAGAGCTCTTGCAGCATTTTGAAAATTGTGCCAATAGTGTATGTTAAAGGAGTGGTTGATCATCTTTTTTCAAAGGCTTGGTTGTGTTTATGGGGTGCACTGTAACACATGGGTTCATGCGGAGTTAAAAAAAAAACACATAATTGTTTACATATTTTACCTTTATTCTACACCGCTGTGTCCCTTGAACAATGGCGCCAATATTTCCTTATCAATTTGAGCCTGAATCAGACCCAGAGAATATTAGTGAAGAGGATTGCGCAGAACCTGCGCAAGAACAGCTGATACAGAACATTTCAGAATGGTGTCTCATACAATGTAGATACGCTATTTTTTGTAAATGGTACTACTGTTTATGTTAGCTTTTCATATACGGTTTTAGCCTTATTAAAGCTTTAGTACAGTAGAATACATGATTGCCTTGTACATTCTAAAAAAAAATAGTGCAATATGGCACTAACAGTGGTTCTTGGCTCGTAATCATAGGGGAACCACTTTTGGTGCTATATAGCACCATATCTTAACAGGTTCTGTATATGGTAGCGTTGCTATATAGCACCTCAGTCATTTAAAGAACCACTGAAGCACCAAGATTTGGTGCTATACAGCACTTAAAGTGGTTCCCCTATGATTACGAGCCAAAGAACCGCTTTTAGTGCTATATAGCACCATTTTTTTTTTAGAGTGTAGCCTTTTTTTCATATAATTGTTCTAACAAATGATACTACAGTTCTCGAAGGGATTATTTGATTACATACTGTAGATCTATAGTGTAGAGCACTGTTAGTTTTGTCTTTAAAGAACGAGTGTAGCCAAATATCTGTCACCACAACTATGAGACCATTATGAAGACTAACCATGGATTTATTTCAGTGGCCATATCAAACACAGAACCATGTTCAGCATGCCTGTTTTTACACTGATAATGCCAACAAACACCAACATTCGAAGTTTGCTAGTGGGATTAAAAAGAAGTTTGTAGGTGTTTGTCAGATAAATTTGAATTAGCAATTAGGTAACTAACGATAGAAACTATTAATGGAAAACACATCAACAAAGAATAAAACATACTTACAGGTTGTGGCCCACTTTTTGTTGTTCTGCTTTTAAAGTGGGAACTGCTTCATCTTTGAGGATATGCTTTTTTGCGAATCTGGCATTGAAGAAGCTGTCCTCCATAAAATGTGCAGCACAGAGAGCTATATTTGGATTATAATGTTAAAAAATACATTTTAACCATTGTTCCCTAAGTCCAGCGTCCATAGGAAGGCCGAACAAAGAGGACCTGCAATCGGGGTAAAAATGACAGCGTTTCGACAGCATGGCCACAACACTACATAACTCTTGCTCTTCTCAACATGGCCTTCGTTGTGTGTTCCCGGAGCCGGGGTTTATGTACATTTTAGGGTTAGTGATGTCACTAACCCATGAGAAGCTTGTTGTAGTCCCTACTGGCCGTTTGTTGTAGTCCTTAAAAAGCAATTTCTTTAAACGAAAATATCTCCCTTTACTTTAAACTTTGAGTGTCGCAATTTTGCAGATGTTTATGCTCAAACAGCAACATTACACACTAACTAAAGTTAAAGGGTCATGAATTGAGAAATCAACTTTTAATTTAGCCTTTGATATATAAAAATGAATCGTGATATAAGAATATCCTGTAAGTTTCGGAGCTGAAAACTTCCTTGTTAGTCAAAAAAAAAGCTTTTATTGACACCAGGCCCAGCAAACGCTCGATCACAAAATATGCCACACCTTGATGTCATCGTGTGGCGAAACGCCGCCTCAACAGTTCGCCTGATTATGTAGCCCCGCCCACCAACTCGTGGAGCTAAACTGATCGCGCTACCGAGCAATAAACATGCCAAAGATAGCAAGATATTGCGCAGTGCCTGGTTGTGGACGTCAAGTGTGAACGCAGCCTTAATGTGTATTAGGGCTACCTGTAATTTAGTTTCCATTTCTGTGCAGTCTAATTTCTAATCGTCATATACCAACAAATGAATGTGGAGTAGAGGCGAATTGCTCCCTTTCATAGCTAGCACAAAATAATTGATATTTACCATAAGGCACATAGCAAAACGAGAAAGGCACAACAAAGAAAACTCTGTAACTGTATGAATTAAGCGAACAATTGTGCTATTGACTGTTATATAATTGAACCATTGAAATGTCTTACCGGTCCAGCAGAAAAAAAGCCGTCTCTGCGTCCGTTTTGAACCCCTTTCAAAACCTTTCAAAAGCCCTTTTTATCCTTGTTTTCGCATGGGCCCGGTTGAAGTCTCTTTTTTTTCTGTAGCCACTCCGAAATCCCGAAGTCTTTTGCATTTTACAACAGGTGAATCTCCAGTTGTCCCTGGTGATTGTCGTTTGAACCTTTCTGAATCCGCCATCAAATTGATAAGTTTAATTATATCAAGTGCTGTGAGAAAAGGCTAAAAATCTCCACCTCCAACTTCCTCGCACGCAATATAGCCTACTAGCCGGGACACCTTATTTATGTGTACAGATGTGACATAATGACGCAAATAAGCATATCTTTGCGTTATTACCCGTGGAAATCCACCAGTACCACTGTAATTAAAAACATTATTACAAGCTTACCGTTGTAAATCGAGCTAAGGTAAGCAGATAGTTTTGAACACTGGCTGGTTATGTACTTGCTCAAAAAACCTTTTTATCCCAAAAAAGTTACGGACTGCAGCTTTAAGTAAGACCTTGATCAAGCTGACACAACACTATGCTTCCCTTTTAAGGATTAAGATATTGAAAGTGCCCTCGACTTTCTTTTTGTCATATCAAAAATATTTCTCATGGCGTATTTGTTAGAAATGTATGCTCATATCAAAACACAACCTGCAATTCCAGTGCTCTTAATAAACGTGTCTTACTAACACACAGGCATTGTGCAAAAGTGCAGATAAGAAGCACACTAATTATCCTTTAATAAACGCATTCAGGCAAAACTAATGCTGCAATGCGTCTTTTAAGTAGAGGTTGGAAATGTCAGAGTCTTTAGTAGGCTATTTGTAAATCAGACTCAAAAACCTAGCAAATTCGTCATAGGTTTTCTTTTGATTGAGTTGGGGAGCGCGGGGCATAACCTAACGTGGGGTTAGTTATAACACGCATAGTTTAACACTTTCCACACATGCCAGGATGACGAAACTTAGTGTATTTACTAGTTGCCATATCAACATTATTTATTTAAAAAAATGCGCCAAAATGTAAAAATCTTTGGAAGATATTACTGAACATTTAAATAACCTTAGCAAAAGTAAATTTCTTACTGAAGTTTATTTTTCATCTCTGTTTTTTGTTTGTTTAAAATATGACAAATCAGATATTATTTTAATCTTATATCTGTTATTTAACAGTTGAGATCGTTCATTAATGCTGATCTAACCAGCAGAAGTGGGGTGCGTTGTAGCACTGCGTTACAATGTGCCCCTGTTAAAACTACGCTATTATATTCTATACTTTTATGAATTCTTTTGAGAAATCATGAGAAAAGGGTGAATAATGACTGAGAGTCAATGTTCAGAAATTATTATTATGTTTTAACTATGCTGTATTTAGCAATGTGTTTGTTGTCAAACTCAAAATCTTTATATTTTTAATTATTAAAAAATGCCATTTATTTTATTTTAAAAAGTTAATAATTGTATTTTATTAACAAAATATTTGTGTTTGTCTCGGATATTTATTTGATTATATCAGGTAACATTTTAAGCTGTCATTTGGTCATGTTACACTGTACCCCACACATGGGGCATGTTGTCACATTTCACTTCCATTCTTTCGGGGTAAATCCGGAAAAAAGTATACACTGTATTAATGAAACTAAACCACATAATTTTACTAGACGTGTGAAATTAATGTGGGAAAAAATAAATACTCTGAACCCCAAGTGGATTTACACAAACAGCGTTAGGTTATGCCCCGCTCTCCCATAAATGCTTTGATTTTTCAAAGGTAGGCTTTTTGTTTAAAATAACCCTGATGGTGTTTTGTGTACATTTAATGTTTGTCGTCTTACTTTTTTTTTTTTTTTTTCGTTCAGCGGAATTCAGCTACATCAGTATTTGATGGATGTCGAGGACATGAAATGTTTTTGTATATTTGGTGTAAATGAAGCATAATAACATTGCTGATATGATGGAAAGGCTTTGAAACAGAATGTTTTCCTCAGTAAGCTTACTTTCAAAAGTAATTTAACTCTGGCCAGTTGAGGTTTCAAAATGTTTGTAGCTGACAATAGTGAACAGTCAAAGGACAAGAAAAACGTTAACAAAATGTGGACTAGATCAATACGGCACTGTTTCAACCAGACCAATTAAGACTGTCTGCAGGCCAATTCAGTTAGTTTATGCACGGCAATCATGGAACACCATATTTAAATGCAGAGGTGATGCATATTTGCATACATTAAGACAGCGTCTTATTGGGTCTCGAATGAAGAGGAAAAAAAGAAAGTATTATCTCAGTAATCGCATCATGAAAACCACAGACATGATCCTTTCGGGCTCATTGCATTAACTATTTAATAGTTTATGATGCTGACCATGAATGTTTTCATTATATGCCTGTGTAAAAGGTATTTCTCTAGCTGTGTCTCTTTTGTTTGTGTGTGTATTACAATAGAGAGCACAAATGCAAAAACTGGTGTCACCATCAATAAATACCTCCATATACCTCATAGCTCTTGCAGGGGAAGTCTCATTCTGTCGATGCCTCCTAGCCTTGCAAACAGATAAATATGCCCATACGAGTGAACAGCGAAATTGTTCTGACCTCTCGATGGGAAAGGACAAACTGATGCGTCCAAATCAGTCATGGCCCAGATCCAATTACATGTTTTATGAATGTGAGGTATGAGTCGGGAATGTTAATTCAAACTTGGGTCAAACCAAGGGGCAGCAAAGCCATTTGGTCTGGCATCACTGCATCATAAGAGCTGAACAAATGCCTACGTAACCAATGGATGTTTCTTCAACTGCAGGCACTTTTTGTACAATTAAAACAGTGGATATGCGTCACAGAAGAATTCTGTAATTTTTCGGGAAGTCATGCATCTCATGAAATAGCGTATGTATGACACGCCAATTCGCTATGCCATTTTGGCGTGCTATCAAGGCGCATAATCGCTTTTTAGCGTGTTTATCAACGCCGTTTCATTCTATCCCCCTACACTGCTCCTACCCCTAAACCTACCCATCACACACACATACACACACACTGCCCCTGCCCCTAAACCTACCCATCACAAGAAACATTCTGCATTTTTACATTTTCAAAAAAGCATCATTTAGTATGTTTATAAATCCATTTACATTCACGCGGAATCACACGGCGTTGACATACACGCGGAATCACACGGCGTACACATACATGCGGAATCACACGGTGTACACATACGCGGAATCACACGGCGTACACATACATGCGGAATCACACGCCGTACACATACATGCGGAATCACACGGTGTACACATACGCGGAATCACACGGCGTACACATACATGCGGAATCACACGGCGTACACATACATGCGGAATCACACGGCGTACACATACATGCGGAATCACACGGCGTACACATACATGCGGAATCACACGGCGTACACATACATGCGGAATCACACGGCGTACACATACATGCGGAATCACACGGCGTACACATACATGCGGAATCACACGGCGTACACATACATGCGGAATCACACGGTGTACACATACGCGGAATCACACGGCGTACACATACATGCGGAATCACACGGCGTACACATACACGCCGAGATGATGTTCGTTTCGCCGTACACATACACGCGGAATCACACGGCGTAGACATACACGCGGATAGCTCAAATACAAATAGTACAGATAACACGCCATTTGGCTTTAGAAAGTGCCGTATATGTTTACGCAAAGTCATGATGTCATGTTGTGTCATGAGTATTTTTACTACAGTGTTTTAAAATGACATTTCAACCACTGTCATTTCCACCACACAATTTAAGAAAATTACATTTTGAACATTTAAACTCCTTTGCTAAGGCTAATTTCATAGGTAGCATTTTACGGCCTGGTTGCACAGACTAATTAAACCTGGGTTCAATTAGGACATTTAAGTAGCTTTTAGGGATAATAAACGTGCCTTAGGGAAAGAAAAAAAAACATTACTGGAGTGCATCTTGAGACAAAACAATGGCACTGACATATTTTAAGTTTCTTTCATACAATTAAATATTATTTTCACACTTTTTGCATCATTTGACAAAATTACAGACTGGATACATTTTTTTCTCATATTTTATATCAAGTATGCTCTTTACTGACACTGTTGTTTTCTTGGTAAACAAGTACACTCTCAGAAAATAAAGTAGCTACATAATTGTACCTTTAGGGGTACAATGGCTTGTCACTGGGGCTGTACCTCTAAGTCAGGGGTAGGCAAGTTCGGTCTTAGAGAGCTGATGTCCTGCAGAGTTTAGCTCCAACCCTACTTAGCCACCATAGTATAAAAAGCATGCATTTCAGCATTAAGTATGTCACCATTGTTGAGACTCATATGCTGATTCTTGATATCTGTGTGCGTCTAAACTTTCCCCCCCTAGAATGAATTTAAAAATCAAAATTCAGAATGTCTGATCTGTGGCAAGAAAGTATTGTTGGTAAATATTATTTATTAAAGGTGCTATAAGCGATGTCACGCATTTTTTAGGCCAAAACATTTTTTGCCACATACAGCAAACATCTCTTCACTATCCGCTAGCTGCCTGTCCCCTGAACACCATGTAGTCAGCACAAGCTCCACAAATGGCAACAAAAACAAACTTGGGCAGTCTGGACAACGAAACATAATAAACAGTGCTCCAGTCAATAATCGACAAGAATGATTTGGGGGTGGAGGTTTGGGGTTAGTGCACATGCACTTTTTTTATTTAAAAGTACATAAATTCACTCACAATGAGCGTGAAGTAGTTGGTTGAGCCATCGTTACCACAGCAGCGTTAGCACGCAAGCTACTTCCATTTTAAATGCGCATTCATGACTGTTTCAGGAAGCACGGAGGGGAGGAGGAGGAGGAGGAGGAGGAGGAGGGAGGGTCTAGCTAGCCTCGGTTTTGTTTGACAACACTTTGAACGTCAACAAGAAGTTACTCCACCCAAGATCGCTTAGAGCACCTTTAATAGTTTTAGTCAAAATTTTTCTTCATGACAATTTTTGTTTATGACTTCTTTTGATTTGAACAGATTATGTGTTTTGTTAACACTGTAACAAAAAACACAAACTAAAGCCAAGAGTCAAACTGCCCAACTAAATGAAACATATTTTCAATAAAACCAACATCTAAACCTCTGTTAATTCTCAATAAGAGCTTCTATAGATGTCTTTCAGGGTTGGAGCCAAACTCTGCAGGACAGCGGCTCACTAGGACTGAACCTGCCTACCAATGGTTAATTGTAGGGGTAATTGTACCCTAAGGACCAATTGTGTACCTTTTAAAGGTACAGTTATACGATTTGTTCCCCAAGGAACAAAATTGTACCTCCACTGTACCTTTTTTTCTGAGAGTGTACACTGACTTTGTTAATATTCTCACAATTTGTTACATTTATATAAACCTCATAATTGGGGGCCAATCCTCACGCACCCACAGAAAAGTATGAGATATTCCTCATTGATTTTAACCAATCAAAAAATGTATTAAAATTCTGGAACCTCTCGGATTGGACCGTATTTGGCATTAGGACATAACAACCTGACAGAAAAGTTTTTTAAAACATTTTAAGTAATTAACTTCGAAAATTATCAAGTATATTAGCGAGTTACTCACGACAACACTCACATAAATGAAGATGTGATCACTCATATGTGAATGAAGATGTGTTTAGTTTTATATATATGGTTTTAATATATTTGCAGTCCGTGTGTTTCTCTTTGCGAGACACAAATACATTTTGTGTAATGAATTCATCATGTGCACTATGGCGCTGAGATAACATCAAGTATAAGTATTGAGTAATGATCATGTTAAAAATGTTTTAAAGGTCATTTGTAGCATATCTGTGTGTGTCATTGTAAGCACCTTGCTTAGCCCAGTTATCATTCTTTCATGGAAAGCAGATGTGAATAAAAATGTAGTTGTCTATTGGGGGGGGGGGGGGGGGGCGGGGGGGTTGTACTGCTAATGGAGGGTGGGCAGAAACACAAATCGGCGCCTATGAATCTCAATAAATATTCTTCAGTGCATTTTCCAGTTTGTTTAAATAGTCATAGTTTTACCTTTTTAAATAATATATATATATATATATATATAAATAATTATAAGTGTCTGGATCAAGGGCAAAACTATGTTTGAAAAGTTGAAAAAATGATGAAAATTTGTGTGAAAAAAAAGCTGATATTTGTTGGCTTTAATTAAAATCAACCCCTGAGACAAATATGACAAAAGCTAACTGTCACAACTTTCAAGGTTGTAGAGAAATCAGATCAAATGGAGTCTGCCTCCAAACTTGGCAAAAGTACCTGTATTCTGTATTCTCTTTCAGAACTCAGATGACCTGCTGGTGGCGTCAGCCGAGTGTCCCAGTGATGACGAGGATCTGGAGGAGTGTGAGCCTGGCACTGGTGAGTACACATACATACAGCAGCACTGAGACCATACAGACCCACGCAAGCTTCAGATGCACACACATCAGATCAAACAGTCTTAAATAGAAAAAGGAAATGTTTTTGTCAAGTATCCGCAAGTTTTAAATGACTTGCGGATATATTCAGATTGGATGTAGTGCAGTTAATTCCTTGTTATAATTCCAGCTAGAGTCTTACATGTTAAGACTATGCAAAATTTCTGCTCAGCTCATACGTAAAATGAAACTATTCCATAAAACTACATAATATGATGTTTTGCAAATATTCAGGAAATAACATTCATCAGTTGGATCTGAAGTATAATTCTTACATTATCATTTTACTGAGATAGCACAATCTTGTTCCTAATGTGAATTCTGTTTTTCATAATGCTTATCTGCTAGCACTATTCCCCCATATTAACCCTACAGACACTATTGAGAGCTCAGCAGGTCATTTAGGAACTAAATTATGAATTGATCTTGCTAAGTTTAGGCTAAGGGTTATATTTCTTGAAGGGTGGCCTTCTCCTACCATCTTGGATATTCATAACGCTAAGTGGTCATTCCACTCCATCGTTGAGTTCCACTTGAGGCATTCATATATCAGTAAATTAGGTGTGACATCAAACTGTGTTGCATAGTACATGGAATTATTACTCTGTGCTCAGCTATTGCTCCTGTGATTGTGCATTGTGTTGCAATCATTCAGTGTCATTGAGTTCTTCCGGATGGCCCATCTGGAAAATCAGCTGTTGCTGTTTCACATTTGTCCAAGCCTTTGGTTTAATTTCAGATTATTTGAGTAAATAATGATTAATGATTTAGTTGAATAAAATGTTGGAAAAAATTCAACATTAACCCAGACGTTTCTTATTAATTAATTGGTACAACAGTCCTACTTTTTGGCTTGGTCTCAAAATCTAGTCAGCTGCCTGCCTAGCTTGTTTGGGCATCATTTGTGCGCTCCTGACACAAACACACACACAAAAAAACCCCTCAAATTGTCAGTAGAAAAACTGTGCAACTTTTTTATTTTAAAGTAAAATAATAATTAAAAAAGAAATTAAATAACTATTATTAAAAAATGTCAAAAGTATGGGGTCGGTAAGATTTTTTAATGCATTTGAAAGAAGTCTCTTATGCTCATAAGGCTGCATTTATTTATTACAATTTAAATAACTTGACATTATATTTTAAAATATTTCATTACTCCAGTCTTCAGTCACATGATCCTTCAGAAATCATTCTAATATGCTGATTTGCTGCCTAAGTAATATTTATTACTATTATTAATGTGGAAAACAGTGCTGCTTAATATTTTTGTGTAAATATATATGGAATCTTCTACTTTGATTAATAAAAGGTTCAAAAGAACAACACTATAAATGTCTTTACTTTCACTTTACATAAATTCAATGCATCCTGAAAAAAAAGTCTTTAAACAAATACTAACCCCAAACTTTTGAACAGTAGTGTATAAAATTAAAATGCAGTATTTTGTCTGAGTTAGCTCAACCACATGCTAAATCAGAACAACAGAGTCACCGTTTAAGTGCCATGTCAGTGTCTTTTTATGAAGTTTCTGCTTTTAAAGAGCATCTCATATTAGTCAACTCAACTTTTTGTTTGTAATAAGATTTATAGAGACAATTCCCTATAGGCATTACCGCTTACTAAGTTTTGAGACACCGCATTATATAATAATTCATCACAGAATGCACATATACAGAGGATTTTATCATTGCAAAGGAAAATATGTTAGATCTGTTAAAGTTAGATGAAAGACTAGAGCACAGATGAGTGTGTCAAAGAGTATAAAGGGGAGAAAAGTTGTGTTTTTTTAAAGGGACCATCTTACACACCTTTGTTTTTTGTAATTTGCTTTTTTTCCATGCAAAAATCATGCGGCCTATTTGTTGATGTAAGTGACCCAAACTCCATGGTTTGCTATCTTGTTTAACCAAAGAAGAGCCAAGAGCTATTCAAGATATGAGTTGGTTCTGTTTTAGATGTTATTTTAGTGATCTAAACATATTTCTGTTAGCCATTTGAATAGGTTTAGAAAACATGTTAATGTGAATATAAACTATTGTGTAGAATCTTTGTCTTAGAATAAATTGCACATAACAATAGTCCAAACAGATGTATAATTCTATAGCTAGATATTGTCGAGTCCTCACTAATTCTTCTTCCTCTCGCCCTTTTTCCTCTCTCATCCCAGGAGGTGAACTTGTGTTGCCCATAATTACCGTGGACACCCAAGACCCCCTTCCCATGGCCACCCGTTACCCTGCCATCCCCGCCCCTCCCACTTCCCTGACCCCTCTCCAGACCACCAAAGAGTCCCTCATTGTGTCCGACCCCCGTCCGCCATGCCCTCCAGACCAGGAGGACTGCGGGGACAACCCAATGGAGGTGTCGGCCTTCGGCTCCGGAGAAATGACGGAGTCCGATGATGAGGACTTTTACAAAAACTCCCCCATGGTCACGGATAGGACAGTCCTGCCGCCGCCGCCCGCCGTGGGCAAGAGCGGAGGCCAGGGCCCAGGTGACCACCGTCCTCCAGCCCCCGCCCCCACCACCCACCCCAACCAGCTTCACATCCCCGCGGGAAAAATGAACACCCGCGACCAGGTGCTCCTGCCACCTGCCCCGTCCTCCCGTCACACTCCGGGTCTAACCTACCCGCCTGATTTCCCCCATGTGCCCACAGCTCACCCCACCGACCTGATGGAGAAGGGCCTCCCGGGCGCCGTGGAAGTGATCAGGGAGTCCAGCAGTACCACAGGCATGGTGGTCGGCATCGTGGCGGCTGCCGCCCTCTGCATCCTCATCCTCCTTTACGCCATGTACAAGTACCGCAACCGGGACGAAGGCTCTTATCAGGTGGACCAGAGCCGCAACTCGGGCTCCGAAAGCAACGGTGCCGTAGTGAAGGAGAAGACGCCAAGCACGACTGCCGCCATCGCCAAAACGACTACCAAGGGCAAGAAGAATAAAGACAAGGAGTATTACGTCTAAGGAAACAAGCGTGCAAGAGAGACCGAGGAGGAGGTTCACAGACAGGAAGTGTGCTGAGGATTTTAAAACTTCAAATCACCTCCTCTGCATCCTCAAACATTTAAGCCACACAATCTTCTGTTTACTTCTCCAAAAGTTTTTCTGCCACCGAACGATACGGACGTAGGGAATGAGGAGGAAGGCACTAACGGATAGATCCTCCTTTCGTTGCTGTCTTGCAAAGCCATTGTTGTATGTAATTTTATCTCTATCATGTCTAAAGAAATTCTTCCATTACATTCCAGATGATGTAATGCCCTCTTTGCGATTAAAAATTTATGTTTTGCGTGGTCCGGGCCTCCACAGGAGAGTAACAAAACACCATGGACAGGGAGAGAAAAGCTGCCGGTTTAACAGACGTCTCCACACACAAGCTTTTGGTGCTATTCCTGAACGTTTATTTAATATTACCTTCATAGAGCTATGAAATTGAGATCTTCTACGAGACGCTCGCTGGCCCTCGTTGTAATAATTCATGAAGAACAGAAGCGATTGTGTTAGTTATTTGCACGAGACAAGCAGATGCTCCCGTCAGTTCTTGTGGAGATGTTAAATCTGACACCTTTTTTTGGAAAGGGAAAAAAACAACGTGTTCAGTTGGAAAGGCGGCGGATAAAATCACATCGTTCTCTGATAGAGCCGAAATACCAGAAGAGTTCGAATTCACTCAAATGTAGAAATTAGGATTTATCTGTCCCTGTCATGAAACACATGAATCTAATTCTTTCTTTGTTGTTTATCAGCCATGGTTTCATAAACACGCTCTCACTGAGAATCGCAGATCAGACGGCGAAGCCTGCTTTGACAGCGACACCTCCACCAGCAGGTGGAGAAGAGCTCAGAGGTTTGTTAGAACTTTAAAAAGCCCACGAAAGGCATCTCTCTCTCTCTCCATGGTGTCGAAACATTGTGACCTGTTAGGCTACTAATTGTGTTCCATGCATGATGTATTCACATTCAGCTTTCCATGAGAGTATTTTGATATGAAATACATAAAGTTGATAACTCTCATCTCACCCGGAGGGATTCATAACACCATGGGCGAGCACGACGCAGACAAAAGAGACCTCAGAAAGTGGGACTGTCCTGAACTGAACATCAGCTTGGACAAAAGATGTATCTATGTAAATACAGGACATTGCTGAAAACACTTCAGGAGACAGGTTTGTGTGTATCGTGCATACGGTACGTATGCGTATGTGCGCGTGCGCTTGTGTGTGTGTGTGAGTGTTTGTCCTCGTCCGTCCTCCGGCATGAGAAAGATATACGCAAGACTACGAGAACTCTTTCTCTTGCCTCCTATATTCTCTATGGTGTGATACTACAGCTCAATACCCATCCGAATGAGACTACAGACACTGGAACAAAAAGGATAAGGAGAACGGAGGCGAAATCATATTTTGAGAACTCTGGCATCTCTTCAAGGAGGCAAAAAAGGAACTTGTTCTCATCAGGATGCCAGCTCACCTCCTCCCAAACCTTAAAGGAAAGCATAAAGGAGCAAACTGACAAGACTTTTATGGATAAAGCAGCACAACCTTGTGTCCAGACTTTTGTATCAAAGGACACCTCCTGGAAAGGAGGCAAAAAGGGGGAAAAAAACAGTATACTGTCTAGATATTTCTCACATTTGAAAATATGGTTTTCCTGAATTCCTTGTTATTACAAAGAGGTTTTTGTTTAGTCCTTTCTCTGCAAATGGAAAAAAAAACTGTTATTCACAACAGATATTACTTCAGCTACACAAAGTGATTTTCAAATGTGAAATTCTGGAGAAAAAAAAATGTTTTGGGATTTTATTGAATTTGGTAAAATATGAAGCATTACACCTAGCCATACCTCCATTTTTACTTTTTTTTTGTTATGTCATCGACAGGGCAATTTTTTTGTTTGTGTTTTTGTTTTGTTTGTTCTTTTAAGATATAATTGTCATTTACCTATGCTGGTCAAAGTATATTCCCGTTCTTAATGTAATTGTAAAGTGTTACTGTGAGATGAAATCTAAATATGTGTACATTGACAGAGGGAAAAATACACTTGGTTCTATACTTCGTACTGAT
Organism: Gobio gobio; assembly: GCF_949357685.1. Classification (NCBI taxonomy): domain Eukaryota; kingdom Metazoa; phylum Chordata; class Actinopteri; order Cypriniformes; family Gobionidae; genus Gobio; species Gobio gobio. Next base: position 25,075,953 of record NC_137107.1, read on the forward strand.
TTGGTCAGTGTGGTCTCTTTTATTTATAAAAAATATTTGTCTTAAAGAGATTGACACTAGTCAAAAGTTTAGAATTAGTGAGATTTATTATTATTATTATTATTATTATTATTAAGTTACACATAACTTATAACACAACCGTTTGATGATTATAAGAAATGTTTTCTGATCAGCAAATCAGCATATTAGAATGATTTCTGAAGGATCATGTGACACTGAAGACTGGAGTAATAATGCTGAAAATTCAGCTTTGACATCAAAGGAATAAATTACATTCTAAATTACATTAAAACAGAAAACTGTATTTCAAATTTAAAATAATATTTCACAATATTAATGTTTTTACTGTATTTTTGATCAAATAACAAACTTTTCAAAAACATAAAAAAAAAAAAACTTACTGACCCCAAACATTTGAATGGTATACTATAGTGTAGGTCACCCAAAAGTGACAAACAATTTTATGGTGCAAAGTAGAAAGAAAGTCTTGCAGGTTTGGAACAACATGAAGGTGATTAAATAATGACAAAATCACTTTTAGGGAATTCTTCACCTCTTTCCACGCCATTGACAGAAATTTCTGTCATTTATGAGACAATGCTTCCCCACCATTCATGGAAATTACTTACCCACATTCAAATGTTGATCAAAAAAATTATGTATTAAAGGAGTAGTTCACGTCAGACTTAAAATTTCCTGATATGGTACTCACCCCCACGTCATCTTTCTTCAGTCAAAAATAAATTAAGGTTTTTAAGGAAATAGTTCCTGGATTTTTCTCCATATATTGGACTTTAATGGGGTACAACGGATTGAAGGTCCAAATTCCAGCCTCGAGGCTCTACACGATCCCAGCCGAGGAATAAGGGTCTTATCTAGCGAAACGATCTGTCATTTTCTAAAAAATATATATATAAATGTATATACTTTTTAACCACAAATGCTCTGATCTGCGATGCACCAGGCATTATGTCATCACGTTGGAAAGGTCACGCGTCACGTAGGCGGAAGTACTGCGGTAGGGCGAAAAACTCCATCTCATTTTCTCCTCCAACTTCAAAATCGTCCGACATCATTTCTTTTTTTTGTGAAGGGGCGTTTGACTAACTCTAACATGTTCTCTTTGAAAACACTTGATCGGTTCTTTCGCATAGGTCACGTGTGACCATTATAATGTGAGCATTTGTGATTAAAAAGTATATACATTTTTATATTTTTTAGAAAATGGCTGATCGTTTTGCTAAATAAGACCCTTATTCCTCAGCTGGGATCGTGCAGAGCCCTCTGAAACTGCAGTTTGGACCTTTAAACCGTTGTACCCCATAGAAGTCCACTATATAGAGAAAAATCCTGGAATGTTTTCCTCAAAAAACTTAATTTCTTTTCGACTGAAGAAAGAAAGACATGAAAATCTTGAATGACGTTGGAGTGAGTAAATTATCAGGAAATATTAATTCTTTAAGTTAACTACTCCTTTAAGCAAGAATAAAACAGTTTTTTAAGCAGCTCTGTTCATTCTTTTGATATACTGCATGTTCAGATATTCATATAACAAAATATTCTGGGTGCCATAAATATGTTGTAAAAATAATGTTGGTGGTGGCAGCCAACTTTAGAAAAGGAAGAAAAAAAACACTGGTGGGTAAAGAGTTAATTTATTGTTGTCTGAAGTTTTAGACTCTCATATTTAATATTGAATATAAACGGTTTCATCTTAGACTAATGGTATTTGAAGAACCATTATTTCCCAGTGTCTTTCCTGCCTGAAAATCAAGGTTTATCCATAGTAAGAACTCTTACGCTGTGAAGTCAAGCCCTTGTCTTACATGGCAATTTCATCATCTGGTCTGATATATTGATGAGTTCCTACCCCAGAAGTCTCCACATACTGCTAATACAAAGACGTCTTCAGATTCCTCTGCTGCCACGCTGCTCATATCTAGGTAGACGGGCTTCTAAACAACACTCTTCCTCTATGGTCTTGGTTCTGAAAGGTTCTTTGCCTCTCTCTGCGCCCACTCTATATAGTGTTGTTCATGTACTTGTTCCTAACTAACTATACACACTGCCGTACAGATTGAGCTATTTAAAGACTGGAGCTAAAAGCATGTTTATGGAGAGCAGTTTCCTGGAATAAGAGGCAACTTGATTTTGGAAAAGATTCAGACTGATAAAGCTATATCTGGAGCGAGCCTTTCAAAGGATGAAAGCTGGCAATGACACACTTCTGTTTTGATCATTATTCTGGTCTATTGTAAATCCAGAGGAGTAAATTGTATCTGGTCAATATGCACACAATACACTTAGGTACAGCATTTCGTTAAATGGGTGTTTTTATTCAGTCAGTGGCTGTGTTTTCAATTATATTCTGGCAGATGTAAAATGTACCAATCTCGCCTTCTATAAAAAAGATTCAAATCACAAGGATAAAGTCAAAAGGAATACAAATGATGGATGGATGGATAGATGGATGGATGTATTTATAGAAATATAAGTGAACATCACAGATATATTGCCTAGATGAATTAGCAATATCTTGTTAGAGATTGTAACATTCAGGTTTATGGTCTCTAAAGATAAGACCTAACTAACATCAAGACAGCCTTAAGGCTTGTATGAATCAATAAATAGTGGGGAAGAATTACTGATTTTCAAACAGAAGACAAGCTTTGAAACTGAAAGGTAGGCAAGGTTTATCACTTATTGCCGCAGTTAGTTTTAAAAAATCTTCAAAACCCCACATTAAGAAAGGCAAAGAACAAAAGACAACCTGTCAGCACATTCTGATGCCATTCTACTCCACATCTTTCTGAACTCTGAGCCCTGGATTTGAGATTTGATGAATAATTTAGTAGCCGACTTGCTTCTCCTTTTCCTTCAAAGTAGATAGAACTCAAATTTTCACTTCTGCCAATGCACCTGTCCTGCCAGAGGAAATGCATTAAGATTATTAAAAAAAACCTTCCCAAATGTCACTGAAATGACATTTGATAGGTAAGTAAGAATTTAAACTTTCCTTTGCTGCAATTTCTAAGAAGGCTGTCGTTGAATGCGATTTGATTCAAAAAATAGTTGTCTGAAAAGACAAAGGGGGGAAGATTTCACAGACAGTGAGCAGTACTGGGCAGTTGTGATGCCATTGGATTGAGAATGAAGCCTCAACAGAAGAAAAGCTTTGCATTTAAAAAACCTGCAGAAGTGTGAGACTGCCATCTGCTGTCTAAATCCACCCATTCATCAATCTAGCTAGGTTTCACCTTTACATTTGCTGACATTCTTCAATTTTTTGCATTTTAAAGAACGAGGCTTGAATTTGATCCAAGAAAATGTATCAATCAATAAAATGACATTTAAAAAAAAAAAAGTAAACTAATTGAAAATATGAATGTCACAATGTAATGTCCCAATGGAAAAATCACACATAATCAATGTGAATAGGCCTATAGCCAAAGCTATTCTCCTATTATATATTATTCTACTATTATTCTGCAATCACGTATTTGCAGGCCTGTAAGTGTTCATATATATGGTGAACTGCCGTTCACACTTACAAATAAGTCGGATACACTCTCAGAAAAAAAAGGTACAGTGCTGTCACTGGGGCGGTTCCCTAAGGTACAAAAGTGAAAAGGTACATCTTTGTACCTTACTCACCCCTAAAAGGGACATATTAGTACCTCAAAATATCAGTACATATCAGTACTTTAAGAGTGCGTATTAGTACCTTAAAGGTACATATTAATACCTTAAAGGTAAATATTAGTACCTTTTTTGTTTTGTACCTTAGGGAACCGCCCCAGTGACAGCAATGTGCCTTTTTTTCTGACAGTGTAGAATAAATAATATGCATTTGCCGTGCTGTCCGAGGAGAAGGCTCCGAGCTCGGTATTTGGCCCGAAACCAGAGTACTAAAACAACAGACTTGAAATGGTAATAAGATAATAAATAATAGTGCTTTCTTTATCTCTGATAATAAAGTCTATATTTTGGCATTGGAACCCGAGACTTTGAGAGTGATTCTTGGTTCGGCGGCAGAAGCCAGAACACTTGCAGCACAATCCTGGTAGTGACTCCTCAGCACATTTCAAAACCATCAGATCATCATTAGCTTGCTGCGCCTTTTGTATGATGAAAAGCCATCAAAATGTCAGATGAGTAGAAAAGGCACTGATCAACTTTGACAGTCCAAAGTTAAATGTAGGGTGAAATATGCAAAAGTGGGATGTTTTTTGGTAGATTTGTAGATGAAAGCTTTATACACTCAGCCTTTTTTGTTATGCTAATATTTTGCGATAATGACAGACTTTCGGGCACTGCTTTTCACTGTTTTTTTTTCCCTTCGGTCAAGAGGAACAGATCATCAAAGTTCATTGCAATTGTTTGTTGCAATTTAAAAAGTAATGTAAAAAAAAACCAGTCTTTATCCCTGCTGGATTTTATATCAGCTTAAACGGATAGTTCACCAAAAAATGAAAATTATCCCATTATTTACTCACCCTCAAGCCATCCTAGATGTATATGTTCTTCTTCTTATAGATGAATACAATCAGAGTTATATTAAAAAATGTCCTGGCTAATCTATGCACTATAATGGCAGTGAATGGCAGCCCAAAATTTGAAGCTCAAAAAAAGTGCATCCATCCATTATAAAAGTAATCCACACGGCTCCGGGCGGATTTGGGGGATCGGTATTTGGCACAAATCCCTTTAAGGCAGGTCACACTGGATATTGGAACCTGGTTTGCTACTGGTCCAATGTGATCTACCAGCCTTTATCAGTCTGACTAAGGTCTACTAAGTCAGTCTCAACTCCACCAGCTGGTAGTCTATCTAATCCATCATCAAGATCAGCTTGGACCAGCTTAAGTGTAAAGGCCTTCTGAAGCAAATCGATGGGTTTGTGTAAGAAAAATATCCATATTTAAAACTTTATAAAGTATATATCTAGCTTCCAGCAGACCGCCTTCCGTATTCAACTCATGAAGAAAGTGTAATGCCTCTCACAGTTCAAAACGCTTCGGCTACGTCCGACGTCATCGTCGCGCCAGTTACACTTTTTCCGTAAGTTAAATATGGTAGGCAGTCTGCCGGAAGCTAGATATTTTACTTTATAACTTATCAAATATGGATATTTTTCGTACAAAATCCCATCAATTCGCTTCAGAAGGCCTTTATTAACCCCTCGGAGTCGTGTGGATTACTTTTATAATGGATGGATGCACTTTTTTAGGCTTCAAATTTTGGGCTGCCATTTACTGCCATTATAATCCTTGGAAGAGCCAGGACATTTTTAATATAACTCTGATTGTATTCGTCTGAATGAAGAATGTCATATACACCTAAGATGGCTTGAGGGTGAGTAAATCATGGGGTAATTTTCATTTTTGGGTGAACTATCCCTTTAAGGCAGGTCACACTGGATATTGGAACCTGGTTTGCAACTGGTCCAATGTGATCTACCAGCCTTTATCAGTCTGACTAAGGTCTACTAAGTCAGTCTCAACTCCGCCAGCTGGTAGTCTATCTAATCCATCATCAAGATCAGCTTGGACCAGCTAATGCCAATAAATCACCAACCCTGTCCCACAAGAAACCATGTAAAAAAAGAGCAGTGTTGGGGAAATTTACTTATAACAGTAATGCGTTATATTGTGTTACTCCTTAAAAAGTAACTCATTGCATTACTTAGTAACTCTTAATGGAAAGTAATGTGTAACATTATTTTTGCATTAATCTTTCTCACCTGGGTTGGGCTTGCTTGTTTGATTTTTAATAACAAAAAAACACAAAAAAAAAATCAAATCAAATTTGGCAAATGTAAAGTCCCTTTCGCAACAAAAGTGAATTCTGCTGGATTGCAGAGGAATAAGATGCAGGAGAAAGTTCTGCGATCTTATTTTAGCAATAAAAACATCAACTAAATGTGGTGCTTATGTTTGGCTTATTATTATGCTTTAAGGTCAAAAGCGAAGACATTAAATTCATTACATTTACAGTATATTTGTGTAATTTAACATATTTAATTATTGTAGGTTTGCGTAATATTCTGATTTTGCATTTCACAGTTTTTATTAATTTTGGGGAATACTGAATTTATTTGTGTGTGTGTGTGTGTGTGTGTGCAAGTGAGATGAGTAAATGCTCACATTTACTCCAGAACTAGGCTACAATAACCACCATGTTTACACAGTGCACACAACGCCTTACTCGCGATTCTCTCAACATGAGGACAGGAGAGGCATCAGTCAATTCATGGGAAAACAAAGTAACTTGCCTTACTTACTGGAAAAAGTAACTCAGATATTTTGTTGTAAATTTAAAAGTAATGCGTTACTTTACTCGTTAGGCTACTTGAAAAAGTAATCTGATTATGTAACTTGCCTTACTTGTAATGTGTTTCCCCCCTAAGAGTATCAAGTGATTTTTATTAAAAACACAGTTTTTGAAACTTCTGGAATCGAAATAAACTGTGGTTATATCGACACTCCCAGTCCCTGTTAATAATACATGGATATTGTTAATATTATATTATACAGAGGGCCTTCAATATTTTGTTACAGTCAGAGAAGAGGTTGTAGACTACTACAACATGATGTAATCATGAAATATCTAAACTGTATTATATGATTTATGATTCATCAATACCATGATGATAGTAGCCTATTATAATGACATATTTATAATCAATCAGAACATTCTTCAAAAGTGTCTCACTCAAACCTTGTCTCACTAACTAAAATGAACTAAGACACTTAGAAAAAGTGTACCAGAAATGAATGAAAGATTTGCAACCTACCTGACAAACACCACAAAATAAGGTAACGTTGTCTGTCATTGATCGATGAATCAAATCACTGATCCGCTGAATGACAGACACTTGCTGCAGCCAATCGCATTGAAGGATGAGTTCCGTCCATGCAGGTGGGTGTTAACCGCAGCAGCCAATCGTGTTGCAGCATCAGTTCTCTTCCTGTAGGTGGGTGTTTGCTACCTGTGTGAATGAAGCGATTCGACACTGGAACTTAGCAAGCTCACATTCCGGGCTTTTCTCGCTGGAGCTTTTACACAGCGGCCCTGGACTTATCGTGGAAATGGTTGCTGTTGTAACCACGTAGAGATATTTTCCGTTCTGTGTGTGTTTGTGTATTTTTATTTTCGTCATAAGGAGGAAGCACTCAGTGCTACCGCTAGCCGATGCTAACTCGCGTTCATTTTCGCTGCCCTGTGGTTTTCCTGCTCTCGTTTCTGGAGGACTTAACGCAGACCCTGTCGAGATAAACCATGGGGTGTTGACGGAGTTGAAGAGTGCTCAAAATTTTGCTACAAAACACTTAAGCCAAAGTCAGAGGTGTCTCACTACTGCTTGTAGCATGTTAGCGGTGTGGCTAGTGAGTGTCAGGTGATATTCAGCTGTGAGAGGACGGATATACGTCAAATTAATTCGAAATACTGAGAAAATAGATTCAATATAATATTTGCGTCCCTTCTGGTTGGTTTGATGCTTAGCAGGTTGATTCAGGCTCCAATTCAGTCGTTCAGCGTTAGCGCTATAGCTGTTTAGACGCACGGTTTGTTTACAGTTCTAAAAATATTCACACTTAGTAACGTTTTCATTGAAGTGATAGTGGAACGTTTCCTGGACATTAATCTCTCTAGTGTTTTAATTTAGACTCAATATAATTTCAAAGCTGCTCCAGGCAAGCTAACATATCCATGCTAACATTAGCTAAAGTTGTGCTGGTTTAAAGCCAAATCCACCTGAGACATTTGTTAGCTTTCGTTTATTTAAACGACTGTTGTTTGCCGAGGATGCTCAATGTTTTGCCTTCTCTAGTTGTAGAGATTAGCTACTGCCATACAGGAAAAGTTGAAATGATACTATGACTGTTCAGGCCTGGACGAGATGACTATAGGTTCTAATAAATCAGCAGTTAGTTAAGACATAAAACTCTAAACTGTGTTATATACACATATCTATTGTTGGGCAACGGGAAAGGTTTACAGATTTGTTCAGAAAAACTAGAAATTGAATTCTCAGGAGTCTGAAGCTGTATACCATATTTACAATTGTTACAGAAGCGTAGAAAGCCAATGGAGAAGTTAACCAACTGCCTGTTTTTTCTGCATTGCCTGAAATAGCTCATACAGTTGTTCAATGATCTTATACATATCTCCTGACATCTCTAAAGTTAGTTAAATACATTTTTAGTTAAATGGTATTTTCTAGAAATCCCACATTTGGCTACTTTATCTAAATCAGACAAATGTCTCATGCCTTATCATGCCACAGATAGGTTAAAATGACCATATTCAAAATAGCCAGTTGATCTTAAGCATGTCATCAGAACAGCTTGTTTATTTTTGGACTAGTGTTTGTTTAAAGTGCTGGGAAGTCGAGAAGAAACCAAACCAAGCAGTTTTGATGATTCCTCAGGATGAATGTTTTCATGTAGCCCTTGGGTCACAGTTGTGCCAAAAACTCTTGATGAACTGCACTACAAACCGGGGTCTGCTGGTGGAGCATGCAAAAGAACAGGTGACGCTGAAAAAACACAGGCCTGAAGTTGTTTTGGATCGCCTCGCTCTCTGCTAATTTTTTGGGCAGCCTTTTCATTACCAGACCGAGAAAGTCCATCCTGAGGTTCCCAATGGAAGTACCACACTAGAAACTTTGACCAGGGAACTTCAAGAACTCTGGGTTGTCTCGTCCCGAAGCGATAAGATGGGCTCTCAAGCTCTTCAGATATTGCGGCAGGGAGTGTGGGCTTCTCTGACCGGAGGATGGTACGTGGACCCTCATCAGAGTACCTTCTCGAACTGCTTTCATCTCTACCTCTGGATATTCCTCTTGGCCTTCCCCTTTCTTCTGTACATGGTGAGTTCATGCAGTAATCCTCCAGGTAAAGAATTCCACCAGTACATTTTCCTGGAAAATGTGTCTAATAATACTGATGGAATACAAGAGCTTGAATTATTGAGGTGTCACTAATGTTGAGAAACTTTCCTTACCTGCTGATCTCAAGCTTTACTCGAGAAAGATTGTTGAGACTGAAACTTTGTAGCGATGCAGATTTTATGAAGCAATTTCAAGGATGTTTTCTATGGAATGTCTTTCCTAAGTGGTTACAATAAAGCATAGCATATGTTCACTATTGACACTATAGACATTGTATAAACTTCAAAGATTGTTGGGTTTTTTTCATGAAAGAATCCTGAAAATCCTGGTTTCCACTACAATATTAAAGGGGTACATATCACGCACAGTTTCTGCCAATCTCATATTAATCTTGAGTACCTATAGAGTAGTATTGCATCCTTCATATCTTCGAAGATTCTTTTATCATATTCAAAAAAGATACGCTGTACTGATTCTTTCCGAAAACTGCCAAAACTTGTGGAGTGGGCGGAGCTAAACAGTCACAAACACACACAATACATCATGGCATTATCCCTGTATTGGACAACTTTCCATTCACTATACGTTCATGTTGTATACATTTTATGCACTTGCGTGCCTATTACCAACAAAACAGACATTTAATGCAGTTTCACTCACCACCTGCGGTTTTGACATGTGACCGGGAACAAACAAGCACACTTGCAGAACTCCGTTGCTGCTTCGGAAAAACAGACTGCATGCACTGTTTCCTTAACGCTGGGTTTTCTGGGAAACTGAACAAGGTTATCTTTCGCTCAGAACCAAAAACACACTTCTTTAGTGACATTGTTGATTTCGTGGTCTAAAAACAAAATGACAGCGCTGCCGACGGCTTCCGCAAAGCTCATTGATGGGTGCACTTGTGCTCTTGTTCTAGTGGATGTGCGCACGCGCTCATCCGGGAGAAGTGCCCATACAAGGAACTCCATCCTTTTTTACATCATACAGGGCCGTACTCGGAAAAAAACCCTCCTGAAACTTGTTTGAATCCTGAAGGAGTGTATTTGGCATAGAAATACTCATAGCCAACTCATGAGAATCCAACTCTTTAACAGTGTAAATAAGTCAGAATGCATGAAATAGCATTAGACCCCCCCCCCCCCCCCCCTTAAGCAGCACAACAAATAATAATAATAATAATTCTTAATCCTTTTAAATTGTAATGTTGCATCTTTAGTGAGCATAAGATACTTCTTTCAAAAGCAAAAAACTACAAAAACAGTATTTTGTTCAATACAATTCCTTCAAGGCAACAGTCTGTTTTAAAGTTTTACAGAACGCTAGTACAAGTACCTTACAAGCACAATCAATGTTATTGATCAGATATACAAGGAAGAATCATTACATCAGTCTTCAGGAAGACAAGGCTTTGCTTCCATTTTCTCAGTGTGGCAACCGGTTGGTGATAATACAGAAAAGCATGTGGATAAACATGAAATGTTATGACATTGCAATTCACTAGTGATACTTGTGCTTTCACTGTCTGGTGAACTTGCTGCTCTCCATCTTACTCCTTCTGTAACACTCCTAAGTTTTCTATGCAACTTAGTTAAACATATTTATTGAACTTTATAGCTTTTAATGTCATCAGACAACAATTGTACCCATTTTTATTCTGAAAGTTGTCAAAAGGAAAATATTTTAGATTGTTTTTTTTCTCTGTATAAATTTTTTATATTTACACATTTATTTTTGTCTGTCATGCCATTTTTAATGTTTATTAATTCATCTATTTTTTTAAACTGATTTTGCACTGTTCTTTTCATGAAAATAGTCTTGACTACTGACGTAGCATAAACAATTAATAGAAAATTAATGTATTTATTTGTTTTGTTGTAACTTTTGTTTTGCTTAATGTTAGAGACTTATGCAAGGGCATTATGAAATTTATTACACAAGTCCATTGTGGTCTACATAAGATGTAGCGTCTGAAACGAAATGAGGTTGTAATTGTTGCAACCACATTAACATGATTCTCCCACATTCATTCTTTCAGGCCCTTCCTGCCAGTTTAGTGGTGGCTGCTGTGTACTGTGCTGTGATAGCGGTCTTCTTCACGGCCATAAAAGCAGTGAACTTCCGACTACATGCCATGTTTGACCTGGGCGAGATTGTGGAGAAGAGGCAGGCCTCGTTCGCCACCGACCCCCATAGAGTGGAAGAAGGAGAGGAAGGCTCTGGCGCTCACGACGGAAGCCAACACAGGTACTGTGTATCTACATTACTACATTCTTTTTTGTTTCCACTTATCTATCGCTCAATTCAGCAAGTAGACAGAATCAGTTTGTAGAGCATTACAAGAATCATGCTACGGAGTCAGATGTTCTTTGGGGATTTGTTGTTGGTGAACATCTGTTGGTGTCGAGCAGTCACTCTGCTGTAGTCAGCTTTAGCTCATGTTGGCATGCCTGTGCCTACAGGGACAGTGGTGTCGGTGTGGAAATGACGGTGTTCCGAAAGGTGAACTCCACCCCTCCTGTACGCTGCAGTTCCCAGCATTCGCTGTTTGGATTGAATCAGGTGTCGGTAAGGATATTGTTAATGCCAAATGTCACATCTCCTTAAGCATTATTCTCCTTAACTTGTTGGAATTTCCTCTGACTTGTTTTCTTTTCTTTTGCTCAGGAATTTTTACCACAGCTTGAAGACCCTGGTGGCTCAAAGGGTACATTGTGTTGTTTTTGTTGTTATTGTTGCTTTTTTTTTAAAAACACCAAATAGTTAACATGAACTGGTATGCTTGCGTTTCAGTTCTTCTCTGATTTTTATCATTTTTAAAATTTCAGATATTAAGGAGCTCATGCAGGAGCAGGGCTGTAATAATGTGATCGTAACCTCAGCACATAGAGACGTCCTTCGACACAACTCTCAGGACAACACTAGTAAGAACTGTCCCTTTACTGCTTCACTACATTAGTGATGCATTGGACAGTTCCCTTTAGACCAGTGTTTCCCAACCTTTTTTTTTGCCATGGCACAGTTTTGATATGTAAAAAATCCCACAGCACACCACTATATTAAAAATATAACAAAATTGCACAAACATGCATAGCTTCAAATGGCATATTAAAACTAGGTATTATATTAAAAGTAGTACTTGCATTTAATGTGAAACTTGAGCTTAAGTCAGGAACACAGTAAGGTCATATAGGTAGCTATTTGATGTTGCTGGTGATGATAAAAAACAAATGCATGTCACTACAGGCATATAGTCCCTGTCAGGCAGTACAAAAGATGAAGCGCTATGCACAGGAAATTTAAAACAGCAAATACCAGACTAAGAGCTATTCTCTGCTCTTCAAATACAAAAAACGTTAGCCTTTATGGACTGTGTATCTTGAGTAAAGAAAATACTGTACTTAAACTTCAGTTCTTTATCTACCCTTGCATTGCAAACAAGCAGAGCTCTCCAAACTGTGCACAGCACATTCTAAATGGAGGCGGGTGGGGTTATGACGTTTGACTGACAATTTGAGGATCAATGGATTTATGAGGTTTAGTCACAGCCTCTTTTAAATGCTCTTTTTGGTTAAATATTTGTAAAAACCCACATACCAACATAAAGGTTGACCAATAGCATTAATTTTATAAAACAAAAATGAAGAAATATCAAAATACAAGGTTTCGGCCCGGCAGCAATGATATTCTTATTTGTAGCATTTATTTTTGGAATTTGATCATTTTCCGCGGCACACCTGACAACCCGTCAAAGTGGTTGGGAAACACTGCCCTACACTTCCAATCCAGAGCGCAACAATGGCAACCCACATTTTCAGCAGCTTTGGTTAAAAAAAAAATCGAATTCAATTCTTATCTATTTTGTAAATGCATGTTTAGATCTTACTGTGAATTTTTCATCTATATACGTTTACGTCTTCTTTTTTTACCCGTTTAAAGTGTCATAACTTCCAGTGAAACTACGAAAATCTGGTGGCATTTTATTTTTGAAATGCCCACATCTTAATAACAATCAACAACTGATGGAGTTTAAAAAAACAAAAGACCAAATGTACATCTCAATACAGAAGAAAAGATCTGTCACTACTTCTGTTTCATCACAACTGTTTATTAAGGAAAAAGTTAAACCAACCAGCTCTGAGATTAACCAAAAAGTTTACAGTCATGTATAAAATAATTAGTTACATTTTTATTACAAAATATTACAAGATATTAAAATCTTATAAATTAAGTTAACTGAATGAATTGAAAGCTTAAAACCAATTAATTTGTTTAAGATTAAGACTAGTACACGGTGTGTACCTATAAACAACGCTAATCTGCTCAGTAGTAACTGGACGCTTTTTGTCATTGCAGGTGTGGTGCCATCCTGTCTGGCTGGGGATTACAGAGGGCTAATTAGTGTGGGTGATGTAATGTCAGGAGGGTTTAATAGGCTGCACCCAGCAAACTGTCCTTCCATCCCACCGTCCCCCTCCAGCCAAGAAGATGGAGATGAGAAGGACCAGGTGGAGAAGGGGTGTGTGGAGCTGGTATCTCAGCAGAGCCCCGATGGGGAGGGTCTAGGAGGCTACTCCACCCTGGGACCTTCAGCCGATTCTGAGAGCCTGGGAGATGCTCCTCTCAGCCCTCTTATCAAGAGTAGCTTGAGTGAGGAACTAAGCGAGAACTTGTTGGGTTTGGGCCTAGACCCTGTCACTTTTGCCCCTGGTGCTGAGCAACCAGGCAGCCGCACCGGAGTGGCCCTGGCTGCGGGCTCCACTGACAGCTGCTTTAGTGGAGGTGGAGCGGCCACAGACAGAGAGACTCTCAGTACAGTCAGTAGCTACCGCAGCGAGAAAACGGACTCAACACAGCTTGAGAGCCCCTCGCTGGGCCAGACGCATAAACTCGTGTCTAACGTTCCTTCCACAGCTTTGCCTCAGGGTAAAGGCCCCTATCAGCAGCCTGGAGACGTGCTGCAGGGTGGCAGCGACACAGATGACCTGTCAGACAGCGTGCTGCTACGCTCACCCTCCAAAGAGCTCTCTTCTGGGCAGGGCCTGGACAGAACTCTGGTGGAGGGGGAGGACCTTCCCCCTTTGCTTTCAGACATTGCACAGCTCTCCTTGCAGGACTCGTCACCGTCTAGCAGCGGGCCTTCTGAGACCTGCGATCTTGACCGTGGCATCCCTATACCCCCCCTTCCTCCTCCACGACAGGCCAGCTCTGTACCGTCAGGGTTGGCACTGGGCTTGGTCTGCTCAGAGCCAGCTCTGCCGGTCTCCGCCCCATCCTACCTCCTAGCAGAGCCACCATCTTTGCAAGCTCAGCAGCAGGTGGTGCGACCTAAAGATCTGAAGCTGCTACGTGCCGGGGGCAGTGTGGGTCACCGCCCCGGTCGCAGGAAAGCTCCCCGTAAACGAGGTGCTGCTGGCAGTAGCAGTTTCGACTGTGGCTCCTATCGCCGGCACCACAACCGTGGCCAACACAGAGACTACATCCCTGTACGCAGTCGGCTGGGTGCCAAAGCCTACAGTGAGAGCTTGTTCGAGGACTCCAGCGACGAAGACGATGGCAGCGATATGAGTGCAGGCTCTAGCCTAGGATCCCAACGTCGCTTCAGCTCTGACGACGAAGACGATGATGAAGATGATGATTCGAGCTCCTCTACCTCCTGCTACTCCCCAGATCTGGCGAATGCTGCCATCGCTTCCCAGCCTGGCCCCCCTCAGTTACCTAGCCCTGGAGAGGGGGAGGAGCCTGACACAATAGGACCCTCCCATTCTCGCAGTGCCCAGCGCTCAGCCAGCACAGCCAGTGCCAAGACTCATGCCAGAGTGCTCAGCATGGATGGGGCCGGTGGGGGTTCCAACAACACAGGGACCCTGGCAGGGACTATGTTACCTTTACCCCCTTCTTCCACTCCTGCCCCACGTCCACTCACCATCTCTAAATCAGACCTAGAGGCTCGGACGGTGCACTCAGAGGGTTTCTCCAGGGCACATCATAGGCTAGACTCACTTGGGGGCTCCTGGGCTGGGAATCAGACGGGCTGGAGGGCAGGAGAATTGCTGGAAGAGGGGGCAGTAGGAGGAGGTGAGGAACAAGCATATTCATTCTCAGCATTCTCTTTAGAGCCATGTATAGCTTTGTTTGTGGTATGTTGTGTGAGACCTTCATCATACCACATTATATTCACCCAATATTTATGCTGGAAAACTATTTTTATATATTTATATATATATATATATATATAATAATTTATTTGAATATATAATATACTTTTTCATTTTTCAATAATTATTTTTCAATATTTATTTTAATTAATCAACTCTCTGCTAGTTATTTTATTTATTTTGATAATGGTGTGCGATACCCACATTGCCATAATAATAATTAGGCTGAAAGAAATAGTCATTGTTATTTTATTAGACATTTGCAATTTATATATATATATATATATATATATATTTTTTTTTTTTTTTTCTAATAATTCGTTTAAATTATTTCTGCTGTGGTTATTTCATTTATTTTCTGTGCCCTTTTAAAATTGTTTGCCTTTTGCCCATGTAGCCCCAGAGGAGGGAAGTAAACGTGACTCTGTGAGCAGTGTGAAGAGGACGCAGGCCATTCGCAGGCGACATAATGCTGGTAGCAACCCCACCCCACCCCCTTCCGCCATGGGCTCTCCTCCTAGTCTACAGGACCTCCAGAGAGTCCGTACTTCCTCTCACTCACGCACACGAACGCTCCCCTCCGCCCTGCACTTCGCCGCCTCATCTCTGCTGCTGCTGCCCCGCAGCGGTGTTCACGAGGCATCCACCTTTGACGACACCTCAGAGGGAGCTGTGCACTACTTTTATGATGAGAGTGGTAAAGAATCATTTGTGCTTCACTGGTTTGTGCTAACACTAATTTAATTCTGGTAGTTGTCGTTTCTTCAATTGAAATTCTCATTTCAGGAGTAAAGAGGTCTTATACTTTTGGGCCTGCTGGTGGAGGATATGAGGACCCAGTCCAGTAAGTCTTAGAACTTGTACCATTCGGATAATATATAGAAGTCTCCTAGTGTTTGACCCGTTTTCATTGGCTCAGGGAGCGAGAGCGACAGTCACAGTCCTCCAGCTTTACCTCCACTGATGTCCAGGAGGTGGCGCCGGTGCTATCCATGCTGCAGCCTAGACCGGTGGTCCTCCAGGGCATGCAGGTTCGCAGGCTTCCCCTGGATATGCCAGAGGTGAGACTTCTTCAACGTCCTCTAAACGTATGTTTCGTTTCAAAATCCTGCTTGTATTGACGGTTTTCTGTTTGTAGTTCGAGCTAGATCACGAGTCCCCTCATGAATCCCAGGAGAACACGCTGATGATTGAGGAAAAGGCCAAACCTAAACAGTATTACAGATTCTGGGTGCTGCCGGGGAAATGGTTAAGAGTTCGTTACGACAGGTTAGCATTGCTAGCCTTACTGGACAGGAATCGACGTGTTGGCGAGAATGTGTTTGCAGTGGTGCTGGCCAGCTTGGTGGCATTCCTTGGCTTCCTCCTCCTTCTCCAGGGCTTCTTTAGAGACATCTGGGTTTTCCAGTTCTGCCTAGTTATTGCCAGCTGTCAGTACTCCTTGCTAAAGGTCAGTGTGAGATTTAGCATTTTTAAAGTGGTCCATTTTGTGTTTGCTTCATCATCAAAAGATATTAATGTGTCCAGTGTTAATCAAATTTTTCTTGTCCATTTCAGAGTGTACAGCCTGATGCAGCGTCTCCAATGCATGTGAGTATTTGGCTGGCTTCTCTTTTCTTAGACTTTCACAGTCAAAGACCAGCCTAGCTCATTTGATGTGGTCTTTATTGCAGGGCCATAACTGGATCATCGTGTACAGCCGGCCGGTGTATTTCTGCCTGTGTTGTATGCTGATCTGGGTGTTTGACTTGGTCGGCCACTCAGACAGTATGCGGCCTTTCACTCTCTATGGGGTCACCTTCTTCTCTGCCCACTTCCTGCTCTGTGCTAGAGACATGCTCACAGGTCTGCTCACTATCACTCAAAGCCAGTTCTGTTAATTGAGTGGTGCATAATATATTAATGTAAATATTCATATGTTTCCCTCTGCAGTTTTCACCCTCTGTTTTCCCATCATCTTCCTGTTTGGGCTTCTACCTCAGGTCAACACGTTCCTCATGTGTTTGTTGGAACAGGTGGACATGCACATTTTCGGTGGCACTGGTGAGACATGTATTGTACATTACTAATGCTATGAAGCTAACACTTTACAATAAGGTCCAATCATTTAATATTAGTTAATGCATTATTTAACATGAGCAACGAGCAATATATTTGTTACAGTAAAGATTAATCTGTTAACGTTATACAGGGAGTGCAGAATTATTAGGCACGTTGATTTTCTGATCATATTTTTTTTCCAGGCACATTTGACCAATTCCAAACCACAGTAATCCTAATAACTTCTATTGATTTAGTATTTAATAATGTATAAGTGATATATAATTGTTCATGAAGGCTGGAAATTAAAATCACCTTATATTCAGGTGTGCAGAATTATTAGGCATGTTTTCTTTTACAGATAAATTGAGCCAAAAAAGAGATTTAACTCCGACTGAAAAGTCAAAAAGTATTAAATGCCCATGAGAAGGATGCAATACTAATGCAATACTAGACATTGCAGTTAAGGCATGACCATTGGACAGTGAAATGCTCGTTGGGTCAGCAGGATCTGACAAAAACAGGTGGTGAAGAAAAGACACCTGTTAACTGCAAAAGAATTAAGAATTAAGGTGAAGAATTAAGGGTGAAACCATCAGGAACCCTTTAGTCTCCAGCGCCACCATTTTCCAGAGCTGCAACCTACCTGGAGTCTCCAGAAGTGCAAGGTGTCAGGATCTCAGAGACAGATAGGCTTTATGGACAGATAGGTTGAGAATGACTCTTGAAGGACCAGCACCACATCCTCTAGTACCACTGTTTGAAGAATTCATCTTCCAGAATCTGGCAGTACGTTTTGGGAGTTCATTTTAGTCCATCCTGAAGTCCGTTTTGCAGAGATGGACTAAAAATGAACTCCCAAAACGTACTGCCAGATTCTGGAAGATGAATTCTTCAAACAGTGGTATTAGAGGATGTGGTGCTGGTCCTTCAAGAGTCACTCTCAACCTATCTGTCCATAAAGCCTATAAAAAAAACCTTCTTCATGTATTTTACAACACTTCAGCTTGTGATTCTTATCTAGTGGGGGTCATTTTTTTTAGGATTCTTTACCTAACTGAAGTCTCTGAGATCCTGACACCTTGCACTTCTGGAGACTCCAGGTAGGTTGCAGCTTTGGAAAATGGTGGCGCTGGAGACTAAAGGGTTCCTGATGGTTTCACCCTTAATTCTTCACCTTAATTCTTAATTCTTTTGCAGTTAACAGGTGTCTTTTCTTCACCACCTGTTTTTGTCAGATCCTGCTGACCCAACGAGCATTTCACTGTCCAATGGTCATGCCTTAACTGCAATGTCTAGTATTGCATTAGTATTGCATCCTTCTCATGGGCATTTAATACTTTTTGACTTTTCAGTCTGAGTTAAATCTCTTTTTTGGCTCAATTTATCTGTAAAAGAAAACATGCCTAATAATTCTGCACACCTGAATATAAGGGGATTTTCATTTCCAGCCTTCATGAACAATTATATATCACTTATACATTATTAAATACTAAATCAATAGTAGTTATTAGGATTACTGTGGTTTGGAATTGGTCAAATGTGCCTGGAAAAAAAATATGATCAGAAAATCAACGTGCCTAATAATTCTGCACTCCCTGTAAATAAAAATATAAATGTCAATTGTTAATTCATGTTAGCTTTGACTATTACCATACACAGATTAAGATATGATTTTAATGTATTAATAAATGTTGAAATGAACATTTAACTGAGAGAATAACAAATTCCGTAGAAATATTTTTCAGAATTGTTAATGTTAACAAATCAAACCTTATTGTAAAATGTTTCTATAGCTATGTTGTTCCTGCTCAACTGGCACAGCATGACACATGACACAGCAATGCTAAGCTCATGGGTTTGATTCTCAAGGAGCAGGCATACTAATATAATATGTATATTCTTGCACCATGAGTATGAGATCTTGTCATTTGTCATTTCAGCCACCACAAGCCCCCTGTCTTCAGTCTACAGTCTGTTGCGCAGTATGTTGGTGGCGGCTCTGGTTTATGGATTTTGCCTGGGTGCCATCAATGTAAGTGGGATGTTGTTTGTCTCTTTTACAACAGAACTGTGTTTATCGGTGCTTCCTTTACTCATTTTATATTTTGTGTGTGTGTGTGTGTGTAGGCTCCGTGGGGAGAGGCACATGTCCCAGTGCTCTTCTCTGTGTTCTGTGGCCTCCTCCTGGCCTTGTCCTATCATCTGAGCAGGCAGAGTAGTGACCCAACCATCCTCTGGTCAGCATCACCACACATGCTGTTGGCTTTCAAATCATATCATTCCACCAACTGTGATTGACATCTAACATGTTTTTCGCACTGTTCACTGGGCAGGTCTCTAGTTCGCTCCAAGTTATTTCCAGAGCTCGAGAGCCGAACACCAGAAGAGCCCCCATTAGAGATTAAAGACCCTCTCCCAGAGAAATTGCGTGACTCTGTGGTAAAAGCTCTCTCCATCTGCTTTTATCTTTTGCTAAATAAGTGTTCTAATGGTTTTTAAATGGATCCTCCCTCTCTCTGACTCTGCAGAAAGAAACTCTTCACTCAGACCTGGTCATGTGCCCTCTTATGGCCATTATCACCTTCGCCATTAGTGCCAGCACTGTCTTTATTGCTCTGCAGGTCAGTAGGCTTTCCAGAATATGATTTTGATTATGTTAATAGTTTAATTCTGAAATGCTGCTGAAGAGCTAGTCCTAATCCAAGGACTTCTAGTCGTAAAGGTGGGAAGTCTCGTTCAGTGTAGCGAATCAAGAAATTAATTTCCATTAAACTATTTTTCTAAATTATTGCATTGATTTTAATGTGTTTTTTGCATTACTTTTCAGCCTGCTCTCAGTTTTGTCCTGTACATCTTGGCAGGGGTAGTGGGGTTTTTCACACACTACCTCTTGCCTCAGCTCCGCAAACAGCTGCCCTGGTTCTGCTTAGCCCACCCTGTGCTGCGATCCCGAGAATACAGCCAATTTGAGGTCCGAGGTGAGTAGTCATACCAACATGCACACATTAATGTCTGAAAATCTGAACAAGTGTGATGGACTGATCTCTCTCTGTCTCAGATGCTGCTCAGCTCATGTGGTTTGAGAAGCTGTATGCTTGGCTGCAGTGTGTGGAGAAGTATTTCATCTACCCGGCTGTAGTGCTCAACTCCCTCACCACTGAAGCTCACACTGTCAGCCAAAACCCTGACAAACCTGGAGCCTAGTAAGAACAAGAACATCCAGAATCCTAGTGTAGAGTAAAGCTTAACACTAGCTGATGTTACTCTTGTTGTTTTGGAAGATTTTATATCCCAGGTTTTCAATGTAGTCTCAGACTTTAGATTTTCAGACTTGCACTGTGATGATATCATTCATCTGTTTCTTTAGTGGCCGTGCTCTGTTCATCTCGGTGGCAGGGATGAAGCTTCTTCGTTCATCCTTCTGTGTCCCGTCTCAGCAGTATGTCACTCTGTGCTTCACCGCCCTCTTCTTCCAATTCGACTACCCACGCTTTTCACAGACCTTCCTCCTCGACTACTACTGCATGTCCATCCTCTTCAGCAAGGTCTGAGCACACAGTCACATCTGTGACATTTAAAGAGGCCATATTCAACACTTATAACATTTACATTCTGTCCCTAAAGTCCAGGTATAATGTTATGCAATGGGTATTTTTTTTATCACAATCTAGTTTTTCCATCACCAGTTCCACCTTTCCTATGTACAGTACCATTTAAAAATTGTGACCCGTGCTGGCAAAAGGAGTTGGAATGCGCACAGGATAATTTTGAGCTACAGGCAAAACAAGTGAAAAATGTAAATTGAGGTTTTCCCAAAAATGTGTTCATTAAGCCCTTGTCTAGCAACCATAATGCTCAAAATACCAATTCAACATCTAAAAGTAACTTTATTTGTACGTTTTCTGAGAGGAGTACATCAAAACGATCTTACTCACGCTGAATGACAGATCTGAACGTTATCTGTTATGTCTTATGTGAAAGTATGGTTTACTGTTGTGGATTATAAATTATAAAACATCTGTGCGGTACAGTAGGTCTTAATAGGCTGTCTGTTTCATTGATGTTAATCAAACAACTGTGGTATCATGGAAAAATAAGTTGAATATATATATATATATATATATATATATATATATATATATATGTGTTTTTTTTTTGTTTTTTGTTTTTTTTTCCCTATAGATATTTGGTTTTGACTTGGTGTGTGTCAAATTTGGTGTTATTATTACTAGGGATTTTAAGGTATGGTTGCTAGGTGATTTTGTTGTGGAACCTTAAACCAGAAAACTTAACCCAATTTTTCTCAAAATTCACGTTGCTGACTATTGACTTCAAAAAGGTGTATTTTTACACCTAATTATTTTTAAAATTATTTTTTTTTGTCCAATTCAAACCATACATAATTTTGAAGTATTTTGTATTGAGAATGTAACAACTCATTTTTGCAAATTTGCTCATTGGGAATCATTTTGCCTGCACGGGTCACAATTGATTTCTCATGGAAAATGTTAATTCCTGACCCCTTTAATATTTTTGTGGAAACCCTCATACATAGAATAGAACGTTTAAAAGAACAGAATTGATTTGAAATAGAACTCTTTTGTAACGGCCATTGCTGAATAAATGTATTCATTTCTTTTATAAAAAAAATCATACTGACTGATATATTTATATATATTCTATTTGAGTGATATTTTTTAAACGTTTGAATGTACTGTGTAACTTGTGCTCTTGCTGGAGTGAGATTGTAAAGCAGAATCTTAAGACTGATATTGCTGTCATCTCTCCTGTGTGTGAGCAGATGTGGGATCTGCTGTATAAGCTGCGTTTTGTGCTGACCTACATTGCACCTTGGCAGATCACATGGGGTTCTGCTTTCCATGCCTTCGCTCAGCCGTTCGCTGTTCCCCGTATCCTTTACCAGCATTACTCACACAGACCTGAATGCTGATCTTGTAACTTTACCCTGGTGTTAATATGTGATTGCTGCCATTTCCTTTAGCACAGCTGGACCATTGGTTTTGCTTTGGGCCACAGTTCACATGTTCCTCCTCTGTTTTAGGTAGTTTTCATACTTGGTTCAATTGCTTTGTCCCTTAACTTCATTTTTGCTCTCAGACTCAGCCATGCTGTTTGTGCAAGCTGTGTTTTCAGCTCTCTTTTCCACTCCCCTCAACCCTGTGCTGGGTAGTGCTGTTTTTGTTACTTCCTACACCCGACCTGTGAAGTTCTGGGAGAGAGACTATAAGTAAGCCATTAGAAATCTCAATCAAATGTCAGCTGAGTTGTTTGTTTTGCTAATTCAGTCTTAATTAAAAAAAGTAACGTGACTTAAATATGATTTTGTCCTTTAGCACCAAACGGGTGGATCACTCTAACACGCGTCTGGCCACACAGCTAGACCGCAACCCTGGTATGTGATATTGTATATGATTAATACAGACCTTTCATCTGTTTTTTCCTCTTAATCAGTCCTCTAATTCTCCCTTTATCTCTCGCTTGGATAGGTGCTGATGACAACAACTTGAACTCTATTTTCTATGAGCATCTGACACGCTCTCTGCAGCACTCGCTATGTGGGGACCTTCTGCTGGGCCGCTGGGGAAACTACAGCACAGGAGACTGCTTCATCCTTGCCTCTGACTACCTCAATGCTCTCGTACACATCATTGAGATCGGCAACGGCCTTGTCACTTTCCAGCTCAGAGGCCTGGAGTTCAGGGGTGAGCCGTGATGCAGAAAAGGGACTGAAATTAAATGCAGCACTGTTTTTCTTAATCAATGGAACACACTTCAAGGTTTTTAAAATCTGATCTGAATCTAGTTTAAAAACATACACTTGATGATCTACCAGCGTCAGTTACGTCGCTTCAATGCCATTCATAAATCATCTCCCATGGCCTTATGGGATAGTAAAGTGTCCATGGTATGCATCTTGTTAGAAGAAGTCATCCGGTTACTTTTTGCCTACTCTTTTATGAGTACTATGAATTCGGACATAATACTTTTGTCACAATGTTTTTTGCCTACTATATAGTTGGGAAGTACGTGATTTTTCAGATGCAGCCAATGTGATTTCAAACACAAAAACTCACACAGAAACATACGCCCTGTTGCTAATAGACTCATGTCAAATGAAAACGATGTGTTCTAAAATTGGCTCAAAATATCGAACATGTTTTATATTGTCTGACTGGGTAGAAGCATAATGAAAAGCTAAAAAATCTGCACTTGTGCCCATTTTACACATTACCTAAGAATCTACGCTAGTTGGCAAAAATCAAGTACACACTTGAAAATAAAGTTTCCAAAAGGTGGTTTTCAAAGGGATGCCATTGAAGAACCATTTTCCCACCAAATAACCTTTTAATAAACCGCTCTTAAAATAAACTTTTTGTACTTCGCTTGAAGAATAATTAAAAAACCTAAACAACCCTTTTCTACTATAAAGAACCTTTATTCGAATTGAACAATTTGGAATATGTTTGGTTCGGTTTTATAAGGTTTCTGATACTGAATCCCAACTGATTTACCTTGAACACAGCAGGGTTTTTTTCTCTCTCTTCATTTTCTTTTTTCTCGAATGACTGTTTTTAGGAACGTATTGCCAGCAGAGGGAGGTTGAGGCGATCACTGAAGGGGTGGAGGAAGATGAAGGCTGTTGCTGCTGTGAGCCAGGTCATCTCCCCCACATGCTCTCCTTCAACGCAGCCTTTGGTCAGCGCTGGCTGGCCTGGGAAGTGGCTGCCACCAAATATGTGCTGGAGGGCTACAGCATTAGCGACAACAATGCAGCCTCCATGCTTCAAGTATTCGACCTGCGCAAGATTCTCATCACATATTACGTCAAGGTCAGTTCCTATCAGACAAATGACCAAAATAAAACCACCAGTATCTGTGTTTACATAGACCCTAATAATCACAAATTGTAAGCGCACTTAGGAGCACAGTCGGAATAAAAATATGCATGTGCCCACTTCAATCAGAATGAATTGGCCAAGTCTGATTGCATTTTAATTTTGATTGTAAGGGGTGGTTTAATAGATAAGACATGTAAACACTCAATTGAATGGAAAATTTTTACAGCTTGAAGATTTGTGCTTATATTTATCATGTTCTCGTCATCTTCAAATTAGGACCCGAAAAGGGAAAAAAAAGAAGCAATGACAGGATAATGTTTATTATGTGCCAACAGCAAGAAACTGTATATTCGTGCAGTTTACTTAAACGCACACAGCAATCCGATCATTTTGTTTACCATTCATGTAAACGTTATGGTCGATTTCATAATTCAAAATGATTTTAATTCTGTTAGAAACTAAATGTGTCCATGTAAACGTAGCTACTGAGATGCAGAGCAGTGATCCAAGTCTCTCCACCACAGAGTATCATCTACTATGTGAGCCGCTCACCCAAACTGGAGGAGTGGTTGGCCAACGAGGCGGTGCAGGAAGCGCTGCGGCCCTGTCTCAGCCCTTCCTATGTGGATAGTGACCCTACCTTCAACCTAAACATAGATGAAGACTACGACCACCGTGCTTCCGGCATCACCCCCTTTTCCTTTTGTCTGGTGTACCTGGAGTGGATCAAATACTGCAACAGCCGCAGAGAAACGGTATTTTAAAGACTGCTTTGCTGTTTACAGTTGCTGACTGGTCTGGTTACATGGGAATGAAAGATGGAACTCACTGTGTGGTGTTTTTTTCCGTTACAGCCCGTTGAGAGTGAGAAGGATTCCCCTCTGGTCACACTCTGTTTTGGGTTGTGTATTCTGGGCCGTCGAGCTTTGGGCACTGCCTCCCACAGCATGTCAGCCAGGTAAGTGTATAAACAGATTACAGCATAAGTTGTCAGCTTATGCACAATACACACATTGTTTCTACTGCTTCATGCCTTAATTTTATTTGTGGGCAACACGAAGCCATAGCTATTTGAAGTCTGAACACAAATATAATATACATATATTACCTGTAAAATATATGATTCTGATTCAACAAGGAATTTATTTCCTGCTGCCAAAAAACAAAATTCTACATAATTATGGCCCGTGTTGCATCAGTTGTGGGGCATTATGTAGCGCAGGGGAGTAGACTGGGTAAACCCAGCCCGACCTGCCGCCGATTTGATTTCTCCCTGCAGCTCAGGCTCCAAACTAGGCTTGCTACGATAGTCGGTGTTACCGGTGTCCAGACTCAACACCGGTTACATCACTTGCCCACCGTGGCACCGCCCACCGTGTTTTTGATTTTTTTTTATAGTAATAAAATAATTTAGTTCAGTTAGAGAACAGACAATACAAATAAAAACTGAACGTATCTGCTTAATAAAGCAGGATCCGACCATGAGTCTCTGCAGCGGCAGGAGTCATTCATCAGATTTAAGAGTGACGAGCTGACTGAGATGATCGCGGAAGATTTGGTTTCAAAGCGAAACGTAAAAGCGCCTATTTAAGGGAGTTTGTCATTTGTTTTGTTGTTGTGTTTTTCATTAAAAATAATAGGCTAATGAACCCACAATTCAAGCAACCCGCAGCCGAATTGGCGCTAATTCAAAACTGAAAGTAAAATGTGCACGGCTGCACAGAGCGCGCATTGTTTACTTTGGCCTGGCTCCGCAGTGCGAGCCTCCGCGCTCCGCGCATTTATTTTTTGCCGCGCGCACCCTCGCACTCGTGCGGGCGCGTCGAGTATAAACAAGGGGACGAACTGTTATTCATTCATGGCGTGCATCTCAATCATGGACTGATCAATGCTTGATCAGTGCCCTGACTACTGAACTAGGGAACTGATTGAGACGCACCCATGGCCTCACAGAGCGTGCATTTACAGACAAGCTGTCATACACGGTGTGTGCGCACTGGTGCGTTTTCAGTTCAGAGCGGTCGTGTGCATGTTACTTTAGATTTAAAAGCCTCCGCCGGTGATACCGGTATTACCGGTGTTGTCACACATCAATTAACCGGTGGGAAAATTTCCTCACAGTCACATCCCTACTCCAAACCTGTACATTTTTCTATCCTGCTTCCGTTACAACTCTGCTGGGACCAATCACAAACTGTCTTATCCACCTGCTGCACAGTTGGCGGGTTTAACACGATGACGATAGAGAAGCGTCAATCCAATTCCTTTTAACCTCTCGACGATGCTCAATGGCTTCTTTAGTTTAGCAAACAAATCGCTCGAGTGGGTGTAAATACCAATCACTTTCATGTTTTTTAGCACAACCTGCAAAAATTGCTCAATGCCATTGCTGCTTTTGCAAACTGCTGATCAATGTTATAAACCAACACGTTTGTTGACACGTTTCCTGCCTGGAGTTTTCGCGTCGCTCTGCAAAGTATGTCACCCAGATCGTTGGTTTGATTGGTTGAAGGACCATCCAATTGCGTACCGAGTCATTTGAACTATGCCAGTTGATCACGCCTCTTGTGCAGTACAAAATACAGAGCAGACTCTGTCACAGTTTGGTCTGGTGATAGCCAAACAAGCAATTTTATGCGATGCATACAACACTTGGTGTATATTTCGTACATACTTGTATGTGTATGTATAAAAAAATCAGTACACGTTGTTCTCATCAACCTGAACAATGTTTGCTCCGACAGTCATTAGCTCCACCCAATAGGAAATCAGCTATTTTGCATTTAGATTTTTCGCATGTGGATTTTTTTGAAAACTGCAGACTCTTAATTGTTAAATACTCATGTGTACTCATGTGAAAGTGGATTCATGTGTTTCTCACCAAACTTGGTCAACATTATTACAAGGCAATGAGGATGCTAAATTGCGAGCAAATTTTTATATTTCAAAAGGCAAGGGATTAAGTGAAAAGGATACCGGAAGAGTCTTATATGTGACTCTGGACCATAAGTCGCACAGGTATATTTGTGGCAGTAGCCAACAATACATTGTATGGGTCAAAATTATCGATTATTCTTTTATGCCAAAAATTAATAGGATATTAAGTAAAGATCATGTTCCATGAAGTCATTTTGTAAATTTCCTACCATAAATATATAAAAAATGTATTATTAGTAGTAATGTGTGTTGCTAAGGACTTCAGATTCCAGATTTCCAAATAGTTGTATCTCGGCCAAACAATCCTATCCAATCCAAATTGTTGTTGTATGTTTTTTCATGGGGGCTGATTTCATGGTTGTGACTATTGTGGTTCATGGTCATAGTTCTGGCAGCTGTAGCATAAACAACAGGTTTTGAAATAGTCTATATATATTTATACACTTAAATGCATGCACCCAATGTGCTTTTTTCCTAACGCCACCAGTAAAAGTGGTGCTGTAGTACTTGAGCCCATCCTCACCCAGCACCTTTTCACAAGTATTGCTAGTTGGAGCAAAATCACTACTCATTTGCAAGTTAAACATTTCTCAGCCTTTTGCCTTGCTGGGCATGCCTACTTTATATCACTGTATCACATTAATTTCACATATGGGTTTATATCCCATGTCACTGTAACTCACAAAGTCTTTTGTAAATCACTGTGTGAAAACCATTTTGAACAGTTTTTTGTTGGGGGCGGGTCATAAATAATTTATGTAAACTAGGTTTTCTTGCATTGTTGGGTTTTTATAAGTGGACTTTTGTTGTTGTAAATTCACTGATTCTCTATCTTGGACATACAGTTTGGAGCCTTTTCTCTACGGCCTTCATGCCCTGTTCAAGGGTGACTTTCGCATCACCTCTCCTAGAGACGAGTGGGTTTTTGCAGACATGGAGCTGTTGAACAGGGTGGTAGCTCCCGGTGTACGGATGTCCCTCAAACTGCACCAGGTACAGCTGAGGCGTTTGTCAGTCCCCACTTAACTGCACTTTAATGAGGTTTCTGGGGTAAAACAGTGATATTTTCATAGCCTGTACTAAAATAGACTTTAGGTGATGTACAGTTCGCATCACATGCTGTATAAAGTAAAAGTAGTCTGATGAAAATGCAGATATAAAAATGGCTCTCTGGAATGCTGGATTCTGATTTGTTTTTTGTTCACTCTGTCCTTTCATCCGCAGGATCACTTCACCTCTCCTGATGAGTATGAGGATCCAGTGGTGCTGTACGATGCCATCACGGCTAATGAGGAGAAGATGCTGATCTCTCATGAGGGTGACCCTGTTTGGCGCAGTGCTATCTTGGCCAACATGCCTTCTCTGCTCGCTCTGCGCCATGTTATGGATGATGGCAGCGACGAGTACAAGATCATCATGCTGAACAAACGCTTCCTCAGCTTCAGAGTTATCAAGGTACTTTTCAGCAGAAGCCTGTTTATTAGCATGTACATTTCTGTTGACTGTAAAAAAAAATATTATTTGATTATGACAATACTGTAACTAGACTATCCCTGCTGCTTCCTTCAGGTGAACCGGGAGTGTGTGCGTGGGCTGTGGGCCGGACAGCAGCAGGAGCTGGTCTTCCTGCGGAACCGGAATCCTGAACGCGGAAGCATCCAGAATGCCAAGCAAGCCTTGAGGAACATGATTAACTCGTCCTGTGATCAGCCCATCGGATACCCCATCTATGTCTCCCCACTCACTACATCCTACGCTGGGGCCCATGTCCAGCTGCGCTCGGTCTGGGGAGGCCCCATCAGTCCCCACAACATTTACACCTGGTTCATCAGCAGCTGGGATAGGTCAGGCGTCGAAAACAAGCATGCACTCTGCCATGTTACATCACATTTTAGGTGTCTAGTGTTACTAATGTATATGCTTTCTGTTCTCTTCAGGCTTCAGAAAGGTTGTGGTGCTGGATGTAACAGTGGGGGGAACATTGAGGATTCAGACTGTGGTGGTGGCTCTACCTCTATCAGTAACAACCCTGCAGCTCATCCTCCACAGAGCATAGCATCCAGCATCCCTCAGCCTCATCCCACAACTGTACAGCCCTTGATGGGTATGACACCTGCTTCTCAGTTAATGTATCACCATCCACCTCCAATCAATAAAGCAATGTATGCAGGTTGAGTCTCACTCTTCCTTTCCTTTCTCAAGGGACCGACAACCCAGTTGGACCATCTTGGCCGCTGCATCCCCAGCCCCTCCCACTTGCCCTGCTCAGCCAATCAGAGGGCAGGATGGATGCAGGGCTGGTTAGTTCATTGCAACGCACCTCTTCCATCCATGGGCTTTTGGGTCAACACCTGTCCAGCTCCCAGCTGTCTTTCAGTGGTTCAGTAGCCCTTCCACCTGCAGACCGTTTCTGCCCCAGTAGCCTGCAGGACAATCTAAGTCACAGGGTGTCTCAGAGGGGCCTAAGCCTGGGTCAGGGCAGCGGGCTGCACTATGAGGCCCTGTATAGCAAATGGAGTCTGCCAGGGAGGAAAGGATTCAACGGACCTGCTGTAATGGAAGGGGATGGTTCAGCATCACAGAGCATACGCACACAGGTAAAGACCGTTCCAAGGTGATCTCCAGGATCGGAATTGGGGCAGATTGAGCATTTCTTTTAAACTAATCGTTATTGGCTATTATAAGCCCAATCCTTTATTTTACATCAGCTTTGATACTGATGTTATGCAGTAGTTGGTGGGAAATGCACCTTGAAGTTAACCAATGAGGTTTGTTCTAGTGTGTTAAAGACACGTTCGTGCTGGTGTTCACATGACCCCTACCCCATGCCACCCTTTTTATGTGGACTATGGTATGGTTCGCTGGTGTGCACTAGAGTTCGATAAACAGCATTCACATCATCCAAACGAACCAAACTCTGACATCAATCAAACCCGTGTGTACACCAAATATGCTAGTGTGAAAGCACCCTAAATATCAGATTGTTGACTTGATTTGTGTTTTGTTTTTTTTACTTTATGACAGTTGCAAAATGTCACGTGGTGTGACTCGACCCCAAACAAAAATTATATTTGTTACTAACATTTTGCGAATTTTTTTTACTCCTATTCAGCAATGACACCTTAAACTGATCAAAAATGACTAAATATATTTATAATGTTACAAAAGACTTCTTTTTAAAGAATCCTGGAAAAAATGTATTATTCCTTCCACAAAAATATTAAGCTGCACAACTGTGGCCGGTTGCATAAACTGCATAAACTTTGAATTAAGTTAGTAATCTTTTTTTTTTTTTTTTTTTTTTTTTTATAATAATAGATTACTAAATATTGAATTGGCGGTTTTTAGGAATGTATCTCTAATAGGAACTGACTGTCTTCAGAAAAGTTTTGATGGGATTTTATTCTCCGTATAATGCCTATTAGTGTTTCTAAGTGCAGCGCTGATTTGTGTACAGCGGTACACACGCATCTAACATAGGGCTACAGACACACGCCGATTTTACTTTCACTTTAGACAATTTTCAGTCCTTCCCGAAAAATGCTGCTTTTTTTTTTGTGATTGTTGCGGGCAAAAATCCTTGATTATGCGGCACGTTTTCTTAAAAAATGCGATGGAAAATGCGGGATATTTATGCAATTTTATGCGATGAAATTACGAGAACTTGCAAAAACTGCGGTTTGATGAAAAATAGAAAAAAAGCACTACATCACAGAAAGTGCTGGGAATAGCCTATTTAAGTTCTCATCTTGTTTTATTGAAGACCTTAATAAACACATGGCTCAAATTTACAAAACATTGAGTCAAACAAATTCTGTAGCTTTACAAAAGGAATATGCTACAACTTCTGAAAAAAATGAATAAATAACTTACTGTTTTACAGAGGTAGCATATACAAAACAGACATTTGAGTGCTTCCAATGCACAAAGTGCAATCTCTTAAAGGGTTGGTTCACCCAAAAATGAAAATTCCCCTCATGTCGTTCGACACCCGTAAGACCTCCGTTCATCTTCGGAACACAAATGAAGATATTTGAGTTGAAATCCGATGGCTCAGAAAGGCCTCCATTGGCACAATGCATGGTTCACTCTCAAGACCCATAAAAGGTACTAAAGACGTCGTTACAAAGTCCATCTCACTACAGTGCAGGTTCTACAATAACTTTATGAAGCGACGAGAATAGTTTTTGTGCGCAAAAAAAAAACGAAATAACGACTTGTATAGTGATGACCGATTTCAAAATACAGCATCATGTAGCTTCGAAGCGTAATGAATCAGCAAGTCGAATAATGATTCGGATCGCGTGTCAAACCGCCAAACTGCTGTGACTTTGGCGATCCAAACCCCTGAATCGACTCACTGATTCAGAACGCTTCGAAGCCTCATGATGCCGTGTTTTGAAATCGGTCAATACACCGGGAAACTGCTTTGCGCGGTCTTTTGCTGTTATTTTTGTTGGCAAATGGGAATTGGCGTGCTTCATCATGGTTTCACCGATATCTATGGTTTCACCACGGGGTTTGCAGCTTTTCGATGACGTTCGCGTCGGGTAATTACGTCACTTCAAACCATTCCCATGGTAATAGGGGGAAATGGCGGCTCTTGTGTGAAGTAAACTAACATTTGTCAACTTTCTGCTAATATATATGACTTTTTTGCAATGAAAATTATTTCTGAATTAAAGTGACAGTGCATTGTTCGCATTAAAATAAACATGTATTGATGCGAAAATCTAGTAATTTCACCACAGATGCAAATAATTTGAATATAATTTATAATTCTACTCCGTTTCAAAGTCACATTTTTTGCCTCAGGTAAAGCAAGGACAACGACACCATACAAAAAGACAAGATTTTTTGTCTATGGTAATGTTTGTGATTTTAAAGGAACTGTATGTAAGAAAAGTATTTCTATTAATCATAAAATGGCCCTGATATGTCACTAGACATTAAGAAATCATGTTAATTTCAAATACTTATATCACTGACAACAGTAGTCCGGCCAGGATATTGTCATTTAAAAGTGAAGTTGCAGCCCTCAACTGATGTTGATGTTGACATGTTGTGTTTTGGTCTGAAGCGCCACCCTCCACCTATCTACCAATCACGAAGTCAGTAGTGTTTCTGCATCCGGGTTGCCAGCTCTGCTCTAGTTACCAGAGCTGCAGCTACATACTTTTTGGATAAAAAATAAAACTTTACGAAACCTAAAAGACCTCGTTATGAATCAGAAAAACGTTGTGACAATGAAAAAAAAAAAACTTGCTGTGTAGGACTCGTCACTTGCCATTGGAAGCTCCTTGTAGCAGCCTACGTTCCTGCTGGATCCTGCAGCAAATCTGGCAACCTCGAGTCAGTGGAGAGGGGATACACCGCTCTACGGTCATTTGAAAGTGATTGCAGTACCAGTTTTGGCCACAATCTTACATACATTTCCTTTAACATTGACTATAACATACATTTCCTTTAACATTGACTATAACATATGTTTAAATGTTTTGCCACTTACGTTGCGTGAGCAATGTTATATATAAATATAAAGGAATTGAATAAAACGTTATTTGTTTAACTTTTGATGTATATATAAAATTAAGACATTTAATGTTTTTTCTTTTTCCCAGCCTTCGCAACCTCCCCTTCCTGTGCTGCCCACTGATGTCAGCCCAACACTGGATCCAGTGGGCGCAGTCGTACCCTCTGAGACCACGCCCCTTACATCATCAGACCCGCCCAGTGCACGGGAGGAGTCTACAGAACTGCCTTTACTTGAGCACCTCCGCTGAGCCTTCACTGCACGGCAGGTACAGCTTGGATCAGACTAGCTCATGGTCATCCTCACCATCAAGAGAGAGAGCTGGGAGGAATCATCTTCAGTCAGATCTGCATATATTAGGATGTTTCTCGCAAGTATACTTGCACATCACCAGATACGGAAGCACACTAGAAGAGTGCCGTGTAAGTAATGAACTCTAGACTGAGCTCTCCTAAGCTTCTTTGGCTACACTTTGGCCTCCAGGCCAGTAAGTCAAAAAAAAAAAAGTGGGCAGTCAGTGCAATCTTAAGGGATTTTCTTTTTTTTTCCTTCTTACAAAAGGAGGTTCAGGTCATTTAATCAAAGCAAATCTGTGACCTGTACCACCAGCAGTAACAAAAAGGGAACTCTCCTCTCCTCTGTAGCAGCCTTAACCCTCTACTCGAGCTTGTTTTTACCCTCCATTGCCAAACATCCTCAAACGCTGTGCGTCAGCTGTATTGTGCAGGATTTTTCTTTTTAATCTCCCTCCGATTAAAGCACAGAGCTTTCTACCACATCAGCCACTGTCCTTGCAAGACCAAAGGACTCGACTTTGAATCCCCTCTCGCGGAGCTGTCATTTCATAGCTCACACATTCCAGAAAAGGCATTCGATCACGTCAGCGGCCCATCAGACAGCTGCATGTCATGTGCTCACGCTCTTTAATGACACGACCTCGACCGTTGTTCAGCGAGCTTCAGGGATAAGACTTGAATACACACATGTACTCGCTCACATGTGCACTTCCCTCGGCACCTGGTGCTCCCTACATAGTTTACAGCCAGCTCAGGTGAGGATGGAGGGCCCTGAGGTTTGGGGGAGAAGTAGAAGTCATCAGACTGGTTGTCTCTGTCGTTTTTCCGACCTTCTTTCTTTTATTTCTTTACACATCCCACAGGAAATTAGACTACCTTCTTAATTCCTAAACTGCTGCCTACCGAATGGGCTCTGGTGATGTAGTGGGCCAGAGCATGAGGGCTTCATGGCCTCCCGTTGGGCTTTTTTTTCTGCTACTGCAAGCTCCTCCCTCTCCGCAATACTACTGCTACTGCACCACCCCCTCTACTACTAATAGAACTAACCAAACTACTGCTTCGACTTCTAAACTCCAGCGTTTTAGTTGGAAGAACTTGATGGAGGGGGAGGGCGGGGGACAATAAAGATGTACCGATGCTAAAGACAGATTTATTTGATTGCTGATCTCAAATGAAGATGGATGGAGTGGCTGTTTTTTGTTGTTGTTTGTGCTGATACTAGCTGGACATGAGTGAACTGTAAGCTTTCCCCTCATTCTTGAACCCACCTGATTGTGACTAGCGAATTCCCTGTGTGTAAAACAACTGGAAATGTAGATGTCATTTATATATCTGCTGTCGGGCGAACGAAGCTCAGACTGCCTGCTGTGGAAAGCAGGGCACTCACTGCCTCTACAACAACAAACATATCAAATGCTCAAACAATACACCACTGACATCAGCCTGGAACAGCCGCGGCGCGTCGACGTAAAGGAGCTTGAAATATCCTGTGAGCCGTTTAAAGTGGTTTTCAGATTCAGAAAGCCGTTTAGTGCTTCTTCGTCATACAATTTCCTAGCTTAAAATGATTGACGTAGCTGAGCTGTGCTCTGAAAAAAAGCTTTGCGGTTTGAGAGTCAGCGTGTGGGGGCCTCCATGAGAAAATGGTGCCTTATGATTTTGACTGGGTTTCAGGTGGAAGAGAGGGATTTTTGCTGGAGATTTTGCACTGGTTCCTCAGAGTAATGTGGTTTCATGCAAAACAACAATCGAAGGGTTTTTCTACGGAGCGGCCCCGTTCACTTTACAATGCTGACTCATTCAAAACGGGCCATTCTGTTCAATTTGAGTCTCGAGCTTCGTTTAGTGCCAGTAGAGGCAGTTCACACCGATTTGATCATGCTCACCTATTCATACTCTCACTTAAACCACCGAATGTTAATCGGTTTAATAACACTGAAAGTGTATAGTCTCTCCACACATCACAGACCATATCACAAGTTGTTTGAACACTAAGTCTCTCTGTGGACCGTGCAGCCTAGTCTGCTCCCGATCACCACCAAACACGCTCTCTAGGCCATCTCGAGTCTCTCATGTAGTCTGCCAAGCCAGCTTGGCTCGTTTACGGCTTCTTGTGATGGGCTTCAAAAGCTATCTTTCTCTCTTCCCATCAGGACCATTACTCTCATCTTTTCCAAAGCAACAGGGAGTACTTCTCTTACTGGGAGAAAGCACAAGTTACTGGATAGTCTTGGGTGTCAGTGATTTAAAAGGGATCTAACCAATCTCTGCCATATATGTACAGCATGTTTTGTATATAAATATATTTAAAAATATATATAAATCTATTTTATTATTATTGGATTTCTGGTTATTTTTCAATGGAGGACACTACTTTGAGTCTTAGGAGAGTCACGCTTCGGTGTATCTGTGCTTGCGGAGGGGTCTGACTCTCTCGACATAGAATCATGAAGTCTGGGGAATCGAATCAGTTAATACTGCTTTTGCACAACTATTGTAAAATAGTACACCATCCTGTATTTTTTGTTTTTTAATTTTAGTTATATATTGGGGGTTGTTTTATTTAAAAACTGTTCTTCAATATTCAAAGTTATGTACAGTTTGTGATTTCTTTTTTTTTTTCTTTCTTCCCCTATTTAAATTAAAGCTTTTTTTGTGTTATTGTTTGCAAAACAGTCATTTTGTTCATGTCTTTGGTCTTTTTCACCCCAGTATGAATTGAATTGTCAAGATTTATTTAAGGTGGTAAAATCAATTCACAAACTATATCCACCTAATTCTGGGTGTAACTTTTGTTAAGCTGTAAACAATCAGTGAAAGGCTCGCTCTGTGAACGCAATAATACCTTTTTTTTATACTGGGTACAATGAGATGACATTATTCTACTCACCCTTCAAATATCGATTATTAGAGGGAAGAGATTCTTTGTGCATTCCAGTTATTAATGGAATTTATCGTAAATTATATGTGCGGTCGGCTATATGTTGTCCTTTTTCATACAGTTACAGTGTAATACAAAACAATGAAATCATCACAAGAAAAAGAATGCAGTGCTCTTGCCATATATATTCTTGTTATAACATCTCATGGCAAAATACCAAGCGTTACGTTATTCTCATGATGTCTGAAAGTATAATGTGAAAGAAAAATTGACCGCTCGTTCAGTCAAACTGACTGAAATTATTGGTTTCAGTCTTTTTTAATGGAAGTTCCCTAAACCGAAAGTGCCACCCATAATTCAAAACGCAGTAGGCTCGTCTGGAATAAGGTGGATGGGAATTAGTCATGTTGATACTGATTTGGATCAATAGCATTGCAAGTGAGTAATTTCAACAATTCACTTTTTTAGTTAATTTTAATTTCTGAATTAATTGTTGCAATTTAATAAATTGCCTCTGTATACATACATTTTATTTTAAGGTCAGTTATTTTGCTCACCAAGGTTGCATGTATAATTTATTTGATCAAAAATACAATTTAAAAACAGTGAAATTGTGCGATATTAACCCCTTATCTGTCACACTAGCGAGACGCTTGCTGCTCTTTTTTTCACATATTTTACTAATCATCACAAATTGGGTATCATTCAAAAGCTTACAAACTCAAAATTCGTCCCAGGAAAGGGTTCGAATCCTGTGTTTTGAAATTGGTTGTGTTACCATGGAAATGATTCTCTAAATTCTTTTATCGGGCTCCTCCCCTAGTTGGCAGTGTCATGTTTCATATTACTTTATAACCAAAATCTTTTCTAATAGTGACACAACTCATATCGGCGCTAAGGTCGGAGTCTCAAGGTTCCATATTTAGTAACTGTTTTGTGATAGAAGTGATATTTGGACAGAAATGTATTAATTGATTTGTTACAGTAGAATACATTAAAAAAAAATCAGTGGAATGCGAGTGACACCCGGTGGCTCTTTTTGGTACAGTGCCTAAACAAAATCTCATGGGAACTTCAATTTTTGTGATATCAACTTTAAATATGGAACACAACTTGGTTAGATGTATGGTGTTGATTTGTATAGTCATTTTAGAGTAAATATTTTGTAAAATATATATTTTTATATAAAATTATATATTTAGTACATTTCATTTACAGTAAATTTAAATTTCCATAACTTTTTCATACTTTCATTTTTTTTTTGAAGTGCTGTCACTTCAGCAATAATCTGCCCAGTGTCTTCTTTAAAACAAGACCAAACATAGGTCTATATATTCCAAAGTGCATTTTCACATCTATTCTCAAAAAGGGGGTGAAAGTAAAAGGATTAGTTCACTTCAAAATGAAAATTTCCTGATATTTTACTCACCCTCATCTCATCCCAAGATGTTCATGTCTGTCTTTTTTCAGTCGAAAACAAATTAAGTTTGAGGAAACATTTCTCCACACCATTGACTTCCATGACAACCAAAATGTTGAAGGTCCAAATCAATGCAGTTTCAAAGGATGGGCTTCAGAGGCTCTGCACGATCCCAGACAAGGAATATGGATCTAGCGAAACGATTGGTCATTTAAAAAAAAAAAAAAAAAATGAATATACTAAATTGCTCATCTTGTGCTGTTCTGCGGAGCAAATGTGCAATCACGTCGAAAACGCCACGGTAGACGTAGGCAGAAGTACAGCTAGATAAGACCCTATTCCTCGTCTTGGATCTCGCAGAGCCTCTAAAGCCCTTCGAAACTGCATTGATTTGGACCTTCAACATTTTGGTTGTCATGGAAGTCAATGGTGTGAAGAAAAATCCTCAAACTTATTTTCTTTTCGACTGAAGAAAGAAAAACATGAACATCTTGGATGAGATGGGGTGAGTCAAATATCACTAATCCTGGGTTAAAATAACGATTTCTATTTTAAAGGCATACAAATGAAAATTCTATCATTAATCACTCACCCTCATGTCGTTCCAAACCCGTAAGAGCTTCGTTCATCTTCGGAACACAAATGAAGATATTTTTATGAAATCCAAGAGCTCTCTGACCCCTCCATAGACAGCAATTTAATTAACACTTTCAAGGCCAGGAAAGGAAGTAAAAGCATTATTAAAATAGTCTATGTGACTCCAGTGATTCAACTACGCTTCATGAAGCGACAAGAATACTTTCTGTGCGCAAAAATAACGACTTTATCCAACAATTTCGTTCTAGCCTGTGTCAGTGTCCTACACAGTTTCCATTGTAAATAGTGCAGTGCTCTAGAGATCTACGGCAGCAGATGCTGTTCACATGAGCACCACGAGCTGCACTGTATTTACATCGTAAACAGCAAAGGAGACATTTCCGGACCTTGAAAGTGTTAATTCGATTGCTGTCTATGGAGGGGTCAGAGAGCTCTCGGATTTCATCAAAAATATTTAAATTTGTGTTCTGAAGATGAACGAAGGTATTACGGGTTTGGAACGACATGAGGCTGAGTAATAAATGACAGAATTTAAATTGTTGGTTGAATTAACCCTTAAATACATTTTTAAATGTAATTTATTCTTGTGCTGGCAAAGCTGAATTTTTTATTACTCCAGTCTTCAGTGTCAGATGATCCTTCAGAGATGTATAGCCTGTGTGTGTGTGTACACGCATTAAAAGGAATCATGGAAGAGGATTAGCTCAGAACAAACAAAGTGCATGTATCAACATTTTATTGTAGTTAAATTGGAGGTTTCATTCCAAAAGCAAAATGCAATAGTTACAATGATCTTTGAACCTTGTATGTTACAGTATGAAACTGTCCCTCTACAGAGGATATACATGTCTATCTGAGGACCAAACTCATAATTTAACTTGATTGTCTTGAGACTATATGCAGCTTAAAAAGCAGCCCTTAAAGTAGTTTTTATCGGTTAAATACAAATTAAGATCTGTTTCACAACATCTGTGGCATGCTGTTGATTTCCACAGGGGGGAAACGATTTGTTTTTAGGTCTTTTTAGGACAATTGTAATGCAATTAAGCACTTAAAGGGATAGTTCATCCACAAATGAAGCTTACCCCACGATTAACTCGCCCTCAAGCCATCCTAGGTGTATATGACATTCTTCTTTCAGACGAATGCAATCAGAGTTATGTTGAAAAATATCCTGGCTATTCCAAACATTATAATGGCAGCCCAAAATTTGAAGCCTGGAGCCGTGTGGATTACTTTTATAATGGATAGATGCACTTTTTTGGGCTGCCATTATGCTTGGAAGAGCCAGGATATTTTTTTAATATAACTCTGATTGTATTTATCTGAAAGAAGAATGTCATATATACACCTTGGATTGTTTCAGGGTGAGTAAATTATTTTTTCATTTTTGGGTGAACTATCCCTTTCAGTGTGCTTTAAAACCACTGGCTTTAAAAACTACCTGATTTTTGTCAGGTAAAGTATGATATTTGCTTTTACATTGTGATTAGTGCAGAGACACTCCAGCTGCCACTTCCTGTCCTTGTCTCAGACAAAGGAGCGTTTAATGAGAGAGGGTGTGTATTTGATCTCATTATAGCACTCGTCTTCCTCGTGGCTGATCCTCCATTTGCTCTCCTGTGCCGAACGGTGGAGCCACAGCACCAGCACCATCAGAGCCAGCAAAAGCAGGGCCATAGACAGACTCAACAGCACCCCCTGAAGGATGCCTGGGGAATTATCTGGAGCTATAGGGTCCCAAAAAAAAAAAAGCAAAAATCTGTCATCAGTTACTCGCCCTCATGTCGTTCCAAACCTGTTTGACTTTTGTTCTTCCATAGAACACAAAAGAAGTTTTGAAGACGTCTGTGCAATCACAATGAATAAGAATGCAAAAGCGCCATAAAGGAATGAGAAAAGTGTGCAGAAAGACTTACGTGTGTAGACAGACAGGTTAATGTAGCAGTGCTGAGTTCCCAGCGGGTTGGTCACTGAGCAGCGGTAAAGGCCAGAGGTTTGTGTAGAAACATTGGCAATGTTCACAGAACCCGACATGGGACCTGCGACACATAAGCGTGTAGAATTGTTTCTGAGTGTCGGATGTTTTTGATGAAAACCTGGATAAATATTTTTTTACCATCCATGTTCACTGGCAGTGTTGTCTTGTCTGGTTCTAGCTTCTCCCAGATCACCTGTGGAGTGGGAAAGCCCTCCACCACTGCACAGGACAGTCTCACATTGCCCCCAGCATCTGTCTCTCCTTCCCATAGACACACAGGAAGAGATGGGGGTGCTGCACACACACATAGAGAGTTATGAAACCTAAATTACAAGAGTGTAAAGTGTAGCAGCATAATCTGGACGGAATCAGAATATAGGCAAAAGCTAATATGCATAGAGTAATGTTGGAACATGGGGCTTCATTTATAAAATGTTACATATAAACCCTCCTACATTTGATCTTTCAATGATTGCTCAAATGTGCGTAGGCCTACGTATGATTCAGAACGAACGCAAGCACACACACACACACACACACACACACACACACACACACACAAAATGCGAATACTTCTCACTTCCGTATGTAAAATCTGATTTTAGATCCGGTTTTAGATCTCCGCCTTGTAAACACGCCTAATTGGTGTCATTAACATTAAAAGAGCACAAAAAAGATGCCGTGTGATGTATGATACCCAGAACAGTGAGGCTGAGCTCTCCTAT
Organism: Gobio gobio; assembly: GCF_949357685.1. Taxonomy (NCBI): domain Eukaryota; kingdom Metazoa; phylum Chordata; class Actinopteri; order Cypriniformes; family Gobionidae; genus Gobio; species Gobio gobio. Next base: position 25,116,280 of record NC_137107.1, read on the forward strand.
GCCAGGGTCTCCCGTCTCAGGTGGGTTGCTGACCACACAGCGATAGACTCCAGCGTCAGACACGCGTGTGTAATTCAAGATGATGTCTGCGCTCCAGGGCATGCCAGCAAAGCCCACCCTGCCCATGAATGAAGGGCTTTCAATCACCTGCCCGTGATCATACACGATCACCTGCACAACAAGTGAGATGTAGATCTTAGTTAAACTAGCTAGCACCATATTTCATTTTTGATTTTAACAGTATTTTACTGTAAAATGCTACGGTGAAAAACAGTTAATTGGTTAACAGAAAATTTCCATATACAGTGAATAACTGTAATAGATCTAACCTTACATTTAATTTAATTTTAAAGTAAAATACCATTAAATTTACAGTTTTTGGATGTGAAAAAGAACAAGTCATTGTGTAATTTACAGTGAAAAACCCGTAAATTGACATTCCCAGAATTCCCTGCGTGACACTTCGCATTTGATGTATTTTCATTGCAATAACTATGTTTCTTCTTTGTTTTTTCTAAGAAGTTATGTACATTAGGGTTTTATGTTACATCTGATGTTAAATTAATGTTTATTGCATTTTTTTAATTTCATGTGTTTTACCATGATGGTGTTTAGTGTTTGTGTGATTGACACTGAGCACCTTCTATAAATTAGTATTGTCCTCTAAAAAGCTGTTTGTGATGAGCTTTGATTCATCACGTGATTTTCATCACCAGTGTGATTGGTGGTTGTCTGTATATATCAAAGGTACATAACAGATATTAGTATTTCAATAGGTTGGTAATTTAACATTATTTCAGTTAATGAAATGTGTTTTTTACCGTAATTTGTTAACAGTGTAAAAATAATCATTACAATATAAACCTTTAAATTATACGGTTTTTAACAGTAAAATAAAAAAAAATTTAACCGTAATTATTACATTATAAACCTTTAAATGATATGGTGCTGTCCCTAAAAACCTAAAACGTTACTGCCGTATTTTTTACAGTAAAGTTCTGGCAACCACAGCTGCCAGTTTTTTACCGTCAATTTTACGGTGATTTTTTTTACAGTGAATGAAAACAAGGCCGTGAGGGATACAGTGTGATCAATGGAACATAGGAGTGCCAATGGTTGATTGGTTGATTAAACATTATTTCCAAAAAATTAATAAAACTGAGTTTTTAAAAAAATACATATGATCTAGGACCTTTATACTGTACTAAGTTGCTATTGTAAAGACTGTATAAAAAATGGGGGTGCATTTGAATCGTCTCCTTAGCTTGTTAACTGTGCAAACCAGGGTTTCCCAAAGGGTTTGGGAACTTCAAGGGGTTTGTGAATTGATATAAAATTCTTAATTAAATCATACAATTGAAATAAATCACTTTAAAATAAAAAAATAAAATAAATAAAACATTAAAATTGAGCTTAACAATGTGATGTTAAATATTAATTATGTAACCCAGTAGAATACAATTTTACAGTTAAGGGGTTTATTTCAAATGTATGTATGCCTTTATGGACGTGATCATATAGCAAGTTTGATTGTTATGCACATGTGAAAAATGTGGTTTTAACCAACAAGTTAGGTGTTCCTTTAAAAAGACAGGTAGGGGGCTCTACATATTATTGTATTGTTTATATTCATATTAATTTTTAAAAAATCTCAGAGGGTACTTGAGGAAATCCTTTAGGTCAAAAGGTGTATGGCTAACAAAAAAGTTTGGGAATCCATGGTCTACTACTACACATTGGGACTCATTGGGTTTTCAGCAACATGACTAGGGGCTTGCATTGTTAAACGTCACCACTGGTATTTATCAACAATGAGCAGGACTAATATCTTTCTGACATTATTTCTGTTTAACTATTCTGTTTAATGAAAAATACATTGTTTTGTTACACATGCCTGCAACATTTTAGACAAAGTTAAATTATACATTTTATCTACATTATGTTTACTAGGCTATCTAGCACTTTAGAATTCCCGATAAAGGGAACATAATGTCATCCCAATTGGCATACTTTGTGGAATATTTAGGGATCGAATGTTCCAGTAGACTGGAAGGATTTTGCGATTGAGACATTATAAAATGGCTGACTCACTGTCACTGGTCAGTGCCCTGAATACTGAACAAGGGACCTGATTGATGCACCCTAACCCTCACAGCCTGCTTTTAATCTGCGTTTCAATATGGCATCTGTCCTGACTAAAAGCCATTCACACCAACGAGCTATGGCTGTATCTGAAATCGCATACTTCCCACCTAGTTGAAAAACCAAATTGTACTTTCAGCAAGATTCTGAAGTGCGTGTCAACTTTATTATCCCATGAGGCCATGGGAGAGACAACATGTAGTAGGCTACACCCAGATTACATTGATACTACACACATTCATACTATACAGAACATACTTTTAATAGTTGCAATGTAATTACATTCAAAATAAGTACCTATTAGAGAGAATGCTATTTCAGACCCAACCTATAACAATCTACAGTGCATCCGGAAAGTATTTAGAGCGCTTCACTTTTTCCACATTTTGTTATGTTACAGCCTTATTCCAAAATGGATTCAATTAATTATTTTCCTCAAAATTCTACAAGCAATACCCCATAATCACAATGTGAAAGAAGTTTGTTTGAAATCCAAACACAGCCTTTGCTATGACACTCAAAATTGAGCTCAGGTGCATCCTGTTTCCACTGATTATCCTTGAGATGTTTCTACAACATGACTGGAGTCCACCTGTGGTAAATTCAGTTGATTGGACATGATTTGGAAAGGCACACACCTGTCTATATAAGGTCCCACAGTAAACAGTGTATGTCAGTGCACAAACCAAGCCATGAAGTCCAAGGAATTGTCTGTAGACCTCCGAGACTAGATTGTATCGAGGCACAGATCTGGGGAAGGGTACAGAAACATTTCTGCAGCATTGAAGGCCCCAATGAGCGCAGTGGCCTCCATCATCCGTAAATGGAAGAAGTTTGGAATCACCAGGACTCTTCCTAGAGCTGGCCGCCCAGCCAAACTGAGCAATCGGGGGAGAAGGGCCTTAGTCAGGGAGGTGACCTAGATCCCGATGGTCACTCTGACAGAGCTCCAGCGTTTCTCTGTGGAGAGAGGAGAACCTTCCAGAAGAACAACCATCTCTGCAGCACTCCACCAATCAAGCCTCTATGGTAGAGTGGCCAGACGGCACATGACAGGCCACCTGTATTTGTTGTTTGTGCCTGAAGGACTCTCAGACCATGAGAAACAAAATTCTCTGAAAAAAAGATTGAACTCTTTGGCTTGAATGGCCTTTGGCTTGCTCAGTTGGGGACACTAAATATTCAACTATATTACTGATCCGCCCACATTGACACTATATGATAATGAAAATGAGCTGGATGACCTCACCGTTTTCTCCAGAGTGGCTGTACAGCCGAATCAAATTCTGTTGCATTATTTTCCTGTTTAACACTGTGAAACTGCTTTTAAACAATTTGTAAAAAGCGCTATATAAATAAAGGTGACTTGACTGACAAGTGTCATCTCTGGAGGAAACCAGGCACCTCTCATCACCTGGCCAATACCCTCCCTACAGTGAAGCATGGTGGTGGCAGCATCATGCTGTGGGGATGTTTTTCAGCGGCAGGAACTGGGAGACTAGTCAGGATTGAGGGAAAGATGAATGCAGCAACGTACAGAGACATCCTTGATGAAAACCTGCTCTAGAGCGCTCTGGACCTTGAACCCGACTGAATGTCTCTGGAGAGATCTGAAAATGGCTGTGCACCGATGCTCCCCATCCGACCTGATGGAGCTTGAGAGGTCCTGCAAAGAAGAATGGGAGAAACTGCCCAAAAATAGGTGACCCAAGCTTGTAGCATCATACTCAAAAAAACTTGAGGCTGTAATCGGTGCCAAAAGGGGCTTCAACAAAGTTTTTTTTTCTTCCGTTTTTTATTTTTAAGAAATTTGCAAAGATTTCAAACAAACTTCTTTCACATTGTCATTATGGGGTATTGTTTGTAGAAGTGAGGAATAAGGCTGTAGCATAAAATGTGGAAAAAGTGAAGTGCTGTGAATACTTTCCGGATGCACTGTATATTAGAATCCAGACCAATGGACAATAACACTATTTTTATTCTAGGTTATGTTCATTTCCATGCTTTAAAGTTGAATGGATTTTGATTGCCTATCAATGGTTTTAATTGTTCATTAAGTGGAAAAAACGCTATGAAAAATTAATTTCAAACACATGTCTTTATTACTAATATTGGACTCCACTGGTCTCCTAGTGATCTTTAGAACTTGGTTATTATTTTTCTTGGTGTGAATGGGCCTTTAGGTTTATTAGCTGATTGTTGTGTATATAGGTGACACCTGTGTGGGGGAGTCAGGGTCGGAGACTGGGGTCAGAGTCCAGATGATGCTGAGTCTGAACAAGGGCATCATGGTGAAGAACGAACAGGGCAGTGTGACAGAATCTCCCTGCACAACCTCCAGACCAGATTCCCTCACGGTCACCCGGACTGCACCTGGAGGGGTTGGAGGAAAACAGTCAAGCTGGATCATTTTTACTGCATGTTTTTCTTATTGCAAACAATTGGCAGTGATAAATCACTAGCCAGGCCCATTTATTCTACTGTTGTGTTGTGTAGCTCTCAACCTCTTTCCTTCCATCTCAATGGTTGTCTCATTACTGTAATGATGAGTCCCACCCCCACCGCTCTGCCACCCCCAGGCCTTTGTGTGTGCGTGTGTGTGGGAACGCAAAGTGACTATAAAGCCTTAATTACAGCTGACAGCCTTGGCAAGGACAAATACACCAACTGAGAGAACAATGGGGTTCAATTCTTCTTAAAAAAAAACTGACCCAAATTAAAAATACTTCAATTATTGTAACATTGCACATAAAACACTAATTATAAACAAAATTATCATTTTTTTGCACATTGTTTTTTTTATTATACCTCAAACATTTAATATCTAATGGACTGATTTCAAAAGGGTTTGTAATATGAAAAACATTGAGATACTTGTTACGGTATGTTACAGTATGTTAAACCCCGGTTAAAATCAGCGGTCAACAGTTCTCTTCAGTTGTGTAAAAGTTCTTCTCCCCAAGTCACAAGGTTTTTCGGACCATATTTAACAGCCTAATGTTAGCAATAAAATCAACACGCACCATATTGAAGAAAAGTGGACACCAAGCAGGCCAGCCAGAGCAGTCTCCATCCTGTACAGCCCATCTCTGAGAAGATACATGTGCTCTTTCCTCCATACAGGTCCGTGTGTTTGGACTGACTGGACAGGCATAACTGGGTTATTGGGCATCAAAGGGGGGCAGTTCTCGTTCTCTCTCCCTTTATCTCCTGCCCTCCCTCTATCGCTGTGTATTCCCCGTAACACAGTGAATAGTTTATATGTCTCTGTAGTGTTGAATAAGAAAGCATCTGCTAAATCAGGGGTTTTCATACATTATGGCACAGACCTACAAATATGATGATCCTTTTGGATGACCCCCTTTCTAAAATATAAAGGCAACTATATACACTATATTTCGTAAGTTTGGGGGAGGTAGGGTTTTTTTTTTTTTAAGGTTGCATATTTGATCAAAAATACAGTAATATTCTGAAAAATGTATACAATTTGAACCACATATTACTCCATTACTCCAGTGTCACATGATCCTTCAGAAATTATTCTATTATGATGATTTAATGTTGAAAATAGTTGTGCTGCTTAATATATTTGTGTAAAAAAAATTCAGGATATTTAATGATTGGAAAGTTATCTGAAATGTATATTTTTTCTAATACTATAAATCTCTTTACTCTCACTTTTCATAGTGGAAATTCAAAGACCAATTTATAATATACATACATATAATATTATGTAATCCAGATTACATGTAATCGGTTACTATATAGTGCTGTAATCAGATTCCAAAAATTAAGTACTTGTAATTACATTATATTACATTTTAAAATACTCGTAATCAGACTACAGTTACTTTTCGATTGATTACATGTTATTCTCAAACATTGATGGCGATAAATTATTCATAATTCATTGATTCTACTTCTTTGTTATATTAAAACAAAAAATCTTTGCCCAAATATATTTACTCGAAGTAAGCCCTTAGATTTTAAGTTTGGGAAACCCTGACGTAATATAGTATATAATGCACTTCACGTTGTTGATGCTAAAGAACAGATATTGTTTTTTTCTCTTTGTATTTTTATGTATATGTTACAAGATAGTCTTTTTCAAATCAATGTGATAAAAGGTCAAAAGTAATCTAAAAAGTAATCAGAATACATGACCAGAAACTAGTAATCTAGATTACACAATTTTTGTCATGTATTTTGGAATCAGTAACTGACTAGAATTGGTAAGTAATCTATATTACACTTTTTAAATGATGAAACTATGAACTTTTAAATGATGAGCCCCATTTGAACTTTTTTAATAAAAGTAAACTAAAACAGAGAGATTGCATTTACAATAGATTTATTACTTCTGCAGTTATTTGTAAATGTCAAAATACCACACAAAGCTTTATAGACCACAATATACAATACTGACTTTTCACATGTAGAGTGTTTTCAAAATAACCACGTGTACTGCAATCATACTGATCAATATATACTGCATCATGCAAACTAACTAGGTTGTGTACAACAGATTTAGAAAGGCAATAATGGTTCACAATTTTCAAACGTAGTCTCAGGTCACTTAGAATGAACAAAATAAACCATATGTTTACCCTTATTATTACTTATCTCAAATAATCACATTTGTTGTGGAAGGCATAACAAAAGCCAGTGATTACCTTTAGTAATGGCAGATTGATAAATTGATAGCAACAAAGATATTAAACTCAGAAACCACAGTGGAATGGATTAGGTGTCCATAGCAGCTTAGACAAACCCTGATGTAAGCACATATAGATACATGCTTGGATTACTGCATACATATAGATAAAATCACATAAGCAAATATATATTTTTATACAAGTGGACAGTAGAATATTTCATACATAGACAAAAATATCCTTTAATAAAGTATCTTAAAGGCTTCTTTTTCCCCTTTACATAGTGTCTGAGAAGCTTTGCATTTCAGATTCAGTTAGGTGAAGTAACACTAATCATACATTAAAGTTGGACAATACAAGGTACAAATAATAAATCTGAAGACTTTAAATCACTAACATCAAGTACCATTTAAATATAAACTCAATACAATATTGGGATATTATTGCGTCATGAATCGCACAGCAGACACTGTTAGAAAAGGTTCATAAATAATATTCTCAACCCACTGATGATCCATCCTCGAGTCTTTTTCTGCTCTGGCCCTCTATAGGCCAAAACGAGATAAAAAAACCCCATCGATCACTGATGAGAATTTCAAGATCTCCCACTCTGGCTCAAGTATCTACCGTGTACAGGAAGCAGGACCACTCAGGAAGAACCACTAGCCCTCTATTCCATCTGAAGGCTATAACAAGCAGGATCAGGAAACTTTACCATACTTTTTTCCCCAAGTCAGAGGTCACTAGGAAGATGGTTTGTTGTACCCAAACAGCCCAACTGGAATGTACTTCACATGAGTGGGCCACTGAGACGCCAGCTGGAAGAACTTCACATCATTCCACTCCATGCCATCTACAGACACTGAAACATGTCCATCTCATGAGTGAAGAGTGTTAATATACAGTGGGATTTTACCCTGACTTTTGATATACGAAACAAGCTTAATTGGAAATATTTAAGATTCTGCATTATTATAGGTCACTATTAAAATAAGCAAATGTGAGATATTGATAATGTACAAAACAAATGTCTGAAATTCATGTACATTTTTAATTGAACTTCTCAATCATATAAAATATGATAGTACGCTGAATATTCAATTAGGAAAATGTAAACTATAAGCATTTTGCAAATGGTCTCTGAACTTTTGGTAACATCCTTGGATACTAGAAATCTTTTATTCACGTTATTGGTAACTAACGTATCTTAATCTTTAAGGTCGCATTTACACTGCAGGTCTTCCGATTTGTTGACTATATCTGCATTTACACTATACACTTGGCAAAACAACAAGGAAGACGTACTGACCAGGAAAAGCTTAGGCTGAAAAGGGTGCGATTTGCAACGGACGCAGACGAAAATGATAATACAGGCTTTTGCTTTCCGCATCATCTTTAAAAAGTCAGCCAAACATTGGTCTCTTAAGGCAGAGAAAAAAAAAAGGAGAGCCCTTGTTGCAACCTAGGCACTGAAAAGAATCATGGCGGACGCAACTTCACATATCCGATTCATATCAGATTTATTTCCATATATGAACAAGGCCTGAAACTGATCTGACAATATCAGAATTCATATGTTTTTTTCTTGCTTACACGTTCGTGGGTCATATCCGATGATATGTGCCACATTGGAGAAAAAAATAAATAAGTACCGGAATTGGGTCATTTGCACCATGTAAAGTAAATGCTGCCTTAGACTATTTATTACAAAAGACAATGGACGATAAAAACAAAGGATCTCTTTGTAAACTCAATTAATTAGCGTCCTTTAAAACATCTGTTGACAAGTACCTCTTAGACTGGTTTGTTGATTCTTGGCAGAGCAGATGAGTCTGGTGATGCCTTCAATGATCTGGCTCTTTGACTCTGTGTCTTTCTCTTTCGGCTTCTTCCCTAGGAAGATGGTCGGGACTGAAGACAGGCAAAATTAGTAAATATAGGTACACGTGGATAAATATGGAGACTATCAACAATAGTAGCACTGCAGTGAGAGAAACAAAAAAAGCTCAGCTAAAAAAAAAGAAAAGCTGAGGGCGAGAGAGAGCAGAAATGTCAAATGAAATTGCAGGGATGGAAAACACTGTATAGAGTCAAGAAAACACAGAGTGGTCTTTAGCAAAAGGACAAATGTGTATTTTCTGTAAATTTAATGGACAATCTCACCTTTCTTGTTCTTCTCCTTGGTCACCACAGTCATGGACATGGTGTTAGAGCCAGTTTGGAGCTCAATGGTGCCGAAACCGGGCAGTCGGCTAACCTGCAAGGATCTGAACGCACACTTCAAAGTATACTTAGTGTCTTTCCGCTCTCCGTCTTTGCGCTTCTCAACCCCTGAAGACACCCAGTAATCCACCTGCAGCCCAATTGCGTCCACACCATGAGACATGCTGGGGCTCCTAGATAACAGAATCAGTTTGACCAGATTTACCGGGCTAGCATTTCTATGCAATGTGAGAAACGGCAGAGAGGTGCAGATTTCTGTACAATATTGTACACAAACCCTAGAGCAGCCAGTCCGCCGCTTAGTGATGGGGATGGAGGAGGCGTTGCAGAATCTTTCATCATCCCAGTGGGAGATACATGAGCAGGTGGAGAGGTCGAGGGAACTACCAAGCTCAAAGTCAAACCTTCCTCACAATCTCCACCTACAATCACAAACAGTCACAAACATTTGGGAAAAAAAATCTACAATAAATGGTAAAATGCAATATAATATAAATATAGAAATAATTCAATATAGAAATATAAATACTTTCTGCTATTAAAAACTGGCTAATCGAATAAAGATTTAACTATATTTTAAACAAATATACATTTAAACAAACGTGATTCAATTCATTTCTTCTATAAATACTACTGATAAAACTCAAAATGTGCATCTTTAACTTTAGTGACAAGTTGTATGTTTGCTAAAAATAACTATAAAAGATATCATTTAAGATATAGTTCTGAAAATCGTTCTCAATATTAAAGAATAGCAGAGTTCACACCACAGCTCTAACGATAACGAATCATTTTCAGAAATTAGAAATCATTGTCAGCCAATCAGAATCAATCCTGAGCTCAAGCATTTAAAGTGGCAGACAAAAACGCGCTTAGAATAAACAGAACGATATCGGCCACTGGAATGGACGCTACTATAGTTATCTTTATAGTTATCGTCCCTGGTGTCCTTGGAACGGGCCTTAATGATCCTTCACTGGTTCCATTGTATGTTTTTGATTCACTAAAACAAAACTGCTCATATGAGTCACTTGTTGAGGACTCAAACTACATTGGTTGTCTGGTTCTTTATTCCCAACCCTAATGGTAATACAATATTACTGGTGAATTTTGTTGACAGATGCAAAAAGATAAAAACCTGAAGATCCTGGGCTGGGCTCTACCAATCCCACCTTAACCACCTGTTGCAAAAAAAAAAAAAAAAAAAGGAAATTTAAATCCATACATCATTGAAAATTAAAATAACATTAGTGTTATTTTTTTTTTTATATATATATATATATAAATTAATACTTTTATTCAGCAAGGATGCATTAAATTGATCAAAAGTAAAAGTAAAAATATGTATAATTTTACAAAAGATTATAAAGTTAGTTCACCAAAAAATGAAAATTATGTCATTAATCACTCACCCTCATGTCGTTCCTCAAACCCGTAAGAGCTTCGTTCATCTTCGGAACACAAATTAAGATATTTTTGATGAAATCTGAGAGCTTTCTGACCTCCAATAGACTGCAACGTTATTACTACTTTCAAGGGTCAGAAAGGTAGTAGGGACATCAATAAAATAGTCCATGTGATTCCAGTGGTTCAACCTTAATATTATGAAGCGACGAGAATACTTTGTGCGCAAAAAAATAAAAAAAATAACGACTTTATTCAACCATTTCTTCTCTTCTGTGTCAGTCTCTTGATGCTGTTCACGTTGTAAACAGTGGAGCGCTTCCTGGTTCTATGTCAGTACGCCGGCTCACTATTGGCCAGCTCCTGCGTCAGCATCACACGTATGCGCCGTGGTGCTCATGTGAACGGTGTCAGAGATTGACACGGAAGAGAAGAAATTGTTGAATAAATGAGTTATTTTTGGGGGGGGGGGGGGGGGGTTGTGCACAAAAAGTATTATCATTAGTTCATAACATTAAAGGGCACCTATTATGCAAAATCCACTTTTACATAATGTTTGAACATAAATGTGTGTTGACAGTGTGTGTAAACAACCACCCTATAACGATAAAAATCCACCCAGTATTTTTTTTTTAATCCCCAAAAATCATAAGCAGTGTTTCAGAACAAGCTGTTCTCAGATTCTCTGCAGTGTGACATCACACTGCAAAGGCCCGCCCGCAAGGTTTGACTGACACTGCCATTTTAACATAGACCCGCCCTGTGAGACCTGTATGCAATCTGCCATGTACAGGAGAGATGTATATGCTAAGCCCTCTTCTAAAGATGGGGCGGGGATATGCAGCTCATTTACATTTAAAGCGGTACACACCAAAACAGCGCTTTTTATAGACAGGCCTCAAAATGACATTTTCAACATGTTACAATAAACTATATGTGGGGTATTTTGTGCTGAAACTTCACAGACACATTTTGGGGACACCCAAGACTAATATGACATCTTGTAAAAAGGAGCATAATAGGTGCCCTTTAAGGTTGAACCACTGTATTCACATGGACAACAATGTCTCTACTATCTTTGCGGTACATTTAAAAAAAAAAATTTACCTTGCAAGTGGTGATAAGGTTGCAGTCTTTGGGAGGTCAGAAAGCTCTCAGATTAATCAAAAATATCTTCATTTGTGGTCCGAAGTTTAACAAAGGTCTTACGGGTTTGGAACGACACAAAGGTGAGTAATTAATGTCCACATTTTCATTTTTGGGTGAACTAACCCTTTAAGCAGAACTTTTCAACATTAATAAACTGCATTTGAAAATATCTTAAAATAGAAAACAGTTGTTTTAAATTGTATTATTTCATAACATTGCAGTTTTTATTGTATTTTTGATCAAATAAACGCAGCCTTGGTGAGCATAAGAGACTTCTGAATGCTAGTGTAACATTAGCTAAAATGTACTTACACCCACAAAAGGAACAAAGTTTTGGTAGGAATCTTCATCTTGCCTAGAAGAGTAAAACAAAATAATAAATAAAATACAATAAAAAATATTTGAAAAGACACGAGTGTGATTATTTCTATCACCTCATCATATGTTTGCAGGTCAGCATGGCCTCAGCAATGGGGAGCTGATGAGTAACTGCAGATCCATTAATGTATTGTAGAATTCTTCCAGCCACATCCACAAAGTCAGCAGAGGAAGAAACTGGAGAGATACAAGATAAAATCCAATGGACAATCTGCAATATAACATCTCAATTGGCACAGAAAAGAGAAATGGTGCATTCCACTATGAGATAAAACATGAAAAATAAATAACCGTAGCAGACAAATGCATTACTTGCCAGTCTGGGGAGGCTCTGGGCGGCTGAAAAACTCTCTCCATGAGCTGTCCAGGAAGGAAGAACTGTAGCGATTGTCCAGAGAACCCAGGTGTTTGGCCACGGGGTGAGAGCCTGTGGAGACACTCACATGATACAGCCTGCACTTTTTTTAACTCCCAGTTGATTTTTTGGAAAGCTTTTGCCATTTTTGTGTGCAATATCATTGTGTTTAGCGGTTATCTATATGCACCTAAAGGCACCACAAGGAACTTCATGTGGCTGAGCCAGTCAGACATCTTGTTGGCGAGCTGAGAGACAAAGAATCTCAAAACGGCTCCTAAGTAGCTCTGACCTCCAACCGCCACAACCTTCACCGGTTTGGGCATGATGGAGTTACAGTTGCAGCTGTGAGAATAAAGAAAAAACAATAAAAGGACGCACCACACTGCAGACTCAGGAAATGGTAGAAGCACATGCTGTTTATATGCTAAAATCTTTGATCAACAATGTGATTCATATTGACAACCATGAATATCATGAGATCTGACAGCCAGCCATCACTACAGACCATGTCGTTACACATTGGTGTTAGTTCCACCACAGTTACACTCACAATTTCTGTATGCGTGTGAGCAGGGCGGAAAGGACGGCCTGGATTTCTGATCCTGAGCAGGTGCAGACCACCGGCAGTTTCTGGGCCTGCAGCAGCTCGGCCACATACTGCAGACACACAGAGTCATATTTCTCTACTTCAAAATGGATAAAAACATCAATGTGCACTGAAACACTGATAAAGCATATTCAGAAATCCAACTTCAGATTAAAGCAGTTATCAACTGAACACAAGAGAATGGCTAAGTTATGTGCAGAGTGGTCAGACAGACAGGCACGCAGGAAGTGAAGTGGAATGGTATTTACGTGTCCTTGCCAATCGCTGCCGTTCACCAAGATAAGGCTGTCCGGAAGGGTGCTGTCAGACAGCAGAATCTGGTTGAGCTGGTCGTATACTATCTTCCTCGGCATCTGCAAAGAGAAGTGTGACTGAAAACATTTTCTCAGACTAGCATTTTAACTCTCTGGTGCTCTTCGGTCATTTCTGACTGGAAAATTTTCTGTTTTGAAATTTTAAAAATCACTGCTTCATCGGAATATGAAACTTGGTGATTTTTCTAGCACTAGGTATGTAAAAAACAAAAAAATTGGGTATGCTAAGTGGTCGTAAAAAAATACTCCCACTTGTGCTCTTCGGTCAAAAATGACCACCATAGGAAATGAATGGGAAATCTGCAAAAACACAAATTCACAGAAAAAATCAATATTTCTAACAAAAAAAAAATTATATATAGGGAATTCTCAAGCCTCTCCATAGAGACCTCTAGTGATTACAACCATGGTTGCATGATTTCCTAAATAATTCCAAAAGAGGGCGCAAATCTGCCTTCAAAAATTTTTATTTTGAAGGCCTAGTCTCTATTTTAACCTGAAAAAAATTCATGATTTTGAAATGGCAAAAATAGACCATAATTATTGCATAAATATAAAAAAATACCATCAAATCATCTCAAAATACAAAATTAAAAAGAACAAATATTATTGAAGAAAAATAAATTGCATTGGTTTTACTGGGGTGGAGGAAGATTATTTTTTAGGTGTCACTTATGATCGGGAAGACAACCAATGCAACCCCTAAACGAAGAGCACCAGAGTTAAAGGAGTATCTGACAACATAATGACAGTAGTATGACAGCAGCTAAGCTGCTTTCAAAATAATGTAGCTTTTAAAGAATAAAATGTATTATCTGGTATTTGTAATGTCAGCTTTATATCCAGATGAGTAAATAAGCATTGGAAGGATTAATTTTATTGCATTTGTAAGTTCGAACAGTTTGAACAACGCAAACGAGCAAGTCGCTGACTCATTTGGTTCATCCTTGCAAGGCATATTTTGCTGATATTTAAATCTAAATTTTTTGCCTCAGTTATGTAATGTTTTACTAATTGTATTAGTTTTATACATTGCAAATGTACACCACGTTCAAAATTTTGGGTCTCTTTAAATTAACACTTTTATTCCGCAAGGATGCTTTAAATTGATCAAAAATGACAGCAAATAAATATATTTACATTGTTACAAAAGATTTTCATTTAAAATTAATGCTGTTATTTTGAACATTCTATTCATCAGAGAACCCTGAGCATTTTTTTATGGTTTCCACAAAAATATTATAACCGTTTTTAACATTGATGATATTAATAATTTTAATAATAACTATTATTATTATTGTTGTTTCTTGATCAGCAAAACAGCACATTAGAATGATTTCTGAAGGATCATGTGACACTGAAGACCAGTAATGATGAAGAGTAATGATGCTTTGCCAACACAGCAATAAACTACATTTTAAAATAGATTCAAATAGAAAACAGTTGCTTTACATTGTACTAATATCTCACAATATTACTGTTTTTACTGTATTTTTGATCAAATAAATGGTTAGCATAAGAAACATTTCTTCTGAACAGTAGTGTATTTGTTCAAGTTGAGATCATGATCACTACCGTTCCTGGTCTTATAATTGAATTGAGTTTTTTTTTGTTGTTCAATTTAAAAATGTATTTAGAAATATATTTCATGCAGTCGGTTAGATCTGAAAGTGATAACAAATGTGAGAAATGCATGCACCCAATCCATTACCTCCAAAAACTTACATTGAAAATAAACTCTTCACCTTTAAGAGCTCTCGTATTGTGGATGACTCAGAAACGGCTATTTTGGTCTCATCAACCACATGGTTTCCCACAAACATTTGATAAAAAGCAGCAGAGATGGTGAGCAGCAAAAATATATGTTTAAGTGGAATGTATAATGAAGGGAAAAATTAAAAATGACACTTCATCACAATGGCCTTTGAGTATGTTTTGACACCTCTGCACAAAAGTGAATGGCCGTATGAACCAGGTGTTGAATCATGCCAGACCTAATACAAAGTTACATAAGGAGAATTATCGCCCACTCTCTCTCGCTCTCTCTCTCTCTCCTCTAGCATCACACCCACTCCCCCCCGCTCACTAATCCTCATGCACGGCCCAAATGAATCACCATATTCTCTGCTTTGCCCTCTCACATGCACACAAACACACAATTTCCTGAGCAAATAGCCCTTGGGGGTTTATTGATTCTGCTGAGCTTCAGTCAGAGCAACTTAAGAAGAGTGAGGCAGCTGTTCTTGCCTAAGTGCTAGCTGTGAGTGTGTGTGTGTTTGTTTTTGTGATTTATGAGGACACAACTTTGTATAATGACAGCTATAATTACGATGTAAACATGAAATATGAGGACATTTCAGATGTCCTCATATTTAAAATAGCTTTAAAAACATACTAAACTAAAAATGTAAAAATGCAGAATGTTTCCTGTGATGGGTAGGTTTAGCGGTAGGGGTAGTATAGGGGGGATAGTTTGTAGAGTATAAAAACCATTATGCACTGTGGTCCTGGTAAACCCTACATTATACATTACATTATGGGGAGCCCTACAAAATGTCATTTGACATTGACATGACATTTTTTGGACCCCATGAGGAAAACAGCTTATACAATCTAAGTGATGTTTTTTTTTGTTTTGTTTTTTATGTAAGAATGCAGAAAGTTTTCTGTGATGGGTAGGTTTAGGGGTAGTTAGTGTAAGGGGAAAACAGTTTGTATAAATCATTATGTCTATGGAAAGTCTCCATAAAACATGAAAACTAGGCTGTTACCTGAGGGGTGAGGCTAAGCTCGGGTGATCTCTCACTGTCTGAGCTGTTGGTACGTTCACTGAGCGGTTTGGACAGCTGTCTCTCTTTCATAGGGGTCCCTCGCCTCTGTTTGGGGGTATGACTGCCATCCAACCTGGAGAGAATAGTTTTAGTTCAATGGAAGTCAATGGAAACTGATTATGTTTGGTTATCAAAATTTTCATTTTTGAGTGGACCATCCCTTTAAATACCTGGGAGATGGCATGTTAGTGCTATTGCTCCTCTGTGGGGTCCGGGGCCTCTCCGCCACTGATAAAGTGATGCTAGGGGTCCCGTCTGCTATCACCTCCACTTCATTGAGTTCCTATAGCATAACCATCTCAATGAATACTGGTTCACAGGCTCACAGAGGACAAAATAGGTTTTACTACAAATCGAATGTTAGGGGCAGAGAGTGAGAAGGAGGCGGATAAAGAGGTGCAATCAGTCTCACCAGCGTGTCCATTTCTGAGAAAGCATCGTCCAGCTGTGCACTGGGGGAACGCTGGATTTTACCAGATACAGTCTGCTCGCCCCTCTTCAGGAGAAAGAATGGACGTGGGAAAGTGAGAGAATTGAAAAGAAACACACACAGAGTACATAATGCATACATTAGCCCCAAAAAGTATATAGAAAGTTTAAGCGGTATGAATGTAATTACACTAGACAACACATTTAAGCAAGCGGCATGTATATGTATAAAACAAAAAATATAAATCAATACAATGTACAAAAGGAAGACACAAGGTATTTTTGGACACTTTCATATAGTTAATATGACCATAGTCAGTTGGTTAAAAGTAAATGCCAAAATAGCTGGCTTAAAAGTCCAAATCGTTTTGGTTTACCTCCGCCAATAAAATTGACAGGATATCTTTACTTGGGGCATTTGGACAAAACTTGCTTATTTCCAAATGCAATCGTGTGCATCTCTGATGATTATTGCCCGCGTGTTGAAAAACAAAATACACTTGCTACAGACACGCCCCAAAGCAGAGGCGTTATAGCATTGTCAGTGGCACTGAGTGGATTTTGCCGTTGTAGTGGGCACTCACCATAATAGCACAAAGCAAAGTAAAGCTAAATCTCAATGCTAAAATAAGGACACTCACAGGACTCAGCTTGTCTTTGCTGTGGCTGCACCTACTATTCAAGCTACCAAACTCCGTCTGAGAGCTGGACTGTGACAAGCCTTCAAAAAATGGCCTAAAACACACACACACACAAAGCCAGGGTCATAATAAGAAAAGTGAGATGTGGGCAGTTTGCCCACTCAGTTTGTGGCTAAAAAAGCTCAGTTTTTTTCAACATTTGAGAGTGAAAAATGCTGAATATTTTGCAACAACAACACTACATTTATTGGCTGCATCCTTAATTGTATAATCAAATCAATGTAATGCAAAGCAAAATTACTAAATCGATATCTGAAAGAGGGTGGCATAAGAGTAAATTTTAGCTAGTGAATGCTGTACGGGAGTTTGGGTTTGGGGGTGCTGATAATACTGTCCGTCTCCTCCATGTCTGGGCCACTGTCACTGGGGTTGTACATTTCAAGACTGTCATAGAGCTCATCCAGGTCTTCTTCCACATCCCGGATCTGCTCTTGGGACACATGATCCAAACCGAACCCCTGCATGCATAAAATTACCCATCGATTAATTATAGAGATGAACAATAAAATGGTATCATATCAGTTATTGTCTAGATTTTTTATAGGATATTAGCTGATATAGACCCTATTTTTACCTTATACAATACCTCTCTCATCATCTGATGCTCACTTAAAGGGTTAGTTCACCCAAAAATGAAAATTCTGTCATTAATTACTTACCCTCATGTCGTTCGACACCAGTAAGACCTCCGTTCATCTTCGGAACACAAATGAAGATATTTTAGTTGAAATCTGATGGCTCTGAAAGGCCTCTATTGGCACAATGCATGGTTCACTCTCAAGACCCATAAAAGGTACTAAAGACGTTGTTACAAAGTCCATCTCACTACAGTGGTTCTAAAATAACTTTATGAATCGGCGAGAATAGTTTTTGTGCGCAAAAAAACCCTAAATAACGACTTATATAGTGATGACGATTTCAAACCACGGCATCATGAAGCTTCGAAGCGTTATGAATCAGTGAGTTGAATCATGATTCGGATCGCGTGTCAAACCGCCAAACTGCTGAAATTTGGCGATCCAAACTGCTGATTCGACTCACTGATTCATAAAGCTTCGAAGCTTCATGATGCCGTGTTTTGAAATCGTCATCACTATATAAGTCGTTATTTAGGGTTTTTTTGCGCACAAAAACTATTCTCGCCGATTCATAAAGTTATTTTAGAACCACTGTAGTGAGATGGACTTTGTAACGATGTCTTTAGTACCTTTTAAGGGTCTTGAGAGTGAACCGTGCATTGTGCCAATGGAGGCCTTTCAGAGCCATCAGATTTCAACTAAAATATCTTCATTTGTGTTCCGAAGATGAACGGAGGTCTTACGGGTGTCGAACGACATGAGGGTAAGTAATTAATGACAGAAATTTCATTTTTGGGTGAACTAACCCTTTAAGCGTTAAATCTTTAAAAACTCTAAAAAAAAATATTTAAAAACTTCAATTTAACAAAATTACTTATTTAAAACAATCTTTTATTTAGATAAATTAAGAATTTTAATGTCAGAACATTATTGATTATTAGGCATTTTATGAAAATAATTAACAGCTTATCTGTATCAGCCAGAATATTTATATAGATGGCTGATAAATTAATGAAGATTTGTACTGTTCCAAGTGAAAAAATACAATTATTAAAGTACCCCTATTATGCTTTTTCGAGTATTCATGCAGTGCGTAATATAGCCGTTTGTGAAATGTAAACGTTCTGCAAAGTTGTAAAGTCGAAAGTGCATGATAAATAAAGTTATTGCCTCCCAAAAGAAAGAATCGACTCTGAACCGCCTAAACGAGTCGAAAGGAATTCCAGTCTCACTTCTGTGACCTGCATACATAACACAGTAACAATTTTGCATAATGCCTGCCTATGGTCTTCATTGGCTACCCCCGAACAACATCTACTTTAACCCACCCTCAAACACTGTAGCTGGTTTGTATTGTGTACATGTCGAAAAGACTTCTGAATGATGTGGATTTGAAGAGTCAGTGGTTAAAATTACCACAGTGATAAAAAAGTATAATCTTTTGACGATATAATCTTCTCAAATCCCTGTGAGGTCTAAATGGGATTTACAAAATGCTTATCCATTAAAGATGGGACAGTACCCACTTTATCTGGACCAACTTGCTCCTCAGAATAACAACCTGCAAGTATGATTAATTATTGATGTATATATTTTCTACCGGGTGTTCAAAATATTTTTTTTACTGTTTATTATATTATTGTTTATCTATTGTTTATTATCTATGTTTTATATTGTGTAAGTTTCCAGCTAACTGTTATTACAACTTTGAGTAAAGATAAAGGATGGAGCAAGATTTGTTTTACAAACTTTAAAGGGGTGATGAATTGAAAACTCAACTTTCCCTTGAGCTTTTGATATATAAAAGGTCATGGTAATATAAGAATATCCTGTAAGTTTCAGAGCTGAAAACTTCCTTGTTAGCCAAAGAAAAGCTTTTATAGACACCAGGCCCAGGAAACGACAGGTTTTTCAAAGTGGGGATCTATGACATCAAAGGGAGGCAAGCACCGCCTCAGCAGAAGAATATCAACGCCTACTTCATCACTGCCTGTTTAGCCCCGCCCACCGATTCGCACATGTAACACAGGCCTAGTGTTAAACCTTCTACAAAGCAATAAACATGCCGTTGAGGATTACAAAATATTGTACAGTGATTGGGTTCAACAGTAATGCAACATGTAAGTAACGGTGTTCATTCTAATGCCTGATCTGAAATGTAATGATTCATGTACAGTCAGATGTTCTTTGTCTGTGTGTCAGTAAATCAGACCAGTGACTAAACATCAACTTGCGTTGTTTCTCTTAGTAGGATGAAAATAATCTGTTATTTAACAGTGATTCAATTCTATAAAGAAAGCTATCAAAGAAAGCTCCCTTTGCAATCATTGGAGCAGTGCGCGCTGGAGCTGCCAATCAAACAGGAGAGTTTATCAGTGACTCCCGTTTTATTCAATGAATCTCTTAACCATATCACGTTTGCACTGTTAGTGACGATGAAAGCATTCGTTAGTGTACAGAAACTGAGTTGCAATGACGAGATCGCTGCTTTCATGCGCTCAGCATGTGTGTGATCGGCTACAATGATCATCATCATCACTGCAACCTTTCATGCCACAATCTTAACATAATGCCATAGATCTAAATATAATGCCATAGATCTAAATATAATGCCATATAATGCCATAGATCTAAATATAATGCCATAGATCTAAATGTAATGCAACACATTTCACAAATAGTTAACCATGAGAGCTGTAATTGTAAAAACGAGCTAAAAGAGAGAGTAATACTATTTCAAGTGGAAAGACGTTAGCCAATCACAGCAGTGGGCGTTTACACTGAAGTCTCAAAGCAGACACGCCCCTTAAGACGGAGCGTTCAGAGCAGAAGGCTAAAATCAGGGTAGGAAAAATGCCTTTTATTTATAAATTATGAAAATTTTTGATGTAAAAAGCATTCTAACATTATAAATGCACCCCAGGAAACATCATAAAACAATTAAAAAAAAAACGCAGTTCATGACCCCTTTAATGTTACATCAGTCATTCACGTTAGCGCTCGGCTAACATATGTGCTGTTATTGATACAGTTCCTGCATGTTCACTGCAATAAATTAATATACACATCAGTTTGTTGAGTAACATACACTTATTAATGCTGACGGTGAGGAATTACATTTAATGTACTGTGTAGCATATCACTGAGAACGTCCTGGTCAAGTCATCCTTGTGATGGAGGTTCGGGTCGAATAACTAGCTCTTCCAATGTTTCATCATCAAACTCGCGCTCGGATTGACATGGTAAAGTCAAACATCATCGTTACGGTCTTTACAATGTGTACAAATCGCTGAGGACCAACGAAGCCTCAGCTGAAGATCAGTTATGGTAATGGACGTTTAGCTTCTGACACGCGCTGTAAGCGGTAGACCAATCACAAAAGACTGGGCCATCTGGCCAATCAGAGCAGAGCAGGCTCTCGAAAAGGAGGGATTTAGAGAGACTGAATATTCGGACGATTCATTTGAGAATCATTGAAAAATGTGTTTATGTGCAATGTATATTATGAGAAAATGCTAATTTTTGACCTCTGATGCTGGTAAACCTGTTGTAGGAGACCTCCAAAACAAAATTAGGAACCTTTAAAATAGCATAATAGGGGCACTTTAAAGAAAGAAATGGTGGGAAAAAGAAGAGAAAAGACCATCACCAAAGTGCTTGTGTATTTAGAGACAGTAATTACCTCATCAGACACTTTGAACCATTTCACCAATGCCATAAGCTTCTGTTTGATGTTGGGTTGCTGGATTTAAAACACAAACACCTTGTTAGACAGAAAGCGGGGGAGTCATAAGCAACAATAGCAAACAGACACAAATTAACCACATATCTGGCTGAGCAACAGCAGGGAACAAAAATAGCAGCAAGCAGAGAGTGGAAAAAAAGCTGTCACAACAAGCACAGAGCGCTGGCGAAGGCTTGTCAGCTAGAAGACGAAGCACACAGGAAAACAAAACAGACTTGTGAAGGCATCTGAGAGGAAGAAGCAGATAACACGTTAATGTGCTCAGAAGCCCCATCCCAAGAGTTTCCATATGATTGCAAGAATTGCAGCAGCTCCTATTGCAATCGCTGCTACGTTCAAAGAACATCAGTAGCCCCAGGGAGAAAAGTGCAGTCGTTCAGCCTGACAAAGCCTGACATGGAGACACAGAAAGCTGGTCTGGTTCTTTGAGGACTGTTTTCTAATTCAGGACAGATCACTTACGTCACTTACGTTAGCTCTGGTGATGGAGGCTGTGGAGGGGAGTTTACGACGAGGTTTCTTTTTCCTCAGTTCATCCTCGTCGTCGTAGAGGTACTGCCCAAAAGTGACAAATCAAGCTTTAAAACCTTATATGAATAAAAATGCTAAAATATGAAAAAAAAAAAAAAAAAACTAAATAAGAAACTAAAACTGCCAGTAGGTGGTGGTAAATGTCTAAATGAGTAAGTCATTCCGTGTGCCTCATTTCAAAGGCTGTGTCCCCTGGAGGTTGCATTTGTTGGTCGCGTTGGTCATAAAGGAAGTCTTATTTCAGACCAGTAACCATTACAAAATTGACCGCAAATTGTTGTCATTTCTTAATGAATTTGGAATGTAGAGGTCAGTTTACTGAAATGAAGCAGCCTCAATGACGTATGCGACCGACAAATACAACCTCTGAAGGATGCAGCCTTCAAAATGAGACCCAGCTATTGAGTCATTCATTTATTTGATTTGTTCAAGTGGCTGATTTATTCTGAAAAGGAGTAAACAGTTCACCTAAATGATTTGCTCAAAACGCAGATTCATTCGGAAGCAAACACCGCTGTGTTGTTCGGAGAGGCACATCAGTTCTGCTCAGACAATATTGTGTCTAAAATGTAACAATTTTAACTTCTTATTAATTGAACTGTTGTATAAAATCAATATCACATTTGCTATTCGGGACAAAAACAGCACTCGTGTGATATTGCGCTCGTTACTATATCATAGGATATATATTAAATGAGGCAAAAAAATGCACTACATTAAATGCGTTATATAATTTTATTCGCATTATATTTCATCCTGGAATATGGCCATGATGCGTCTTCCTACATGATTGTTTAAAGGGGTGATGAATTGAGAAATCAACTTTCCCTTGAGCTTTTGATATATAAGAGGTCATGGTAATATAAGAATATCCTGTAAGTTTGTTAGTCAAAGAAAAGCTTTTATAGACACCAGGCCCAGAAAACGATATTGTGCTTCATCCTTACGTCATTGCGCGACGAAACACCGCCTCTACAGAATGATAAGCACGTGTAATTCAGTAGCCCCGTCCACCGACTCATGGAGCTGGTCGGATTGCGCTAGCCAGCAGCAATAAACATGCCAAAGATATCACAATATTGCGCTATTCCTGGTTGTGGAAGAACACAGTCGCTGCATAAGCTTCCTTCGGATCCTAATATTAGGAATATGTGGTTGCACTTTATTTTTAATGAAGTTCCGGCTCACGTGGGGAAGACGGTGTACGTGTGTTCGCTTCATTTCACCGCGGAATCGTTTGAAAACAAGGCACAGGTTGACACTGGATTTGCAGACATATTGAGATTGAAACACAATGCTGTTCCATCTATATTGGACCCGACAGGAATGGTGCAGCACACTTAGTAAAACAAGTTTTATTTTATACGTGATAGTATTGCATTGTTACAGATCGTTTGATATGTGTACGATTGTGTATTGATTATGTGTAGGCCTACGTGTCTATCCAGTCACACAAGAGAGACTTGTAACGTTATGAGTGTCCGCACGAGTGAGTGCGTGTGTCCGCCCACACGAGTGAGTGAGTGTGAGTGTGTCCGCGCGAGTGAGTGAGTGTGTGTGTGTGTCCGCGCGAGTGAGTGTGTGTGTCCGCGCGAGTGAGTGTGTGTGTCCGTGCGAGTGAGTGTGTGTGTCCGTGCGAGTGAGTGTGTGTGAGTGTGATTTAGTGTTTGTTTGATATTTTGCGAGTTCTCTGAGCATTTCCCCCAGACGATGCCTGGGACAGACGGTAGCTGAAGCTCATTAAATATGCAAATATCCAATCTTAGCCGTGGGCGTTTACTTCCAAGTCCTGCACACCCATCAAATCCGAGTGTTTCTCAGAGAGCCTCAAAACCAAGGCAGAAAATAGCCTAATATTTCTTCATTATGATGTTTTTGAATGTAAAAACCACTCAAACGTCATAAGTTGACTTAAGACACCAGTATAAAAAAATAAAAAAGCCAGTTCATGACACCTTTAAGAAATTAAAAGCTACACACTCTTTAAATTAGGGTTAGAACTGTTGCCAAATATATAACATGCTAGAAACATAGTAATCATTGCAATTATGATCCAGTCAGGTGCTGTATGTAAGAATGACAGCTAGTGGTTGAAATGTATACTGCAGTCCAAATTCAAAATATTGCTTGCCCCGCCCCCTCCTCCTCAAACTCAACGCTCACACGGGTTGCCAGTTTGAGGACACACAACAGGAACGAGCGCAATTGACAATGGAAGGCGAGGAGACACACACTGTAAGTTGATGAGTTGATTTTTCCATGTTTAATGTGTTTCCGTTTATATATATTATTAGATGGATGCCCAGGCTTAGTCGGATAGAATTTGCAATCTCTGACTCAGTTTGTTCGCTGGCTTCCATGGCTGCAATACGCTGTGTTTTCCGCCAACTGGCAACCTGTGGTGTCAAAATACTATTGGGTAAATTGGTAATATGCAGTATCGCACAGACGAAAACAAAAACAGACATTCCGTCATTGAAAGCACATTTGAAAGTAGACTAACTGTAGCATTGTTTATCGGAAAAACGAGTATGTGAACTCAGCATGTTTACTAAATATCTTCAAACATATTATGGTATTTTTATGCTTTAGTACAGTCAAAAACATACAACACTGTTGAGCATTTGCCTATTTAAATCCAAAAAGCAAATTTTTTTGGTCGGGCAGCATATATACATACTGTGTGTGTTTGTGTGTGTATATGTATTTATATATATATATATATATATATATTTTTTTTTTTTTTTAAGGGTTAGTTCACCCAAAAATGAAAATTAGCCCATGATTTACTCACCCTCAAGTCATCCTAGGTGTATATGACATTCTTCTTTCAGACGAATACAATCAGAGTTATATAAAAAATGTCCTGGCTCTTCCAAGCTTTATAATGGCTTATAAGTCCATAAAAATGCATGTATCCATTATAAAAGTGTTCCACACAGCTCCGGGGGTTAATAAAGGCCTTCTGAAGCGAAGTGATGTGTTTGTGTAAGAAAAATGTCCATATTTAAAACTTTATAAACTAAAATAACTAGCTTCCGGCGGACTGCCGTACGCTTCGATTAACGGCGAAAAAGTAACCCTTGACGCATGCGTATTCACGAATGCGGAAGCGCAGAGGATAGAGAAAAACAAAACACCGGTCATGAATTAGAAGTGTAAAACGATCATTTTTAAAGAGAAATGCTGGATTCGATTTCGATTTAAGAGAAAAGGGGCTTGAGTTTGTTGCCCAGCCCTATCCGCGAGAGGCATCAAAGCTTGCGATGCTCTTATACATTGCGTCAGGAGTTACTATTTTTCCCCAAGTCGACTTGTGTACAGCTGTCCACCGGAAGCTAGTTATTTTAGTTTATAAAGTTTTAAATACGAATATTTTTCTAACACAAATGCAACACTTCGCTTCAGACGGCCTTTATTAACCCCCTGGAGCTGTGTGGATCACTTTTATGGACTTCAAAACAGAACTACCCTTTCACTGCCATTATAATGTTTGGAAGATCCAGGACATTTTTTAATATAACTCCGACTGTATTTGTCTAAAAGAAGAATGTCATATACACCTAGGATTGAGTTACTCTTCATTGAGGTTGAGAAACTCATGGGGTAAATTTCATTTTTGAGTGAACTATCCTTTTAAGAGGATAAGCACTTTGGAGAATGAATTTTTTGGTAACCACCAACTGGAATGGATTAAATGGAAAAGAGCTGAATGAATGTTCTTCAAAACGTATTTTCTTCGGTTTCACAGTCATACAAGTTTGAAACTACACAAGGATGAGTAAATGACAGATTTTTTGTTTTGGTTCAACTTGTCTATTATATTTATTTCCTCTCTTTGGCTAGAGGGTCTTCACACCACTTTCTTACACTTCCTATCCGACAATGCAGTGCGTTTCTTCAGTGATCTGACTTCAACAGATTCACTTCAGTCTCTGTGCAAAATTGTAAATCACTAAACAGGAAATAGGCAAGATGGCTGAATATCAAAATCAATCAGTTCAATCTCACAGGCCTTACATGCCCCTGTAGAGGATCATCACTGCCGTCCTGCTCTGACGAATAGCTTTCCTCTTCCTCCTCAGAGTAATTATCAATGTCTGGTGAACGATCTGAAAAGAAGAGAATAGGAACCATGCGAGTGATTAAACCAGAGCGGCCTGGACTTACAGAAACAACTTTCAGAACTTACAGAAAGTGTAAAAAAAACCAGCCTTGACCTCTTTTGGGGATTTCTCATTAACGTATTCAATTTGAAATATATACATGTGCGACTTACCGGATAGCTTGGACTTTGGTCCCTCTGGGTCGATGGGCTGACTGGAGAGAGAATAGACTCTGATCTCAGCAACGGGCACTGGTGTGTCCTTCACCGTCGTGTGCAAGCCCAACACCTGAGCACCTTCTGTAGGGTGCTGCATCACCTACGGATAGAAAAAAAAAAAAAAAAGCCATTAAGTAGCCTGAAAGACTAGAGGATCAAAGACTACAAAACATATCTGCTAAATGATTACACTGCAAATAAACTACAAAATGTTAGATTAGTTAAGGTGCTTAAATATATGTTTGCAGCTAAATATATTCAATATATTGTTTGAACTGCTTAAAGGGTCTAAAACACGCTTTTCAGGCTGATAACGTGTTAATTTAGAGATTTTTTGACTATTTTCTTCTTCTTGGTTTGAAATAAATAATAATAATAATAATAATGTGAAATGACGTGGATGTGCGTTCAACAGTTAGTCATGTACTGAATCATAGTACAAATGCAAATGTCTTGGCATTTATTTGGGCATTAAATTACAGATACAAAATGACCTGTGTGGATTTTGGTGCATCTGTGAGAAGTTTCAGTACTGTTAACTCCATTAAAGTGACATAAAACTGACTGAAGTACAGAAAGTCATTCTCTTCCACCTCCTAGAGCAGTTTCCGTGTCTTATATGGCTTGTTTTAGAAGCATTTTCAAATCTGTGCGTAAATGTGAGAGTTGATTTTCCTTTAACAACATTTAAACAATCAGTCTAGAATCACAAAAATGTGGCCAAACTGGATTTGTAGGGTTTTGTGGTTCCTCACCTCAGCCATATTTATCAGTCCTAGTGCGAGGGTCTTATAGCCCAGTATGGTGCGATTCTTGTACCTCTTGCGTCTCTGGAGCATAATCTGAAGCTTGTTGGCATCTCTCTTCAAAAAGTGTGGGTACTGAAGCCAATATGGAAGGGAGAAAGTACTGAACAATGAACATTAATCTAATTGGATCCAATTCATTTAAATAGAAGGGAAGAGTCACTTAAGGACTTCCGATATGTTTAATCAAAACAAAACCATAATATTACATTTGCAAATGTCAATTTAGCACTAATCTCATCCAAAATGCACTCAAAAACAGCTGACCTGAAGAGAGAAGGTCAGCTGAAGATCAGTCTCTGTAAGGCCAGCAGAAGATAACATGATTTCATTTGACCGCAAAATGCGTTTTGAGCCCTAAAGAGATATTTACAATCATTAGTTAGGCCTACCTAAACATAGATTAAGCACAGCTTTTTGCAGACCAGAAAAAAAAATAAGTTTTTACCTGAAGTTTAACTGCAATGACCACCGATGTGAGATCCCTGTCCAGCTCCTTCAAAATCACTAATTTTTTAAGAGTTAGACTGAGAAGTCTACAAGAGAAAACAAGAGAGATGCACACGTTGTTCTGAGGAAAAGTTGCTATGGCAGCTGAATGAATAATCTGTCCCCAAGATGGCTTAACAAGTTTACCGCACAAAGTTGACATTTTGGCCTCAAATCCCAGATGCCATTTTGGCTGACATTTCACCTAAAATTCTACACAACAATTGTGACCTTTAGTACAGTGAGTGAGAAGTGCCATGATGGTTTTCAATATATGTCACTCTCGGTCACAATTACAAATCGAAATGTGCCTCCACCTCCATATAAAATGGAACAATATTTACTCGCCCTCATGACGTTCCAACCCCGTAAGCTGCTGTTGTTGTTTTTTTCTGTGGAACATAAAAGGAGAATCTTTAAAATAATTAACACACCGTTTTTTTCCCATAGTGTCTGTCTAACTCGAAAATATACACTTTAGTGCCTTTTTTGTCCCTTTTTGATCTTGACGTAACTATGAATGAATTAAGAAGTGATTCTTTAAAAAATCTTCTTTAGTACTTCTACCAGTATACATGTTTGGGTTAACATGAGGGTGAGTAAATGATGGCAAATAATTCCATGCAAAAATACATGTACAAAAAATTAACATGACTGAAGATTCAATATCCTGCTAGTGATCTAAGGACAGCTACCAATGGATGCTGGAATGAAAATCATTTCTAAGTTAATTTCTCCACTCCACATGACATCTGAAGTAAACTCTATTTGGTAACAGACAAGGAATGCAATGTCCCAAAAACTGGGTTGTCCTCTGATACATATCCACAAGGTGTGCTGTGATGTTTTTGGCCTGAAGTCAAAAACACTGCGCATTGGTGATATTCAGTTCAGGGGATAAATGTCAGAGTGACACAGCATTCAGGCTCTCAGCTCATTCAGTGTATATACACTATATGGACAAATGTTTTGAGACGCACCTCAGAATTATTGAATTCAGGTGTTTCAATCAGACCCATGGCCACAAGTTTATAAAATCAAGCAACTAGCCATGCAGTCTGCATTTACAAACATTTGTGAAAAAAAATGTCATTCTGATGAGTTCAGCGACTTCAAGCGTGGTCCTGTGATAGGATGCCATTTATTTGCAATAAGTCAGTTCATGAAATTTCATCCCTGCTAGATTTTCCATGGTCAACTTTAAGTGGTATTATTGGATAGTAGAAGTGTTTAGGAACAGCAGCATCTCAGCCATGAAGCCGAAGACCATGTAAAAGTCAGAGAGAGGGGTCACTGAGTGCTGAGGCGCATGGGTGTTGTTTAAAAATGAATAAAAACATATTTTCTTTACATTATTCAAGGTCTGGTTTTGACCAGTTGTCATTTTCTGCAAATAAATGCTCTAAATGACAATGTTTTACTTGAAATTTGGAAGAAATGTTGTCAGTATTTTATAGAATAAATCAAAAATGTTAATTTTACTCAAACACAAACATATAAATGGTAAATCCAGAGAAACTGCTAATTTTGCAGTGGTCTCTTAATTTTTCCAAAGCTGTATATATTTGAATCCAGTAACTGAATTTGTGCACTATATAATTATATATCTTCACTTACAATCTGGTTTTATTTCTAAGCTACAGATGGCGTTCAGTGCCCTTGCATTGCCTAAAAGCAACATCAAGAAAAGACATTAATACATAATAGCAGCTTGAACCCAGCCCTCTCTTCAAAGTGAGCTATATTGAACGGGTCTAATTCACTTAGTCTGTCCCTGTGCATTAGAGTGTAACTCTAGAGCACAAAGGTAATGAAATTGGGAGAGGAGGAGAGAATCGGAAACACATCTCACCTTTCAGAGATCTTCTGCAACATTCTAATGGCACAATATGCTACAACATCCATTTAGGGTTCTTACATATTTGAATGGAAAGTGTAAAGAAGCGTAATGCCTTAAAGAGTTTTAAAAGCATTTGAAAGCATTATGGAGGCAGTGTCATAGAAAGAGACAAGATAAAGATTTTAAAAAAAGGTCTTCGTATTTGAGTAATACTCTTTATTCTGTGTCTGTCACTCCGATTCTGCTTTTCTTCTCGGCTGGCCACTCTTATAGTCAGCTTGTTTGTATCTTCATGGACATTTTTTTATTCCACTCCCTGCATGAACAATCCCAAAGCCCCTCCTCTACATTTCCATACCACAATCCCTTCATCAAAGTAATGAGGCTGAATATTGGGGAATAGTAAACAACATATGCATCCATTTGACAGCATCTTACAGAGGAGATGGTGAAACAAATGAAATGAGTCGTGACTAGCGAGTTATAACAGGGAGAACATGATGCAAAAAGATCAGCAGTCAGTTATCAGCCAAGTGTCAACTGTCTAAAAAGGCAAACGGTTTCAACCAGGGGCCCTATAACGATTTTGCTGCATGTGTAGAATTCATAATCAACATACATTACATTTTACATTTATTTACTTAGCCGACGCTTTTATTCAAAATGACTTACAAAATAAGGGTTTACCAAAGTGTTAGCTATACTTAGCCTGGTTTCACAGACAGGGTTTAAATTAAGCCAGGATTAGGCCTTTGTTCAATTAGGACATTTAAGTAGCTTTTATAAACATGCTGGTGTGCATCTTGAGACAAAACAATGGCAGTGACAAATTTTAAGATATGTCAGTGCAAGTTGCTTTCAGTTAAAACAGCTCAAACATGCATTTTAGTCTGGGATTTATGCATTGTCTGTGAAACCGGGGGCAAACGTTTTAAGTAGGCTAATACAACTTTTTTTCTAGTAAAATATAAACTAAAAACTAGACATTACTGGAATAGTGACAAGGAGAAAACGATTACTAGTATCTAATGAATGAGCAGCTATAGTGACTAATTAAATATAGTGACTGAATACTATTAGCCTATCTAATGACACAGTTACGAGTGAACGAATCACTCAATAGTAATTTAAAAAAAGGGGCCAAGTACAAGTAACAATATAGGCTATACACGTTCAAACGGCTTTGCACATACTTTCTGGGTGTGTAAAGGTTGAAAGCTCTTGTCTAAAGTAAGAAACCACTGTTTCATGTGATCTCCAGCAGCGTGATCGGGATTAACTATTTACTCTGATACAAAGTAGCTCTTTCAGCGGCTGTACAAAAAAAGCTCAGGTCCCCTCTTAAGTGAAGAAGCGTCATACCTGGGCACACAGCTGGGAGAGGAGCTGTCAATCTCCCATGTCGCGAACAGGTTCATCTGAACCGGGCGACCCGAAGAAATCGTGACCGTCCTGAGAGGCTGCAGGTGGGGAGACGGAGCTCCCGCTCGCAGCTGCTGTGGCTGCTGCTGAAGCCCTCCACGCTCCGACATGCTGAAGTCTCGGGATCTGTGCTGCCACCGGACTCGGTCAGTTTTGACACTCGCTCGTGCCTATAGTCTTTTTAAATGATGATGATGACACTTTCATGGCACGAGCCTCTCAACGTTCCCGCCTCCGCTTAGCGGTGGATTCACACACAGTCAGTTGCTGCTGCGGTCAGTCCTGCTATGGCTTGTGATCAATTGAGCGTATAAAACATCAGCAGGAAGCGGAAATATGTTCTTTAAAAACATATAGGCTAGTAAAGCAACGCCTCTCGTTAAAGACGCAAGTACTGCAAGCAAGCGAGTGACGCGACGTTTGGAACAAAACTGAACGCGTCTCTTGTAGTGTAGTAGCCTACTCTAGAGCGTCCCCTACTATTAAAGTCAGTGTTCGTAATAAGCAACAAAACATAAACTTGTTTTCTATCTTTTTTTAAAGTCACTATAGCAGCTGCTGTTTGTCATATCAGCACGGCTTTTTGTCAATTGTCTATTTTTCCATAGTGTCTGAAAAATGCTTATTTTCAGCTTACCACTTAGATGATCCCCTGACCTGTTAGACTGGTCTGTTGACTGACTTTTTGGCCACTTGTGAAAATCAACAAACCTTAAATGTTTTAGAAATTACAGAAAATATGAAGTCATATAAGGCTAGTCATAAGCTCTATCTCCCTCTCTTGCTGTCTCTATCTATCTATTTTAAACGCAACCCACTTGAATCTATTATGGTAGTGGCAGCTCCTAAAACACTGCAGCCACCCACACTGGCACCATTTGTAGTTTATCTCTCCCTGACAGATTGGAGCCAGAGAGAAGTGAAGTTTCATGACATCAAGTCCTGAAACATGCAGACTGCCAAGGATTAATTAAAAAGAGCCCAGAGTTTTTTTTACACTTTCTACATTTTAATCTTTTCGGATAAAGCTGAAGCTGAATACACATATTCCCTAAAGGTTATAATGTCTCTATTTCAAGACTGTCCTGGATTTTAAGAACTGTGCTTTTTCTACTAACATACAGTATACTGGTGCAAAACACTTCCACATTCCCACTTCCAATACATATCTTGATAGGAATTTTGGATGACAAGCAAATCAGGAACAAAATAGTATGGAGTAAAATACATGTAAAATACATGCCTCTTCTGATCTGATCTCTCATATATGCTGGAATCAGACCCCAGAATTCCCATACATGCATACATACATACATACAAACAAAAAAACAAACAAACAAACAAACAAACAAACAAACAAACACATGTAGGATGTTGTTGTTGGCACAAAATATCTAGCTCTGGAGAAAATCCAAGAGCTTTCCATCTCTCTCTCTCTCTCTCTCTCTCTCTCTCTCTCTCTCTCTCTCTCTCTCTCTCTCTCTCTCTCTCTCTCTCTCTCTCTCTCTCTCTCTCTCTCTCTCTCTCTAGGTTGTTGCAATCAGATGACTGTCACATTATTACAGCTCTTTGCTGCCCCCATTTGGACATCATGTGACCATTTCATTTAATATTCCAAACTGGTAGGCATTTTATACCCAATTCATAGTCAAGCACTGTTTTATATTTTTGGTAGGTGAGGCATAAGTTGCTTTAGGCTCTGGTTTTTAATTATGAAGCACAATACAGGTGTATAATTCATAAAACTGCACTGTAGCACTCTAGTTCCCTGGAATATTTAAACAGATAAAAAAAAAACTGTATTTACCTGTATTCACCGGTAGATGGTAGTAACTCCACATTTTTATCTTCAGTAGCTATACAAAAGAATGGGTGTTAAAGAGCACCTATCATGGCATTTAAAATGTTCCAAATATTGTTTTAGAAGTCCCCAACAACAGTTTTGCATGCATGCAATGACAAAAAAGACTTTAGTTTTCTTATAATATGCATTTATTTTTACCTGTTTTGACAGCGATTCTCAAATGATTCCTTTAGTGAT
Organism: Gobio gobio; assembly: GCF_949357685.1. Taxonomy (NCBI): domain Eukaryota; kingdom Metazoa; phylum Chordata; class Actinopteri; order Cypriniformes; family Gobionidae; genus Gobio; species Gobio gobio. The sequence continues at coordinate 25,149,247 of NC_137107.1, forward strand.
TCACTTTTCAAAACCCCGCCTTTACGTGACGCTAATCTGCGGTGATTGGTCCGATGACCCAGTCAGTTGTGATATAGTCTGTGCAGATATTTTCGGATATTTGTTAACTTCTTAACCCGCACCGGTTCGTGGACGGGGGGGTTGACGGAAGTGGGGGGGTGTGTACTTTTATTTACTTTTGTTTTATACAAAATATTCAATCAACTATCACAAACTATGCATCATTTGAAAGCTAAAACACTCAAGATTCATGTTCTGAACTTGTTTTTGCAATAAATACACCAGAGAGGAAAGGGTTAAATGAAACCCTAAAGGACCAGCCATGTAAACATTAGAAAAATATCAGCGTTACTCATCTTTCATCTCCTGTCGTTCAGATCAGATCGGACGAATCCAATAAACACCCGCATACATCTCTGTGTAAGAGTCCACTCTTCAAAATGCATCCCACTTTTTAATCCAAAACAACGAAAAAATAGGGAAAAAACTAAAAATCCTCCGTTGTTTGCAAGAGAGTTTTGAGTTAGCGTGATCAATCATGTCCATTTTCAATGAAATATCGATTCTATTCCGTGTCTGGCAAACTCCCCCTGCTAGAATGGCTTCTCCCACGTATTTTAAACCCTCCCCCGTCTCTCTCCTTCAATCAGAGACTCTTCTGGGATGCATCATATAGAGGAAGTGCCTTACAGGCTTGGTGAGCTGTCAATCATTGCGCCCATGGTTTTCGTTGGATAAAGGCACTCGGTGCCCAGCCAATGCCTTTCCAACAAAGGTTTGATTGATGGACTTAGTAACCAATCAAAAGGCATTATCTTGCGCAGTTTGCGTAAGTAGGCTTTGGTGAATACAGTTTGCGCGCTGGCTGCACGTTCTCCATGGCGCAACTCCAGTGGAGCGCGCTGTGTCTCACTGACGCTTCCCATCAGCTAAATGAGTTTTTTACACTTTGTAATCTCTGTAAATAGTTGCTTTAGTTTTTCAGTAACTGTTTATCCATTATAATTAGTAGTATATTGCAGTTTATTGCAGATTTATTTGAATGAAAAACTACTCTTTACAATAGCAAATGTTCTGAAATAAATGGCCTTTTTGAAATGACGCCTAGACTTTTCTTGACATAAAAGCTCACAGAAGCTACATTACTGAGAGAATCATCCTCATATTTGAATCATGACATGATTAGACATTCAGTTTTATATTTAAGTTATTTTCAGGCTCTTAACATTAAATTATAATATTTTTTTCCCTAAGTGAATACAAAAAACAAAAAACGTGAGTCACTTACATGTATATTTACATGTATATTACTCTGTTCCCATATTACTTTGAGTTATTATGACTCTTGGGTAGCAATATTTCAAGTGTCTAGTTTAAAATAAGACCAGGTTTATGAATATAGACCATAGGGTTTAAGAGCTGCAGACATTTTCATTTGGGTATATCGTTTTCAAAAAATTCCACAAAAATGGGGCGCTTGTTAAGAGGTTAATATGTGTCAGGATTATGAACATTAAATTAAATTAGCGTAATATGCTAAATATATAGGTAGTGACAAAAGTAGCAAGTGTTTCAACCTTCAGTGTGTTACATTCTTTCAATCGCTTTGGTCCCGAGTTACTTTAGCCCCGGTTTTCGCCTAGCCTATACCTGTTGATCAAATATTGTCTTAAACTTACACCAAAAAAAAAAAACATTATATATATATATATATATATATACATATATATATATATATATATATATATATATATATATATATATATATATATATATATATATATATATATATATATATATATATATATATATATATATATATATATATATATATATATATATATATATACAAATATATAGCACAGTAATGTTGTCACATGTAATCTGCTACTTTTCTCTGCACTTGTCAGGATGGACCAATCACAGTCGTTTGGTTATTCAATAAGGTTATAGGGGTCACAAATAATGTATGTCACAAATAATGTACAAAATGTATTCAGAGATGAAATATCAATGCAGAGGATTCTGCTTTTTGAGCCCCCGTGCGCCCTCTAGGGGAATATAACCGCGTGTCTCACAGTAAATCGTAACATTTGGAAGTACACGCGTGCGAGCACTCCGCACTGCAGTATTTACAGCAGCCTTTACATGCTGGGACAAGCCTAACATGGTATAAGTTAATTGAACAGAACCTCATTGCAAGGAGTTATAACAGGATTTGGAGAGTGCAATTTTAAGGTAAAGTACAATCATTTTTCACTCTCTTTATAAGTGGTTGGCAACAACAAACTGTGTGTTATATTTAACCACTAACCATATAAACATAATGGGTGGAAGGATTTCTTCCACTGATTTCTATTTCGAGGTGAAAAAACATATTAAGTTTCTGCTTCTAAATAATGTTATTTTTGGGATAGATTTGATGAATAATAATTACATACATACATAAATAATAATAATGTGGCTAATATGATTGAGCAAAGCAATAAACTTTGGATTTAGACTTTGTTGTAAAAAAAGGAATAATGAATCTGACCTAATGTGATGTGACGTAGCAGTGATCTTTATTTTTTTGAGTGTCTCTGACAGTTCTTTCCTGGATGGAGCAAATTTGTGCCACGGGAGTCGCTGCCCGTTTGAGGGGTGAATGGGATCGAAATGAGGGATTCGGTCAGAACCATATGGCCCTGAAGTTTTTGGGGCAAGATTTTGAATACTTACATGACCGCTGCCTTCAGAGTGGATGTCTGTTTGAGGATGAAACATTCCCAGCCCAGCAGTCTTCTTTAGGATTCAAAGAGCTGGGCCCTGGCTCTGCCAAAACCAAAGGTGTTCGCTGGATGAGGCCGACGGTGAGAACTTTAGAATAAACTGGGAGTCTGTAGTGTGGGCCAATATTTTCAACTTTAGCAAGATCAAAAACCTAATACGTATAAACATTAGCATACATATATTATGCAATGTCTTTGCTCACATACTGGGTTTTAATATTCTAAAGAACTTTTTTATTTGTAAAATACTATAATACAGTACAAAGATAAATGGTTGATCAGCATCAGCAGAGATGTTCAGTCATTTCTATGCCCTGTCTGACCCATAGGTCTTCTCTATGTACCCCAGGAGTTCTGCACTGATCCACACTTTATCGTAGATGGGGCCACACGCACAGACATCTGCCAAGGAGCTCTAGGTAAAACAAGCATCTACTAAAACAGAACAAAATCAATGTAGAACTCAAAAACATGGCATGGATGCTTTCCTGCCAATTAACTCAAAGTGATCACGTTGCTGCAGCAGTAATGAAGCATATTTCCCATCTGTTTCACTACATTAAAAAAAAAAAAAATTTCAATATATTGATTGTAGGAGATTGTTGGCTGCTGGCAGCCATTGCGTGCCTTACCCTCAATGAACCCTTGCTGCATCGGGTGGTGCCTCATGGCCAGAGCTTCCATCACCAATATGCTGGAATCTTTCACTTCCAGGTAGTATAATATTGATAACTCTTATATTTTTAATTTTGTAATTCTAATTCTAATTTTTTAAATGTTTAATTTTATATATAATATATAATTACAATTATATTTGAGCACATTTTTAATTATTAAAATTGATTTTAATTTACAATTACCTATAAAGGAGAGACATTGTTTAGATAAAGCTAATCTATGCACTCAGTCACACAAGAAAATGAATATTTTATCATTATTTAAGTAAATACATTTAGAACCCTTTAGTTAATCTTCTGACACATTTCCCAAGCCCTGGTTTTGTGAAAAATCCCAAACATGTCCTTCCTTTCAATGCAATGTGTAAACGGATCCGTTCCCCTTCCATTTGATTCTCCATAGCTCAGCAGTCCCTAAACGTCAGCCCACCCTGTCTGCTGCAGTGACTATATATACAAGCCTCACCCAGAAAATGAAATGGCCACATCTCTCGCTCCCCTCTGCCAAATTCCCCTTCTGTTTTCCAGCCAGGAGTCATTCACTCAGTGAATGCTTGTAATGTTTAGAGCATTAGTGCTGCAGAGAGACTTGGAGTACAGCCAGCAGCACCTAGTGTACTTATGCTTACATAGGGAGATGCACAAATTGTAGATGTTATTGCATATTCCAGTCATCAAATATATCTTTTTATTAAAGAAATATTAAAATAATGTTTAATAATATAAGGTTTTTGAAATCTCTTCTGCTCACCAAGGCTGCATTTATTTGATAAAAATACAGTAAAACGATAATTTTGTGAAAAATTATTAAAATTTATAAAACTGTTTTCTATTTTAATACACTTTCTAATTAATATATTTTTTATATATATTTATTATATAATTTATTCCTGTGATGGTGAAACATTCATTGTTATTATCAATTTTGAAAACAAATAAACCTGGATTCTTTGGGGGGGATTAAAAACAAGTATTACTTTTATTCAGCAATGATGCGTTAAATTGATCAAAAGTGACACTAAAGACATTTATAATGTTACAACAGCTTACTAGCACATCATGTAATGCCAAAAATATAATACACCCATCCTCTAATTGTTTGCACTGGTTAATCGCTGGTTAATGCTGCATTCATGTCATCTTGGTATTATAATAATTTCGAGTTCCTGACTAGTAAAAACCATTCATGTCTTTGTCAAACTCGTAATTATAATTTGAAAATATGCAGAATCACCAATTGTCAGACATGGATTCATTTAGGCATTGTGAACATTTCCATAGAAACAAATCTAGAGTAAGAGGATGTCAAAGCGTTGATTACTTTTTGTCTTTCTTTTAACTACTGTACAATAATTGTGACATGATGCGAGTGCAGCATTAAAGCCAATGTGTTTCCCACTGGGTTTTCTAGTTTTGGCAGTTTGGGGACTGGGTGGATGTGGTGATTGATGACCGGCTGCCTGTCAGAGATGGGAAGCTACTTTTTGTTCACTCAGCTGAGGGAGCAGAGTTCTGGAGTGCCCTGGTGGAGAAGGCATATGCAAAGTAAGAAGGCTTCAGTCATATGCTTTCAAAGATAGACTTCAGACCAGGATCTTGTTTGGTTGTGTAATGAGTTTGTTGTTATTAATGTGACAGGTTGAACGGCTGCTACGAGGCTCTTTCGGGAGGCAGCACGTCTGAGGGCTTTGAGGACTTCACCGGTGGAGTGACAGAGATGTATGAGCTGAAAAAAGCTCCACCCAACCTTTTCAGCATCATCAGAAGAGCTGTGGAGAGAGGCTCCCTGATGGGCTGCTCGATAGATGTTAGTGCTCAGGAACAACACTAACCAATCAGTCTGTAATATCTGGAGAAGTCTGAATCTTAAACATCTAGGTGAATTCAGGTTCATCTCAGTGGTGTCCCAATCAACCTGAATTCATAAAAGAATGCAGTCAGGGAAAATATTAGTCCATTTCAAGCTTTTTAGAGCTTCAATAAATATAATTCATATAATATAATATAATATTTTTGAATGACTGTCAATTGAGAGCTTTTTGGGTTCAGATGGTGTAATTTCAGGATCAACCAGCAGGGGCCATGCTTATCAAACTTTACATTCTCATTGTTATTAATATATTCAAAAGTACTCAAATTTATTTTATTTTGACTTTCAGATTACAAGTTTCTTTGACATGGAGGCTATCACCTTTAAAAAGCTAGTGAAAGGTCACGCCTACTCCGTTACTGGAGTGGAGGAGGTGAGTGTTGGATTTTGATTGACAAGAAACCAATCACAGACAACTCATCATTGGCAGATGTAAATCTGTTGGCCAGGTGGAATACAGAAGAAACCTCACAAAGCTGTTGCGCATCAGAAACCCTTGGGGAGAAGTGGAGTGGATGGGGCCCTGGAGTGATGAGTGAGAATGATGTGAAGAGGGAAAATGATTCCTGAAATAATGAATAACGTCAGATAGCTCTGTTGAATACTATCACCTTCTGTCAATTCAGGTCAAAGGAATGGCGTGAAATCGACCCATCTGTAAGGTCCCGTCTGCACAACTGCAGAGAGGATGGGGAATTCTGGTACGTGTTTCTGGCAGTGTAATCTGTTCCTCACTTGCATATTAGTTTTTAAATAGTTACATAGGTGGCATATTAAATAGGAATAAATAATTGTTTAATATGTATGGCACCATTATTGCATTTTTCCTTTGTTAAATACAACTTAAAAGGGTTGGTTCACCCAAAAATGAAAATTCTGTCATTAATTACTCACCCTCATGTCGTTCCAAACCCATAAGAATTTTGTTTATCTTCAGAACACAAATGAAGATCTTTTTGATAAAATCTGAGTGATTTCTGTGATAGCTACGCAACTACCACTTTAACTCTTCAAAAAGTTAATAAATTGATCCATATGAATCGAGCGGTTTAGTCCACATTTTCTGAAGAGACACGATCGATTTATGTAATGAACAGTTTGAAGTTAGGCTTTTATTCACATTTAAACATCAGGATTAGTAATTAATGAGTAATTTTTGGGTAAACAATCCCTTTAGGCTCAACAAGGACATATGTGGCATCTCATCCAAAATATGACACACTTAAAGGGATTCACTAGACTGGGTAAACCCAGCCTGATCTGCCGGTGATTTGATTTCGCCCTGCAGCTCAGGCTGGAAACCTGTACATTAATTTATCCTGCGTCTGTTACACATTTGCGGGAACCAATCAGAGACTGGCTTATCCACCTGGCGCACAGTTGGTGGGTTTAACACAATTATGGATAGAGAAGGGATGGATCGATGCCCGTTGATCATGCAGTCTGATTGGTTGAAGGATTATTTAATTGCGTACAGAGTCATTTGAATTATGCTCGTTGATCACGCCTCATGTGGTCTGATTGGTTGAAGGACTATCCAAATTCGTACAGCGTCATTTGAATTATGCTCATTGATCACGCCTCATGTGGTCTGATTTGTTGAAGGACTATCCAATTGCGTACAGAGTCATTTGAATTATGCTCGTTGATCACGCCTCTTGTGGTCTGATTGGTTGAAGGACTATCCAAATTCGTACAGCGTCATTTGAATTATGCTCATTGATCACGCCTCATGTGGTCTGATTTGTTGAAGGACTATCCAATTGCGTACAGAGTCATTTGAATTATGCTCGTTGATCACACCTCATGTGGTCTGAATGGTTGAAGGACTATCCAATTTTATACAGAGTCATTTGAATTATGCTCGTTGATCACGCCTCATGTGGTCTGATTGGTTGGAGGACTATCCGATTGTGTACAGAGTCATTTGAATTATGCTCGTTGATCACGCCTCATGTGGTCTGATTGGTTGAAGGACTATCCAATTGCGTACAGAGTCATTCGGATTATGCTCGTTGATCACGCCTCATGTGGTCTTAATGGTTGAAGGACTATCCAATTGCATACAGAGTCATTTGAATTATGCTCGTTGATCACGCCTCATGTGGTCTGATTGGTTGAAGGACTATCCGATTGTGTACAGAGTCATTTGAATTATGCTCGTTGATCCCGCCTCATGTGGTCTGATTGGTTGAAGGACTATCCAATTGCGTACAGAGTCAATTGCGTACAGAGTCATTCGGATTATGCTCGTTGATCACGCCTCATGTGGTCTGATTGGTTGGATGACTATCCGATTGCGTACAGAGTCATTTGAATTATGCTCGTTGATCACACCTCTTGTGGTCTGATTGGTTGAAGGACTATCCGATTGCGTACAGAGTCATTTGAATTATGCTTGTTGATCACGCCTCTTGTGGTCTGATTGGTTGAAGGACTATCCGATTGCGTACAGAGTCATTTGAATTATGCTCGTTGATCACACCTCATGTGGTCTGAATGGTTGAAGGACTATCCAATTGAATACAGCGTCATTTGAATTATGCTCGTTGATCACGCCTCATGTGGTCTGATTGGTTGGAGGACTATCCGATTGCGTACAGTGTCATTTGAATTATGCTCGTTGATCACGCCTCATGTGGTCTGATTGGTTGAAGGACTATCCAATTGCGTACAGAGTCATTCGGATTATGCTTGTTGATCACGCCTCTTGTGGTCTGATTGGTTGAAGGACTATCCAATTGCGTACAGAGTCATTTGAATTATGCTCGTTGATCACACCTCATGTGGTCTGAATGGTTGAAGGACTATCCAATTGAATACAGCGTCATTTGAATTATGCTTGTTGATCACGCCTCATGTGGTCTGATTGGTTGGAGGACTATCCGATTGCGTACAGTGTCATTTGAATTATGCTCGTTGATCACGCCTCATGTGGTCTGATTGGTTGAAGGACTATCCAATTGCGTACAGAGTCATTCGGATTATGCTTGTTGATCACACCTCATGTGGTCTGATTGGTTGAAGGACTATCCAATTGCGTACAGAGTCATTCGGATTATGCTTGTTGATCACACCTCATGTGGTCTTAATGGTTGAAGGACTATCCAATTGCATACAGAGTCATTTGAATTATGCTCGTTGATCACGCCTCATGTGGTCTGATTGGTTGAAGGACTATCCGATTGTGTACAGAGTCATTTGAATTATGCTCGTTGATCCCGCCTCATGTGGTCTGATTGGTTGAAGGACTATCCAATTGCGTACAGAGTCAATTGCGTACAGAGTCATTCGGATTATGCTCGTTGATCACGCCTCATGTGGTCTGATTGGTTGGATGACTATCCGATTGCGTACAGAGTCATTTGAATTATGCTCGTTGATCACACCTCTTGTGGTCTGATTGGTTGAAGGACTATCCGATTGCGTACAGAGTCATTTGAATTATGCTTGTTGATCACGCCTCTTGTGGTCTGATTGGTTGAAGGACTATCCGATTGCGTACAGAGTCATTTGAATTATGCTCGTTGATCACACCTCATGTGGTCTGAATGGTTGAAGGACTATCCAATTGAATACAGCGTCATTTGAATTATGCTCGTTGATCACGCCTCATGTGGTCTGATTGGTTGGAGGACTATCCGATTGCGTACAGTGTCATTTGAATTATGCTCGTTGATCACGCCTCATGTGGTCTGATTGGTTGAAGGACTATCCAATTGCGTACAGAGTCATTCGGATTATGCTTGTTGATCACGCCTCTTGTGGTCTGATTGGTTGAAGGACTATCCGATTGCGTACAGAGTCATTTGAATTATGCTCGTTGATCACACCTCATGTGGTCTGAATGGTTGAAGGACTATCCAATTGAATACAGCGTCATTTGAATTATGCTTGTTGATCACGCCTCATGTGGTCTGATTGGTTGGAGGACTATCCGATTGCGTACAGTGTCATTTGAATTATGCTCGTTGATCACGCCTCATGTGGTCTGATTGGTTGAAGGACTATCCAATTGCGTACAGAGTCATTCGGATTATGCTTGTTGATCACACCTCTTGTGGTCTGATTGGTTGAAGGACTATCCAATTGCGTACAGAGTCATTCGGATTATGCTTGTTGATCACACCTCATGTGGTCTTAATGGTTGAAGGACTATCCAATTGCATACAGAGTCATTTGAATTATGCTCGTTGATCACGCCTCATGTGGTCTGATTGGTTGAAGGACTATCCGATTGTGTACAGAGTCATTTGAATTATGCTCGTTGATCCCGCCTCATGTGGTCTGATTGGTTGAAGGACTATCCAATTGCGTACAGAGTCATTCGGATTATGCTCGTTGATCACGCCTCATGTGGTCTGATTGGTTGGAGGACTATCCGATTGCGTACAGAGTCATTTGAATTATGCTCGTTGATCACACCTCTTGTGGTCTGATTGGTTGAAGGACTATCCGATTGCGTACAGAGTAATTTGAATTATGCTCGTTGATCACACCTCGTGTGGTCTGATTGGTTGAAGGACTATCCAATTGCGTACAGAGTCATTTTTGATCACGCCTCTTGTGCTGGAGAAAATACATAGTAGACTCCCCAGACCAATGTTCAATCTTAAAAGATTGAGCTTGGTCTGGTGATAGCCAGACAAGGGATTTACCCCAAAAAATAAAATTATATTATGATTTATAATAGAAGATATTTTGAAGACCGTTTCAGTTGTTTTTGTCCACATATAATGAAAATCAATACAACAACATTGACCTTCACTGTATGGACAAAAAAAGCACTGACATTTTTTTTCAAATATCTTCTGAACTATCCTTTTAAGCTTTAAATAAGAATATTGTCGTTGCCCCCCCCCCCCCCCCCCCACACACACACAGGATGTCTTTCAGTGACTTCATGCGAGAGTTCAGCAGACTAGAGATCTGTAACTTGACAGCGGATGCGCTACTGAGCAGCGAGGTGAAGAAGTGGAACACGTCCCTGTATCCCGGGGAATGGAGAAGAGGAAGCACTGCTGGCGGCTGCAGGAATTTTCCAGGCATGTTCTCTACGAAAGTCTCTAGGATGCTTGTGTGCTGACATGAGAGACAGTGCTCTCACATTAAAGTCTATTTCTCTATACACAGCAACATTTTGGATCAATCCCCAGTTTAAAATAGTCTTAAAGGAACCAGATATTGAGAATCAAGATAACTGCACTTTTCTTGTGGCCCTGATGCAGAAGAATCGCAGAAAGTTACGCCGGGAGGGCAAAGACATGGAGACGATTGGATTTGCCATTTATGAGGTAGAAAACCCATTTGATATGGGCATATTTTTGAGTAATAGCTGTTAATCAGAATAGTCAATCAGTTTTAAGATGCTTTTTTATGTATCTAAAATAATTATTTTGTTAAATAATTTCCGTATTATAGAGGAGAATGGGGCAAGTTGTCACACAGGCTTTACCTCACTAACTATAAGGCTTTAAGCAAGGTATGACTTTTCAAAAATAAACCCACCCTGAGAAATATTCACTGGCATAAAAAGTGACAACTAGCCCCAATGTTCCCTACATTACTTACTGGATGTAACAAATATGTTAGGAAATGTGGATTGCTAAAAAAAAAAAAAAAGTGATTCTGATTATAAAGTAAAAACTGAAAGATGCATATTTATTATTAATTATTATTTTTTCAAAACTTTATTTCTGAATCTTACAGGTCCCTAAAGAGGTATGAGATGTGTGCCAGATTACTGAAACTCATCAGCATTGTTTAACATAGGTAAACTATTTGTTATCAGTGCCTAAACTGCAGATTGATTCTTAGTTAAGATAGCGTAACGCTGAGAGATCCTGCACATGGTCAGAAAGCTGAGATCACACAGTGATATGTGTGTAGTGATACGAATCTCCTCCCCTTGTCAGTATCTGGGCCGGGTGGGTGTGCATCTGAAGCGCGATTTTTTCCTCGCCCACACGTCCAAGGCTCGTTCCGAGCTCTACATCAACCTTCGAGAGGTGAGCTCGCGTTTCTGCCTTCCAGCAGGGGAATATATCATTGTCCCCTCCACCTTTGAGCCCCAGAAAGAAGGAGACTTTGTGCTGAGGGTCTTTTCTGAGAAGGCTGCTGACTCCCAGTGAGTGACCATTTGAGAATAAATGTTTCATGTAACGTTTTTTCCCCAAATTGAGCAATAATATATAGAATGGTTATAAAATAACAGAATTTGTTCAATATAATATTTTTAATGGAGCAATAATAAATATTTGAAATGGTTAGAAATACAAGTAATTAAACATCAACAGTGCCTTCAGACATATGCAAGTCACCTATGCTGTTTGCACCAATGCACCCGCATAAAAATGTTTTTATTGTTTGATAATCTGTCATGAAATTTGGCACAAAGTGGCGAGCCATGACCCATCTTTGCTTGCAAAGACTGAGCCTTTAGTGAATGGTACTATTATACCCAATCACGATAGACGATACCCTCACCTAGTGCCAGTTTACCCGCTTATTGTGCAGTTTCAAAACAGTTTAACTTGGATATTCTAAAATCTTTTCCCTTTATTTTGCCTCTGTCCCAGTTTTTTTGGAATGTGCTGCAGCCATCAAAATAAAAAATAAAAGTTTATATTTATAATATACAACTAAGTTGGTCAGTGAAAACATTGGAAATAATTTATTTGTACTGTTGTCAGTTAACAAAAAAGGTTAGAAAGAATTAAGAAATCGCATATTGTATTACATTTTACAAAAAAATTCTGGAAATGTGGTTGCAAATAAATAAAAATGTGACAATTTTTTCTGTTTTTAATTAAGTATATATATATATTAGAAATATAAATACAATTGATTTAATGTAATTTTTTTTTTACAAAGCATTAATATATATTCAAGTAATGAAAGCTATTAAAATAGCACACATTAAAATGGAACTGAGAAAAAATAAAAATAACAATTCTTTCACTATAGGGAGCTAGATGATGAAATTTCAGCAGATTTACCGGAGGAGGTGAGTTTCCCTGTGAAACGTTTTTAACAATACTGCACATAGATGAATACTGTGAAGTTTTGCTGTTAATTAATGTGTTGCTTCTATGGCAGCCTGCGCTCCAGGAGAGTGACATTGATGAGGGCTTCAAGGCACTTTTCGCAAAGCTGGCAGGGCCGGTAAGACAGCAGGAAGTAGTGTTAATGGGTGGCTGTTATGCCCAATAGCTTCATTGACTTGCTCACTTTGGTCAACAGGAAATGGAGATCAATGTGTCCAAACTCCAGATGATTCTGAACCGGGTTGTTAGCAAACGTGAGTGTGCTTTTGGACGTGTAAAGCGTATTTCAGTTTTCACAATTAGTTCTGTGAATAAAGCTAAGGTCAAATTTAACCTTGTATATTTCCTGAAAGGAGGCAACTGGAGTTTAAAATGATCTTATGATTGTTCTTCTTACAGATAAAGATATAAAGACAGACGGATTTGGCAAAGAGGCCTGTCGAGCCATGATAAATCTTATGGATGTATCCTTTAAAGACTCCAAACATTTTCGAAGGCAAGACTGTGAATAGTATGCATTGTACAAACCTTGACCTGCCATAAAGACAACTGGTCTTGGAAAGCTGGGACTGACTGACTTCCATGTGCTCTGGGAGAAGATCAAACGATATCTTGTCAGTGGCTACATTTTATGCTTACTTTATGGTGTGTGTATGAAATATTAGACATGGATTACAATTCAAAGGTTTGGGGTTGTTGGTAAATGTTTAAAAAAAAAAAATTAATACTTTTATTAAGCAAGGACTTTCAGTATTTATAATAAATGTTTCTTGAGCAGCAAATCGGCATACATTTCGAAGGATCATGTGACTGATGCTGAAAATGCAGCTTTGATATCACAAATAAATTGCTTTTTAAAATACATTAAAATAGAAAACAATTATTTTAAATTGTAATAATATTTCACAACATAACTGTTTTTACTATATTTTGATCAAATAAATACAGTTTTGTTGAACATGAGACTTTTTTCAAAAACATTATAAAAATCTTACTTTTGAATGTTAGTATAGATGTTGACAGTATCTTTTTTATGTTTTATAAATGGCTAGGCTGTGTTTAGGAAGTTTGACTTGGACAAGTCTGGCACAATGAGCTCTTATGAAATGCGTCTGGCATTAGAATCAGCAGGTATCTGCCACATGCAACACTCTTTTTAAAACACATCGATAATTACTGTGGTAAATTATGTTTATGATGACCTTTTGCTTGTATAAGGCTTCAAGTTAACCAACAACCTGTTCCAGCTGATAATCCTGCGCTACGCAAAGCCAGACCTCAATGTGGACTTCGACAACTTTGTGGCCTGTCTGATCCGCCTGGAGACTATGTTCAGTAAGTGTGCCAAGTAGAAAACAGTGCAATTACTGTAACCTATCAAAATTCAGTATAGTGTTATAACAAATATTTTGTAAGAAAGGACTAGATGTGTTAAGTGTTCACATTTATTCCAACAGAAACTTTTAAAACAATGGACACAGATGAAAATGGTTTGGCGTCCTTCAGCTTCACCCAGGTTGGTCAAAAAGAAAATGCATCCCCATCTCTCTGTGGTTCAGTAATATATATTTGCAACATTTCTCTCCCTCTTGTTTTCTTCCTGTCTTATAGTGGATCACCCTCACTATGTTTACTTAGATGGATGTTCCTTGTCCTCACTGCTTCCTCAGTCCCAAATCTTCTTTACCATGTGCCTCCTGTAATCTCAGTTGTATTTATGAAGTGGGTGCCTGACCAGCAGTATAGCACTCATACTATCAGCAATATGGCACGATGCACGATTTTCATTCAACGTGACAGGAAAGGAAAGCAAATACTGAGATGCAACAGCTAATAGAATATACTCCGAAAAAAAAGTTAACCTGATATAGTGTTTACACTACACACTGTAAGCCTATACAGGTTGATTGAACCTAAACAATTTATGGAAACTCGTTGCCCTAAAAAAGTTAATTTTGTCTTGTTGAAAAAACAAAACATTTCCAGTTTAATGTACTTAAGATTTCAACAGCATTTAATTAAAAACTTTTAGTTAATTGAACTAACAAACTAACTTAAATTTTCGGTCACCATGATGCAGATGAGTGTTCGTTTTAGTTGGGCTCTTGCCGCAATGCATGCTGGGACCCATGGGGGAGTTTTGATTGGTGGTACCCAGCATGCACTGCAGCATGAAGCTTTTCATTGTCACCATTGTTGAGATTCATACGCAGATTCTTGATGTCTGCATGTGTATAAATAATGCCGTAGATTTAAACCTTTTGAGCACTACATGGTTTTAAAATCTTGAATATTATTCAATTACCATAACAGTGCTGGATCTCGTGTTATAGAATAACATTAATAACATCACGTAAACACAAAATTGATAACACATTACCTCTATAACCAGAACATTTTAGTGTGAATGAGATTAGTGATTCAGCCTCTACATGATGATGTCATCATCATCAATAAGGCAAAGTCACCTGATCACATTTTCTCTTTGGCTTGTCTTGGCATAACTAAAGTGTTTTTTTAAACACACAGTTAAAGCAGCCAAAGAAAAAAAAAAACTAATGTTAAAGAGCCAAGGGCCAACTAAAACAAACACTCATCACCATCATGGTAAGACAGAAATAATGTCAGTCTGGTTAGTGATGTGTGAAGCTGGTAATGCTGTGTGTGGAGTTGTTTAATCCTCCTCTGCTGAGATCATCAGAAATGTACTGTCTTCTTTTATCTTCAGTTGATTTATTTAGTTATTTCAAAATGAAAACCTTAAACAAAATAAATTGTTTAAATAAAGTCAACAGTATCGTAAAATAATTTTTTGAGTGTAAACACAGCCTAAACTTACATTTTGTTTTACTGGCTAACTGTTATACATCTAATTTATTAGGGATTAATAATGTATTAGCTGTTTGAGACCAAAATGTAAAGTTACAAGGCCTATACTGCAGCAAACGTTGATAAAACTGCGTGCAGCTGCATCCATGCCTGACTTCAGTTCAAAGAGCCAATCAGCATCTTCCTTGTATTGCGTTGTATTGACAACCGACTAAAATAGGCTTCTTTAAGTACATTTAATTTAAACAATTAAATAGAATGAAAAAAATCATGCAAATCGTACAACAAACGAAAAACATTTAGTCATTGAACAAATCTGTTGGAGTTTATGTTTATTGTACCTAAATAATTTGAATTAAAACAATTTCAGGGATAACAGTGCAGTTCAAAAGTTTGAGGTCAGAAAGTTTTTAAAAAATATATATTTTTCAGCGAGGATGCATTAACTGTATCAAAAGTGACAGTAAAGAAAAGTATAATGTAACAAAAATATTTATTTTTAAAATAAATGCAGTTCTTTTGAACTTTCTATTCATTCAAATCCTGAAAAAAAAAATTTCCACAAAAATATTAGGCAGCACAAATGTTTTTAACATTTAATTATAATAAGACATTTTGAGCAGCAAATCAGCATATTAGAATGATTTCTGAAGGGTCATGTGACACTGAAGACTGGAGTAATGATGCTGAAAATTAATCTTTGCCATCACAAGAATGAATAACATTTCGAAATATATTACAATAAAAAGAGTTAATTTAAATTGTAATAATATTTCACAATATTACTGTTTTGTTTTTTTTCATTGTATTTTTAATCAAATAATTGAACCCTAGAATAAGCCTTCTTCCAAAAACATCTTTCCGACCCCAAACTTTCGAACGGCAGTGTACAATAAAGTTTACAGGCATGCAAGAAATATTTAGGCAAAACTTAAAAGTATCTGAGCCAAAGAACATTTGAACTTATATCAATGAAGTTAACTAGTCTGAGTAGAAAGTTTAGAGTATGACTGTGAAATAGAGTGCAACAGTAAAAATTCCATTTGTTTTCTCCATAGCAAAATTTTATTTGATTAATATCTTATAAACCTTTAAACAGCCTTACTGTGAGTTTCGAGGTTGTTAATCAATACTATTCGCTTCTGCTGAAGCCATTGGCCTGCATTATTTTAACTTAAAATAATCTTGTTTAACAGCAGAATTTGTGGTGAAAAACTACATTACCCATGATGCTGTACTGAAGATTCTACCAATCAGAGTTAAAAACAAACAAATGAAAAAGATCTTGTTAGCTCTGCCCAATCCCATGAAGCACTGCAAATGTAAGAGTAGTCTCAATACACTCTCAAAATATTTAAATATATGTGCATATGTTGCAATACACTTAAAACATATTGCTTATACATCAACATTTTAAATGAGCAATTTCATATTTCTCCATTTTGATTATGCTGTTTGCAGTGCTTCATGGCATTGTATTCTTTCCATCGCCACAGCTATTAAGTGCACAGTCTTGTATCTTTGTCCAATTTTACTTTTTTGCTTCAAATCAAAGTTTGTAATGTTATGATGGTTGGCTTGGTTCATGGCTTATAACAAAAACTTTTTTGAAATCCCTATGGGAGAAATGAATGGAAAGCATACTTCTGAAATATTGGACGGCACTGTTGCACTGCATAGAGGGAAATAATGAATTGACCTTTCGCGAAACCCTGCTCAATTTGGTTACTGATGCTCACTCAGACAAGCTTATTTCTCTTAAAGATTTGAAAAAAGGCGAAAGAAATTGTCTTAATCATTTTTGGTACCGTACCGTGTCACTATTATATTACCTGCAAACTCAGTTCATTTTAAGCATTGTTTTACAGAAATCTTCAAAACACATTGTAATTACATAGACATACAGAAGAGATGAGCAAAAGCTTGTCTGATAATATGGTGAGCACCAACAGTTGCTAAGGTAGGACTGGTCAGTAATGTGCTTAGCGAAGGGTCAGTCATCAACAGCTCTGGCTGCCTTTTACATGAGATTCTCTTCTGTGACCGACTTTCACCCTTGTGCCTCTCTATGTGTGTGCTTTAAAAGTAGTAAATCTTTTTCTTACTGCATTGCCTTGAACAGTCTTGCAAGATTACCCTCATAAACCAGAACACTGATAATGTAATGAATCATTATATTAGTCAATAAAGCCTCACAACTGAGTTTGTGTGTGATCATTACTTCAGGAATAATAATACATATGAATTTACATACAAATATACATGACTATCACAAATGGACATCAGAACGTCTCTTACATTCAAACTATGGAGCACTTGGCCTCACAGCTGTCAATCAAAGGCTCCAGTCACTATCCATTAAAAGGTACAGAGGTATCGGACACGCCTCCCTCCATCCCGATCTAAGCTACAGGAAGCACCGGCTCTATGGCCAGCACAAGCTTCTCTTTACTCCTGTGACGGTTCAGGCAGCTCCCTGGAGAAGCCTTGCTGCTAACTGCTGCTAGGAGCACAGCGAGAGTTGAAGACGCCTGTGAAGCTCAGCTAGGCGGAACCACTCGCTCTCAGTTCAGTGCAAGTCCTTCACTCACAGGCATGTTGATGTGGGCGGTGAGGAGAGGAGCACTCTTTCCTTCTCTCAGCACAAACACCTGAAATCAGATTAGTAACAAACGTCAGCTTGATTTCATGCATACAGTAATCAACATTTATGTTATACATCATGAGACTGTACAGGGAGTCTCATGCTCCTACTCATCATGCTCCTATTTTTTGGAGATGGCACCAGTGGCAGAATGATGACAGAATATTTAGCTTAAGCAAGTAATTAAGCAAATTTAGACACAAATAAACACGAGGGAGAGTATGTGCCACAGCGTTTTAGATAAACACTGTTTTACCTACATTTTATATACACACTAGTTTAAGTAAAGTACGATTTTTTTAATGTTTTTGAAAAAAGTGTTAAATCAAAACCAAGACTGCATTTATTTGATCAAAAATACAGTAATATCGTATATATTTTATATATTATTATTACAATGTTCTGACTGGGTGAGAGTCTTACTTTGATGATGTCAGAGATGCCTTTGTCACTCAGGCACTCCACAAAAGTGTCAATGGGGTAATTTAGTCCTGGAACCAGTAGAGGAATCTACAGACACAAAAATTCACTGTTTTCAGCAAAACATTTCCTCAACATCAATAACTACACATATAGGGCCCTATCATATACCTAGCGCAATGTGACGCAAGTGTTTTTTGCTAGTTTCAGCCTGACGCATTTATCATTTCCATGTCTAGCGACCCATCCATTCGCCCATCCTGGTCTGAAAACGATGTGTGATCAGGTGCAATGTTGGCGCGCTGCTATTTTGAGGCAACTGAAAACAACTGCGCCATTGACAAAAAAAAAACCTGGTCTAAAGTCAATAGCGCAGTATTTTTTGTGTTATTTAAAGGGCGCATTAGTAATATGCGCCTATAGGTGGGTCCATAACACACGTACACTCTGCTTATTACACACACAGGGACGAGCAGCAGCACACAAACATTTTTAAATATTAAAAAAAAGTAAATTTCCTCTGGAGAAGCGTCTTTCCACTCACAAATTCCGCCATGGTGCAAGGAAAGGAAATGGGAGATGAGACTCCGATTGGTTTATTGCAAATTAAGCCCAAAACACACCCATGACTCACCCATGATGATTAAGAGACTAGGTACAACCCTTTTGGACTGCTTTTTCCGTCATTAAACTAGCTAAAGTGGATTTGGCCCTAAGTTCACCTGCGCCATGCGCTTCAGACCATGCACTCACACACATGCCTAAAAAGCCTACACTTATTGGGTAAGAATAGTGATCATGAAACTACTCAGCTGTGGTCACCTTGAAGAATGCTGTCCTCATGCTGTACAAGCTTTCATCATAAAGAAAACTGATGGCAAGGTTCATGACCGGACGAGACGCTGCAGTGTTCTGGATGTTCAGAGTGAGTTTGAAGGATGGGCCCAACCCTTGAACCTTGCAAAAACAGAAAGCAGAAGTAGAGATCAGTATCGGTCATCCGGTGCCATCTTGATCATGCACTCAGAATTGCACAACTCACCACAGCGTTCATCTTGAGTGGCTCGGTCAGGCTCGCTGACATGGGCGCGAGGCTGGACTCCAGGGCTTTGACATAAGCGCGTGCTGCAGTTAGACGCAGCCTGCTTAGGTCCATCTGAAAAGCTCGGTGCATGGCTGCATAGAAAAAGCAACAACCGGAGGAACTTTCAAATTAAATTTTTTGGTTGTTAAAATGACTAAATTATCTCAGTTGTTCTAGTACTGTGTGAATGCTGCTTGACAGATGCTCGAACGGCCCAAATGCAGTGTCAGCAAATAGAAACATTTTGCTGAAACACACAAAAAAATTAACTTCTGGTTTCAGCCAAAATGGTTTTGGAGAGCCATTGACCTAATATTTGTCGTTTAATTACCGCTTCTTCAATGTCTGTGTCAGCATCTATTTTGTTCACACAACGTGGATAAAAAACAAAAGATAAAACATGTCAGATGTGTTTGCGGACACTTTTCACCATTGCCAAAAATGATGCTACAGCATGTTAATACTGATAATAATATAACATTGATAAAACAGAATGTTTCTTGAGCAGCAAATCAGCATATCAGAATGATTTCTGAAGGATCATGTGACACTGAAGACTGGAGTATCAATGCTGAAAATTCAGCTTTGCCATCACAGGAATAAATTACATTTTAAAATATATTATAAAAAAAAAGTGATAATATTTCTCAATATATTGGGTATTTTACTGTATTTTTGAACAAACAAATGCAGCCTTGGTGAATATAAGAGACTACTTTCAAAAACATTTAAACATCTTAACCAGTATGACCAGTATATAACATGCAATATGTAAAATTTGTTTAAATTGGTTTAATTTATCACTTGAGAACACAACACCTGAACAGCAAACAGTTCATTGGCCCAGTGTACTTCCGTACTTCTGATTTCAGCTAAGGGAAACATTAACTCTTGCCTTGCCAGCATTTTTGATCGTTTTCACAAAATTTTCATGGCCACCAGATTGTGTTGTTGTTGTATGAATAGCTTTATGCAAAATATCAAAAGAAAGAACAAAAACCTCTGCTTTTAGATAAAAAAAAAAAAAACATTTTATGCAATCTTTTATCAACACTTGAATGTGGGTAAGTTTCATTAAAAAAAACACATTCTAAACAAAAAGCTGATAAAATTATTTTTGTCAAAGACTACGTTCAGGTCAGATTCAGAACGACAATCAAAACAGATGGAGTAGATTGAGTCCATCAACACCCCCAAAGCTTGATAATAGCTCGTCCTGGGTCGACATTTCATTCATTAACGTTAGGCAGCTTTGATTTATATACTGTTTGACGATCAATTTATTTTACATTTGCATAAGCAATGCTTTTAATCGCTTGTTTCTGCTTCTTTTTCACCTGTGTTTTGATCCAGAGATTTTCTACTCTTTCGGAAGATGCGTAATAGCGCCCCCTACCGTATAACAGTGAAAACATGGATTTTCAGAAATTTCTGTTAATGGCGGTGAAAGAGTTAATTTCCTTTTTGGTATTTCTGTCATTTCGGTTCATCACTAACCAACTGCATTTTCCCGCTCTCTCAAAGTCTGGTCCACATAGAGTTTGGTCTTTTTGGGCACGTTCAGGCGGATGCTCTGGGCTATTGGGGGTCCAGGGGCCGAGTCTCTGTCATCAAACACAGCCGTCCTCTTGAGGATCTTCACAATCAAACCTCCTCCTGGATCACAAACATTTAAAAACATTTAAAATGCTTTGTAGCCAATCTTATAGTTGATGTAAACTGCTTTATCTACCATGTAACATACGTACTACCTTTAGTGGTCATTATCAGAGTGCCGTCTTCCCGTCCATAGCGCCCGAAACAAATGCTTGTTACTACATCCTGTAAGATAGAAATTAAAGTCTCTGATAATGATTAAGAGAACAGGGACACTTCAACTTAACACTTCAATAGAATGCGATTGAGTTTTGAATTCATGACAGTTCTTACTGGTGTTTTGATGATGCAGATCAGATTTTTGTCTCTGTACATGTGTACTTCACAGTTGGCCAGACCCACCAGTACAGCCTGGAATCCTCGTGTAGGGAGGTCCATCAGTGCCATGGTGGTAACGGGGGCTGGCAAATAAGCCGTCCACAGCTTTTTCCCCTACAGGAGAGTTATCATTATTATTTCTGAAGGCATTATTGTAGTTGTGACAGATATGGATACATTTATCATACCTTTTGAGTGTAACCATGTAGCGTCTCATCAGTACATCCTACAACTACATTCTTTCCCATCCTCACCAATCCCACTGGGTGAGAGGACAGCTCAATGCAGTACTTGGGCTTTGGGGAATCCCTTTAAGGCAAAAAGAAAATGGTACTGAGCATTGCTCATCTGTTTATTGGCCTTTTTAACATGGTATCACAGGTTTATGGAAGCTTGCTTACGCCACAGAATAAAAAAAACAATAAAGGGAAGTTTGACTTTTTTCAGTTTGCATCTCACAATTCAGAGAAAAAAGTAAAAATTGTGAGACACAAATTCGCAGTTCTGACTTTTTTTCTCGCAATTGCGAGTTTACAGTATATCTTCTGTTAACTATTCTGTCCCCCCCCCCCCCCACAAAATGATGCATGTGCAAGCGGTTACGTCTAAAAAGTGTCTAAGGTGTCTAAAAACTTTTTCATTCCGTATGCGAATGTTGGAAACTAGAAACACAAGCTCATGCGAAGTTTCCATTTCAATGCGTTCCAAAGTTCAGGATTGGTGACCTGACCTGCAAATCATGATCTTGGGAAACACTGCTTCAAAAAGCCTCAAAGCCCTTATGCATCTTTTTTGCAAATCACTGCTTCAGACCATCTTAGACTGCAAAAATGTTCAATTTAATTTCTATTTACTCCATTACCTGCGTAGTACGTAGATGTTGCCGTTGCGACAGGCCACAGTGATACGGAATTCCACATCAAACTGACCCGTCACGTCCATTAAGGTGGCAGTACTAGGCAGTGACATCTGAAAACACAAAGGGAAACTCATAGTAAAGAGCACATTCTTTTTAGGTAGTAAACCTATGTTCTTGTTGTATTTGTATTGTATATGTGCACTAGAAGCTTCAGCACCAAAAAAAAAAATCGCAATAAAACTCTTTCTGATTCTGATGATGAATCAAAACCAGAAGCTAATAGCAAACACATTTGAAGCAGATATGAATGTGCTGACCTTATAGAGAATGGTAAAGGCTTCTGGATCTAATATGTAAACATCTCCATTCTCTGTGCCAATTACTAGGCAGCTAACCGCATCCTCATCTGCCATGTTCTTCTTCAAAGTCCCTATACAGGTAATGACCGTCTGAGACAAAAAAAGAGACAAAAGCCATGTTAGTGCAATTGTTTTTGTTCGTCTATGTGTGAGTGACTGCATGTATGCATTCCAATATTGGCACCTGTCTACGTATAGGCTGTTCTTTGTGAAGATGAACAAAATTCTCCATTTCTTGTGGCTCAAGCATGAGGAACCTGAGAAAAAAAACACTTGGGGTTACTTGACTGTAACCCTGTTCCCTGATAAAGCGGAACGAGATGCTGCATAAGCTTATGCAAATGGGGATGTCTTTGACATAACCAGCTGTGAAAATAGTGTGAAAACACGTCAATGAAATTGACCCGGGAGGTATTTATAGCCTCGGCTGGTGACGTCATAGGCGCACCTGCTGCACGAGGCTATAAATAGATGAGCTTCAGCTGGAGCAAACCAGCTCTTCTTTGTTTGAAGACCAGTCCTGAAGCATCATCAGCACGGCCTAGCAATGCAGCATCTCGTTCCGCTTTATCAGGGAACAGGGTTACAGTCAAGTAACCCCAAGTGTTCCCTTTCAAAAGCTACACTCAATGCTGCATAAGCTTATGCAAATGGGAACGAGAATACCCACGCCGCCGTGCTTGATGGTGCCTGGACCCCTTACGGTTGTGTAGGTGTGCACAAGAACGCAAGAAGCCTCAGGCATTAGCCTGTGATGTTGACTCAAGGACATGAGAGCCCGGAGTGGCATGAGCATCCAAGCTATAAAGTCTTAAGAATGTGTGCGGAGAGGACCAACCTGCCGCATCACAAACACTTTGTAAGGGAGCACCCCTTGCTAACGCAGTAGAAGAGGCGACTCCCCTGGTGGAGTGAGCCCTCAATCCTATAGGTGAAGCTTGACCGCGCACCTCATAGGCAAGAGCAGTAGCATCCCTGACCCAATGTGACATTGTTTGATGGTGGCAGAACCTCTGTTACGGCCCCCATGGCAAACAAACAGTTGCTCTGACTTAAGCCACTGGCTAGTGCGGTGGACGTAGGCCTGAAGAGCATGGACTGGACACAGTCTATGAAGTTTCTCCTGATCCGGCGTTGTGAACGGCAGAGGGCAGAAGGTTTCAAGAGTGACAGGATGTACAGTCGACAAAGGAACCTTAGGCAGGTAGTCAGGGTGGGGATGCAAAATCACTTTCACCAAACCTGGGGCAAAGTCTAAGCAGGATGGCGATATTGACAGAGCCTGCATGTCCCCAATTCTTTTCAGAGAAGTTATAGCCATAAGAAAAACCATCTTTAGAGTCAGAAGTTCGTCAGACTAGAGGTTCAAAGGGGGTCTCAACCAGACCCTCGAGGGCTAAAACTAAGTCCCATGAAGGGATCTTGGCTCTTAATGGAGGCCACAACTGCCTGGCACAACAAAGTGAGCAGGCAGAAGATGCCTCCCAAGCGGCACCCCCTCCACCAGGGCATGGCAAGCCAAAAGAGCGGCCACATAAACCCTGAGAGTGGAGGGGCAAGCTAATGTTTCAAAGGGGGTCTCAACCAGACCCTCGAGGACTAAAGCTAAGTCCCATGAAGGGATCTTGGTTCTAACAGGTGGCCTCAACCGCCTACCCCACGAATGAAGCGAGCGAGTAGAGGATGTCTCCCGAGCGGCACCCCATCCACCAAGGCGTGGCAAGCCGAAAGAGCGGCCACATGAACCCTGAGAGTGGAGGGGCAGGTGCCTGATGACAACTTTTCTTGCAGAAAATCCAGAACTGAAGTTACCTGGCAGTTGACTGAATCTACATTGTGTCGTACACCACCTTTCAAAGACACCCCATTTATTAGCATAAACTTTCCGAGTGGAGGAAGCTCTAGCACTTAGGATGGTCTCAATAACTGCAGGCGAAAGCCCCGTGTCCCTCAGTTGGTGCCCTTCAGGGGCCAAACATGAAGGTTTCACAGGTCGGGCCTGGAATGGAATATCGTGCCCTCTGCCTGAGACAGAAGGTCCCTCCTCGCCGGAATCGCCCAAGGCGAGCCGTTGAGGAGAGACACTATCTCCGAGAACCAAACCCTGTTCGACCAACGCAGCGCTATCGATAAGAAGCAAGACCCTTGTTGGCGAACCCCGGCTAGAACTCCCAGGAGCAGAGCGACTGGAAGGAGGGCATACAGACGCATTTTGGGCCATGTATGAACCATCACATCCAGACCCAGCGGGGCTGGGTGACAGAGAGAAGCAGGGACATTGCGCTGTCTGAGAAGAGGCGAAGAGGTCCACTCCCTGTGGTCAGCTCTGTAAAATCTGATCCAGATCTGCTTGACTACTTCTGGGTGGAGTTTCCACCCCCCCATCTGTAACTCTGTCTGGACAGTAAATCTGCTCCCACATTCAACCGCCCTTGAATGTACACTGCTCGAGTGACAGGAACTTGTTCTGAGCCCAGAGAAAAATCTGTCTCGCTATTCTGATAGCGTGAGCACAGACCCCCCTGGTGATTATATATGAGATATTTAGCTGTACTGTCCACCCGCACTAGGACATGACAGCCCCTCAATTGGGGGAGAAAGTATTTCAGGGCCAGAAATACAGCCGTCAACTCGAGGCAGTTGATGTGCCAACTGAGTTGATGACCCTCCCATTCCCGTTGGGCTGGACGACCACTTAAGGCCGCACCCCAGCCCGTCAGGGAAGCGTCCGTCGTTAGCAACTTGCGACGACAAGGTACGCCTAGAGTGGGACCCAAGGCAAAAACCGGGGTCTGAACCACATAGTTAGTGTACGAAGCCACATGGCGCGCCACTTTATTTGCCTGAGGATTGGCCCAAAGTCCTCTGGCTTTGAGCCACAACTGAAACGGTCTTATGTGCAACAACCCCAAAGGGAAACCCGTGGATGCTGATGCCATTAGACCTAACACTCTGGTGCTGATGATCAGTAAGATCTTGGTCTAGCCTGACTTTGCTCAGGGAATACTGAATGGTCTTGATTCAAGCCACCTTGGTGACCAAAAACCGAACAAACCCTAGATAAGTCGTTCTCTGGGCAGGAGAAAGAACACTTTTCTTGGTGTTGAGTCTCAACCCTAGAGAAACTAGATGAGCTAACACACTGTGTTGAAGCACCATCTCATGTGATTGTGCTAATTTTAGCAATCGCCTCTGTAATTAAAAATTTGAATGCCCCGGAATCCCAATGGAGCCGGTAATACATCCATACATTTCGTATACGTGCGGTTACAAGGCTAGCCGAATGGAAGACCCGAAATTGGTAAGCTTTTGCCCCCAAGAGCGAAACTCAGGAACTTCCTGTGTTGTGGCAGTCTTTATATGCGAATACATGCGTCCTTCGGATCAATCGTGCCGAATCCAATCACAATGTTGAATATGCGACACGACCGCCTTCACTGTAACATCTTAACCTTGAGTACTTTAACTGCTTCACGGTTTAAGACTCGAAGATCTAAGATTGGACACCCCCCCACCCTACTGGGGACCAGGAAGTAACTGCTGTCACTTGTGACAGTACGAACGTCAACTCCGCCTTCACGGAAGTGGAGACCACGCCGTTCAACACGGAGGACGACAAATAAATTAGTTTACTAATTTTACTGTGCTTAACACCCATGCAGAAACGCCTGGCAGAAGTTCACAAGCTGCTTGAGACTCTGAGAGTGACAATTTTAACACTTCCTGTTGAGGGGATGTTAGACGTTCTATGTCCTGGATGATAGCAGGATTTAAACACTGAACGTCTAACATTTCACTGGAAACCACTGCCCCCCCGAATCACCAGAGGCGGCGGGGATGGAGTGGTTTTGAGGATAACGGGGTGGGGCAAGCAAATGTTTGACATGCCCTGTCCCGTGGGGGCAGACTGGGCACCAGACCACCGGACTTCTTATATTGATGACAGTCCCGAGGTCTGCCCTGAGAGGTTGTTGAGGATGACGAGCCGGTCTCCAGTCTTTACGAGGGAGAGCGTGACTCGCCACACTCTGCTTATTACCCCCCTAAATCTTGAAGGACCGAAGAGAGGTTATGTGGCTGACAGCCCCTCCCCTTGAGTGCATTGAGGAAGAAACTGAGTGAACACTTCCTCATGTTTCTTCCACTCCTTTAAATCTGGCCACTACAAAGTTAACTGAGTCACCAAATGAACCACTCAAATCCTTCAGAAGGTCAGCCTGATATGCCTGCAAGACAGCCATTGTGAGCAGCGCAGCACCAGCCTGTCCCCTTATATTTATAATTCTTATATAAATCATATACAATATATATTATATATATATATATTCCATATAAAATAATATACAATATATAATTCATACATATATAAGCTTTGCCCACGACAGCCGACGTTTATTTTCTACATGGCTTCGTGGGGAGGTATGTCTCTTTAATGAAAATGCAGACCCAGGCGAGAGATAGCTCGTGAGCGTCTCCCACCTGGGGTATTCTCACATATCCACGCGATTTCGCACCCATGATAGTCGAAAATGTCGACGTCAAGGGTACAAAAACACGTTTAGTAAATGTTTTTTCTAGACAGAAACCTCAAGCTCATTGCGTTCGGGGATCTCTCATTCACAGTACCAGACAAACTGCCCTGGCCACCGCGCGAACAACCACCTCGATAAATTCCTCGTCTATCATGTGAGGAACGATCGCAGGCAGCTGCTCGAGGTCCGCGGACCCAGAGATTCATCATCATTCCCCGCGCGAGCCGAAGAAACGCCGGAGCGCGCTTCGGGATCACGCGGGGAAACATGCATTTGTTGAGCGAGCAAGCGAAAGGGACGGACCCGTCTCTTGCTCGTCAACAAACCCATTCGAGAGCTCCGAAAACTGGTGCGGACTGAAAGTAGCCCAGACGAGCATAAAGCATACTAACTGTAAAGGCTTGCAATGCTCGCACTCGTCTGACTCAATGCAGCGACCGCATGCTCTTCCCCAAACACACACAGCAATAAACGTGCACATCCAGTTCTATTTGAAAGAGAACATGGATATACAGCGTTTTACTCTGCTGACTCGTTTCCAACTGATTAGATTTAACTAGAACTCTTTCCACTAATGTTTCTTTGTAACAGAGATGAGAAAGAGAGAGAAAAATCTGCACACTGCCATGTTGAAAACTAACTCCTAACAAAGATCTCAAGTTGAGTCTTGAAAGAGAGAGAGAGATTTTTCTTTTCTTTTTTTTTCAGAGACTTTGTAACACACCATAACACAGAGTTGGTCTGAAAACAAAAAGACCTGGTTTGCTCCAGCTGAAGCTCATCTATTTATAGCCTCGTGCAGCAGGTGCGCCTATGACGTCACCAGCCGAGGCTATAAATACCTCCCGGGTCAATTTCATTGACGTGTTTTCACACTATTTTCACAGCTGGTTATGTCAAAGACATCTCCATTTGCATAAGCTTATGCAGCATTGAGTGTAGCTTTTGAAAGGGAACAAGACCTTTCTTGTCACACGACCTTTCACACACGAAAGGCAATTAATTAATAAATACAAAAATAATATCTCAGCTGCATTGATCCTTTATGCTTTTTCTGCATGTTGGTTGTACCATATGACCATAAGGTTTATATATTACATTTTATATTCAATAAATCTTTTTTTGTATAAAGATTTATTTCGAGGCAACCAATTGACCCTTTTCACATTTCTGGGTTTCTCAGAAGCGGAAGTCGTCATGGTTGGGTAAACTACTATAGCGATGAATAAGAGACTACATTAAATACATTTTTTGTGTTCCCATTTGCTCAAATAGCAAAAGAAAAACTCCAAAATAGTGTTTTTACAACTTTCAAAAGAGGAAAAAAATAGAGAGATTGATAACGGCAGTCAGAAGAGAAAAAGATATCAATTTGACTGTCACTCCCACAGCCTCTGTATTAGAAACACCCTCACAGCAGCATTAACTTGTTTTTGTAATTTAATAAGGTAATACAAAGTATAGTGTTGAAATGTACATACATAAAAAAAAATAAGAATAAGAATAAGATAAGAATTGTAGCATATGTTATTTATAATATAGGCCTATATACACTATAATAGAATTAATATACTATAACAATACGCTTAATAAGGTAATAATATAAACAGATATAATATTGGAACCGTTTTTACCGTAGTGATCTGACAGAGAGTGGAACTTCAGCTTTGTCCCTGTTCAAGAGAAAATAATACAATTACCTACAATACTGTAACTGTAAATACACATGTATTGTATCAGGCTGTATTCTACAACAGTGGTTCTTTACTTAACCTAATTGCTAAAAAATTATAAAACCAAGCAAATTTATTTCACAAAAATGGTTGACACA
The DNA here is from genome assembly GCF_949357685.1 of Gobio gobio. Lineage (NCBI taxonomy): Eukaryota > Metazoa > Chordata > Actinopteri > Cypriniformes > Gobionidae > Gobio > Gobio gobio. The sequence goes on from NC_137107.1 coordinate 25,178,143, forward strand.
CAAGTACCATCTCACTTTACTTAACATATGAATATGACATATTAACGTAAGAATATGACTAATAATGATGAATAAACAGTATAAGGAAAGGCTATTAAATAGTAGTAAAATAAATAGTTACATTAGTTTTTGTTAATACAATAAAGTTAGTAAGTCACCACAGTCATTTAAAAATATACAAAATAACTCAAAGTTGACATTAAATGGGTCATGAAATCAACTTTCCCTTGAGCTTTTGATATATAAAAGGTCATGGTAATATAAGAATATAAGTTTCAGAGCTGAAAGTCAAAGAAAAGCTTTTATAGACACCAGGCCCAGCAAACGATCGATTTCAGAATATGCCTCACCTTGACGTCATTGTGTGATGAAACACTGCCTCAACAAAAAAAGAATAACGCCTACTTCATCACTGCCTGTTTAGCCCCGCCCACCAATTCACACATTTAACATAGGCCAGAGGGGTAAAGAAGATCGAGGTACCAAGCAATAAACATGCCGTTGAGGATTACAAAATATTGTGCAGTGATTGGGTTCAACAGTAATGCAACATGTAAGTAACGGTGTTCATTCTAATGCCTGATCTGAAATGTGATGATTCATGTACAGTCAGATGTTCTTTGTCTGTGTGTCAGTAAATCAGACCAGTGACTAAACATCAACTTGCGTTGCTTCTCTTAGTAGGATGAAAATAATCTGTTATTTAACAGTGATTCAATTCTACAAAGAAAGCGATCAAAGAAAGCTCCCTTTGCAATCATTGGAGCAGTGCGCGCTGGAGCTGCCAATCAAACAGGAGAGTTTATCAGTGACTCCCGTTTTATTCAATGAATCTCTTAACTATATCACGTTTGCACTGTTAGTGACGATGAAAGCATTCGTTAGTGTACAGAAACTGAGTTGCAATGACGAGATCACTGCTTTCATGCGCTCAGCATGTGTGTGATCGGCTACAATGATCATCATCACTGCAACCTTTCATGCCACAATCTTAACATACTGCCATAGATCTAAATGTGATGCAACACTTTTCACGATTAGTTAACCATGAGAGCGGTTATAGTAAAAACGAGCTAAAAGAGAGAGTTTCAAATGGAAAGATGTTAGCCAATCACAGCAGTGGGCGTTTACACTGAAGTCTCACAGCAGACACGTCCCTCAAAACGGAGCGTTCAGAGCAGAAGGTTAAAATCAGGGTCGGAAAAATGCCTTTTATTTATAAATTATGACACATTTTGATGTAAAAAGCATTCTAACATTATAAGTGCACCCCAGGAAACTTCATAAAACAACGCAGTTCATGACCCTTTTAAGTGGTATTATGGGGTTCTGGAAACAACAGTTACGCAATACTACAAATACACAATACAAATGTTGGAGTCGGACAAGTTTGAAGGAAGAGATAAAAGGAAGAAGAAAAGAAGAAGCTGAGAAAGTCCAAAGTCTCTCAATCTTTACATAGTATGTGGATGTTAGGCAAACTGTTTTTGTTTCCAGTTACTGAGGAGTGCCAGCAAAACAGGTCTTGCAAATTGCATCGTCTGAAAAGGGACCCTAGCCCTTTAGTAAGATACAGAAAAATAAAATTGTGATATAGAAAAAAATAGTACATTTCCACATTAACATGAACTGTTAATGAAGCATTTTGACACTGATCCTGATTAATAGAATGAGCATGCATGTCCTTTCCAGTTAACACACAAAGTTACGTACTAATTGACAACATAACTACGACGTTGCCTGCTCGTATTTTATTTTGCTCTTTATACAGCTCTGGAAAAAATTAAGAGACCACTTAACATTGATTTCTGAACTTGGAGTAGTCTTTTAATTTTTTCCAGAGCTGGATATACACTCACCTAAAGGATTATTAGGAACACCATACTAATACTGTGTTTGACCCCCTTTCGCCTTCAGAACTGCCTTAATTCTACGATTGGCCCATATTGATAGGATAGCATCTTGCAGCTGATGGAGATTTGTGGGAGGCACATCCAGGGCACGAAGCTCCCGTTCCACCACATCCCAAAGATGCTCTATTGGGTTGAGATCTGGTGACTGTGGGGGCCATTTTAGTACAGTGAACTCATTGTCATGTTCAAGAAACCAATTTGAAATGATTCGAGCTTTGTGACATGGTGCATTATCCTGCTGGAAGTAGCCATCAGAGGATGGGTACATGGTGGTCATAAAGGGATGGACATGGTCAGAAACAATGCTCAGGTATGCCGTGGCATTTAAACGATGCCCAATTGGCACTAAGGGGCCTAAAGTGTGCCAAGAAAACATCCCCCACACCATTATACCACCACCACCAGCCTGCACAGTGGTAACAAGGCATGATGGATCCATGTTCTCATTCTGTTTACGCCAAATTCTGACTCTACCATCTGAATGTCTCAACAGAAATTAAGACTCATCAGACCAGGCAACATTTTTCCAGTCTACAACTGTCCAATTTTGGTGAGCTCGTGCAAATTGTAGCCTCTTTTTCCTATTTGTAGTGGAGATGAGTGGTACCCGGTGGGGTCTTCTGCTGTTGTAGCCCATCCGCCTCAAGGTTGTGCGTGTTGTGGCTTCACAAATGCTTTGCTGCATACCTCGGTTGTAACGAGTGGTTATTTCAGTCAAAGTTGCTCTTCTATCAGCTTGAATCAGTCGGCCCATTCTCCTCTGACCTCTAGCATCAACAAGGCATTTTCGCCCACAGGACTGCTGCATTCTAGATGTTTTTCCCTTTTCACACCATTCTTTGTAAACCCTAGAAATGGTTGTGCGTGAAAATTCCAGTAACTAAGCAGATTGTGAAATACTCAGACCGGCCCGTCTGGCACCAACAACCATGCCACGCTCAAAATTGCTAAAATCACCTTTCTTTCCCATTCTGACATTCAGTTTGGAGTTCAAGAGATTGTCTTGAGCAGGACCACACCCCTGAATGCATTGAAGCAACTGCCATGTGATTGGTTGATTATATAATTGCATTAATGAGAAATTGAACAGGTGTTCCTAATAATCCTTTAGGTGAGTGTATATGATGTAATATACAGCGGGCGCATTTGCGCATGCAATTGAAGAGTGAGTGTACGGTGACGCATTGCTGCCACATACATATTATTTTTTCCACTCAATTATGTCGTAATAACGAGATCTTATGTTGTTAAAACAACATATATTTTCTCCTAATAAGGACATGTGTTGTGTTGTATAGTGATGTGTACAAAAATATGCCTGTATCCACATTAGAGAATTTATATAGTCTATGTGCCTTTGTCACACTTCCATGTTTAAAAAGCAGAAGCAAGCTCAGCGTAAAATAGGCTCATCCGCTGCCTGTATCAGTGGTAGTGCCCATAGTATGAAATTGTTGTAATTTATTGATGTAGCCAGTAGCAGTGGCGGATCTAGAAAATTTTACATGGGGGGGGCAAAGGGGTGGCAAGAGGTCTTGGCAGGGTGGCAGGGGTAGACGGTACATGGAAATCCCTATATGTGAATTGCTTTAACAAAACAAACACAAAACCACTTTTAAACTACAGTACTTATTGTTTAATCATGATCTTACACACTACAAAGTTTTTTAATTCACAACAGGAATAAGCCCAGTGTTCAAACAAAACAAAACAGTATACTACTGTATACTTCAGCTACCTTCTTCAACTACTCTTGCCTGCAAAAGTCAATATGTGAAAACCTCTGGTTTTGTATTACATTACACTGTAGGGCCATAGCTAATAAGTAGCCTATATAACAAATATAAAATCAGAAAGACTTATCACATGCACACACCAGTTATGTTTAGACTACTTAATCCTATTGTATTTATTTCCCCAGTTGTAACCTGGTTTCATTGCTGTGATATCTGAGAGGAATTGGATTTAATAGGACTGCTTAACTAAATCAAATGTAAAAAAAATAATAATAATAATTGCATCACAATAAGTGTATTGTGATTGTCACTAACATTTTAGTAACAACTGAATTTTTTTGGGTTTAGTGACAACATGTTACAGTGTTTACATGGTACAATTTCTGGTAAGCTACACTTTTTTGCTATTTTAATTAAATTAAATTATTGTGATTTGATTTAATATTGACTCATTTGGTTAACTATTAGGCACACAAGATGTACCTAATCTCAAGAAAAAACAACTCACCTAATGCTGTAAACATACAGAGAGCCCTATCAGCTGGCAGTGTTATTTAAGGTTTAAAATAACTCAAATCACATATAATGCGTTTTTTTTATTATAATAACTTTATTTAATGATATAAATAAAAATATAATAAATATGTAATATGGTACACTACACATATTTAGCAAAATACTCTCTATAGCTCTTTTTTTCCAGCCAACTAATGTGCTATAGCAGGGGTGTCCAATCCTGCTCCTGGAGGGCCACTGTCCTGCAGAGTTTAGCTCCAACCACAATTAAAACACACTTGAACCAGCTAATCAAAGTCTTACTAGGCATACTAGAAACTTCCAGGCAGGTGTGTTGAGGCAAGTTGGAGATAAAATCTGCAGGACAGTGGCCCTCCAGGACCGAGTTTGGACAGCCCTGTGCTATAGCCTATTATGGTCATTAAATGGCTTTCCTGAGGTAAATGTTATGTGACAAAATTGTTCTCCAGTTGTTTTATTGACCCCTTTGTTAGATTGATTGGTCGCTATTATGTATGAGGAATATACATTTAGGTAAGTTGTAGGCTACTGTTTCTTTCAACATTGTTCATTCGTGTTTATTTACTATTAGCTAGTAGAGATGATCGGTCCACGTGCAGCTAGGGATCTGTCACATAACAATTACAAGCGCCAAAACGGCATTTATTGTTTGAATTTCGTAATAAAAGTACGGAGCCCCTAAAGGGACGTGGTGGTGGAAAAAAATTAGGATGGGAGGATATTTTTTTTCCAAATCGTTTGCGTTCCCTCGCAAAACTTTTGCGTTCCCCCGAGAAACTTTGCGTTCCCTCGCAAAGATATTTGCGTTCCCCCGAGAAACTTTGCGTTCCCACGCAAAAGTTTTGCGTTCCCTCGCAAAGATATTTGCGTTCCCTCGCAAAAGTTTTGCGTTCCCTCGCAAAAGTTTTGCGTTCCCTCGCAAAGATATTTGCGTTCCCACGCAAAACTTTGCGTTCCCTCGCAAAGATATTTGCGTTCCCTCGCAAAGATAGATGTCCCACGGGCCGTTTCAAACAGCTCAGTAGGCTACGTTAACAATATTGTATCCATTAATGGAGCGGTTAGAGTTATTTTGAACTTGGGCTTAAGTATAAATAATACAGTCAGTGCTTCGGAGTTCAGTAGTTGGGTATACACAGATTTTAACTTCCCGGATCAATAACTCGTGAGCTAAAAACGTTCAAAACACAAATGACACCTTTAACGTAGACAACGAGCTGCAACATCATTTTCCTCAAAACGAGCCTTAATATATGAGAGACAAGTAAAAAGGGACCGTCTGCAAAACCCGAAAGGCGTTACTAAAAAATAGGCAATAACAATCAATGCTCTCCTACTACAATATACTAATACAGTAGGCTATACAGTGTAATGCCATCAAAATTAGTAAGCAATTATCATACAAAAGCTATGGAACTTACAACTACTGTATTTTAGCTGGGTACCAACATCATTTGTGTAAAGAATAGGCTATGGCTATGTGCTATTACTTTTATTATTTTTATGTGCTATTGCCAAACTAAGCGTTGTAGTACTATAACCAGCAGGAGAGCTGATGTGTGAACTGAATTTGGTGACAGTAGGCTACAGTACAGTGCATTTCAGTGAAGTTTGCTGAACATTTTTCCTAATAAAATAATCCTAACAATTATGCAAAAGCAAATTTTATCAAACTAAGTGTTTTTATCAAACTAAGTGACCATTGATGTGTAAACTGAATTTGGAGACACAGTGTGTAACATTGAAGTTATGACTTGTAGTAGGCTATACGCTTTTCGGGTTTTGCACTTTGCAGACAGTCCCTTCGGACTTGTCTCTCAGCCGCCTGCTCATATAGACCCAATTAATTTATATTATAAGGCTTGTTTTGAGGAAAAATAGGTTGCAGCTTGTTGTCTACGTTAAAGAGACATTGTGTTTTAACAACGTTTAGCTCACCGAACTCATTGAGCACTCGCCTAGGCTATAGCCTAAGTCCAAGTTCAAAATAACTCTAACCGCTCATTTAATGGATACAATATTGTTAACGTAGCCTACTGAGCTGTTTGAAACGGCCCGTGGGACATCTATCTTTGCGAGGGAACGCAAATATCTTTGCGAGGGAACGCAAAGTTTTGCGTGGGAACGCAAATATCTTTGCGAGGGAACGCAAATATCTTTGCGAGGGAACGCAAAACTTTTGCGTGGGAACGCAAAGTTTCTCGGGGGAACGCAAATATCTTTGCGAGGGAACGCAAAGTTTCTCGGGGGAACGCAAAAGTTTTGCGAGGGAACGCAAACGATTTGGAAAAAAAATATCCTCCCATCCTAATTTTTTTGCACCACCACGTCCCTTTAGGGGCTCCGTATAAAAGTGACAGAATCTGAGAGCTGAGATTTTTTTATATAAGTAACGTAACCTGCTCTGTCTAGTCTGTCGGTCTCCGTGTCCTCTTTGCTTCGCGATTTTTCTGTGCGTGAAAAAATGTATGTGCGGCGTGAGAGCGTGTCAATTGCGTGTGTCTCGCGGTGAATGCGTGAGAGTTGGCAGTTATGGATACAATATTTTTTATTAAGCTGTTCTTGTCTTTATTAAAATCAAAATTAGGCTAATCAAAGGGAAGAGTGCTCTTACGAATCACAACCGCTGATTTTGGCTAACGTAATAGACTCGCTGTTTTTGCTGATGCTGAATCCTCTTTAACATACAATACATTCATTACAAATGTACGGAGCCCCTAAAGGGACGTGGTGGTGGAAAAAAATTAGGATGGGAGGATATTTTTTTTCCAAATCGTTTGCGTTCCCTCGCAAAACTTTTGCGTTCCCCCGAGAAACTTTGCGTTCCCTCGCAAAGATATTTGCGTTCCCCCGAGAAACTTTGCGTTCCCACGCAAAAGTTTTGCGTTCCCTCGCAAAGATATTTGCGTTCCCTCGCAAAAGTTTTGCGTTCCCTCGCAAAGATATTTGCGTTCCCACGCAAAACTTTGCGTTCCCTCGCAAAGATATTTGCGTTCCCTCGCAAAGATAGATGTCCCACGGGCCGTTTCAAACAGCTCAGTAGGCTACGTTAACAATATTGTATCCATTAAATGAGCGGTTAGAGTTATTTTGAACTTGGACTTAGGCTATAGCCTAGGCGAGTGCTCAATGAGTTCGGTGAGCTAAACGTTGTTAAAACACAATGTCTCTTTAACGTAGACAACAAGCTGCAACCTATTTTTCCTCAAAACGAGCCTTATAATATAAATTAATTGGGTCTATATGAGCAGGCGGCTGAGAGACAAGTCCGAAGGGACTGTCTGCAAAGTGCAAAACCCGAAAAGCGTATAGCCTACTACAAGTCATAACTTCAATGTTACACACTGTGTCTCCAAATTCAGTTTACACATCAATGGTCACTTAGTTTGATAAAAACACTTATTTTGATAAAATTTGCTTTTGCATAATTGTTAGGATTATTTTATTAGGAAAAATGTTCAGCAAACTTCACTGAAATGTACTGTAGCCTACTGCCACCAAATTCAGTTCACACATCACGCTCTCCTTCTGGTTATACTACAACGCTTAGTTTGGCAATAGCACATAAAAATAATAAAAGTAATAGCACATAGCCATAGGCCTATTCTTTACACAAATGATGTTGGTACCCAGCTAAAATACAGTAGTTGCAAGTTCCATAGCTTTTGTATGATAATTGCTTACTAATTTTGATGGCATTACACTGTATAGCCTACTGTATTAGTATATTGTAGTAGGAGAGCATTGATTGTTATTGCCTATTTTTTAGTAACGCCTTTCGGGTTTTGCACTTTGCAGACGGTCCCTTTTTACTTGTCTCTCATATATTAAGGCTCGTTTTGAGGAAAATTATGTTGCAGCTCGTTGTCTACGTTAAAGGTGTCATTTGTGTTTTGAACGTTTTTAGCTCACGAGTTATTGATCCGGGAAGTTAAAATCTGTGTATACCCAACTACTGAACTCCGAAGCACTGACTGTATTATTTATACTTAAGCCCAAGTTCAAAATAACTCTAACCGCTCCATTAATGGATACAATATTGTTAACGTAGCCTACTGAGCTGTTTGAAATGGCCCGTGGGACATCTATCTTTGCGAGGGAACGCAAATATCTTTGCGAGGGAACGCAAAGTTTTGCGTGGGAACGCAAATATCTTTGCGAGGGAACGCAAAACTTTTGCGAGGGAACGCAAATATCTTTGCGAGGGAACGCAAAACTTTTGCGTGGGAACGCAAAGTTTCTCGGGGGAACGCAAATATCTTTGCGAGGGAACGCAAAGTTTCTCGGGGGAACGCAAAAGTTTTGCGAGGGAACGCAAACGATTTGGAAAAAAAAATATCCTCCCATCCTAATTTTTTTCCACCACCACGTCCCTTTAGGGGCTCCGTACAAATGTAATTTTAAGTTAAACGTGTGTTTAAACTACACCTGGGGAAACTCACTTCACCTTCAGGGGCTCTGGGACAGCTCAGTCTCTCCAGTTGGTTTGTAGGGCCACCGCACCGCAGCAGACTCGCTGTGTGTGAGCCAGACTGAGCGAATGCCGCTCTGCACGTTTGAATCAGGGACGTAGCTAAGTATTTGAGGGGCGGGGGGAGGGGTATTTTATGTATTTTAATTTTAATATATTTAAAATAAAAAAAAAATACTTTTACTTTTTACTTTAAAAAAAACGGTTTAATTTTGGTAAATGTATTGGACATACTGGCGGGTTGTTTTTACAAGTAGCCTACAGTTTTTGGATCATCAAAGTTAGGGGGGCAGCTGGGGGGGCAAGGCTCTAGAGTGGGGGGGCACCTGCCCCCCCTTGCCCCCCTTTAGATCCGCCCATGGCCAGTAGCCTACAGTTAACGGATAGCCATGGGTAACAGGTGCCATGGACCGCTCATGATTAGCCTCAGTGGCATAACTTTAACCTAGTAATGACGGACCCCGGTGCAGCCACAAATATTACAACTATCTATAATAGGCCTACTGTAATTAAGACATATAATCAAGAAATGTATTAACAACAGAAAGACGCTATAGTTTCAGCCTTACTCAAAGGCAGCGGAAACATGGTCAATGGGTTCGTTACGCACGTCAATCCATTCCAGACGATCTTGGTTTGCTTAAGTAGAAGTAAAAGTACTTGTCTAAAAATGTACTCAAGTAAAAGTAAAAAGTAGTTCATTTAAAATGTACTCAGAGTAAAAGTTCTTTTTAAGAGTTACTTTTTTTAGATTTTCACGATATAAAAACATCAGTTTCACAGCCTCACGGTATTAATTATTTAATAAATAAACTGTATTATTAAATTATGGTTATTATTATCACCAGTTAAAATGGCATTAAATTAATGAAAACTGATTTTTTTTTTTTAACAAATGCTTTATTATAACAAACTTGAAACCATTTTCTTTTTTAATTAAAATTTCAATAAAACATGTCTAATGAACTAAATAAATTATTATGAATTCGATTAACAACTTTAAGAATAATAGAGTCCTAAGACATTTTTCTTTTTATGATTTAATACCAATACATTACCAAAACGGTGGTAATCAAATACTTATCCTTTAATTTTTGGGGCAAAGCGCTGCTGTTTTACTAAATTAAACCATGGATTTACAAATATATTCTTAAATAATGTTTAAATTATGTAATATTATTATTGTTGTTATTATTATTTTGACAAGTATTCTATAGGCCTACAATAGTAAAATATTTCTGTCACAATTTCATCTAGTTAAACCATTTATTTTGACAGGTTTTAGTGAGGACCCATTTCAGGGAAGATCTGTTTCAGAGTGTATTTAATAATGGCTTTTAATCAAATAAAATGATGAAAGTGTTCATTAGGGGGTCTCAGATCAGCTCTGGAAATGTTCATACTGTATGTTCATGCCCAAATATGTTTTTTGAGACGTTAAACACCACGAGCATCGCGTAGGCTACTTAAGTAAGTTATGTAGGCTAGTAGATGAAACGGCGCTGCTCATTCACACAGAGACAGAACAAGCAGATCATATATTCATATAGCAGTGTTTTGAGCTTTAATATTCACAGACCATGTCGCGATTTGTCTATTGTACAGCTCTACTGTCGATGTATTCATTAATCCATCAGTTTGCGTGTTTTACGTGACATCTGTGTTATACTGTAGGTAATTCCGGGATTCCCTCTGCTTCACAGAAAACATTCGGCCTTAAGCTATAAACATACCTTTATCTGCACAGAGGGATGGCGTTCCCGAACATGTTCTATGTGTTCCCTTCTTTGTATCAACATTTTTTTGCTAATTTGATATCCTCCAGGACAACACCCGGCTATTTTTTGTCTATATCCAAAGTTTTTCCATACTATCCAGGGGTTCACAACGGCGTTTCGCTTTCAGCTGGGTCTGACGTCTGTCTTGTCCGTCCGTCTCCATCTTTTTGTGATTTGTGCGTGTTCGTTCTCCTGTCTTCAATTCAATTGCAGTCGTTACAGTAACGCGAGTAAATGTAATTCGTTACTTTCCACCTCTGCCTTTTACCCATGGCTATCTGTTAAAGGGTTAGTTCACCCAAAAATGAAAATTCTGTCATTAATTACTTACCCTCATGTCGTTCGACACCCGTAAGACCTCCGTTCATCTTCGGAACACAAATGAAGATATTTTAGTTGAAATCTGAAGGCTCTGAAAGGCCTCCATTGGCACAATGCACGGTACACTCTCAAGACCCTTAAAAGGTACTAAAGACGTCGTCACAAAGTCCATCTCACTACAGTGGTTCTACAAACTTTATGGAGGGACGAGAATAGTTTTTGTGCGCAAAAAAACCCTAAATAACGACTTATATAGTAATGACGATTTCAAAACACGGCATCATGAAGCTTCGAAGCGTTATGAATCAGTGAGTCGATTCAGCAGTTTGGATCGCCAAATTTCAGCAGTTTGGCGGTTTGACACGCGATCCGAATCATGATTCGACTCACTGATTGATAACGAAGCTTCATGATGCCGTGTTTTGAAATCGTCGTCACTATACAAGTCGTTATTTAGGGTTTTTTTGCGCACAAAAACTATTCTCGTCACTCCATAAAGTTTGTAGAACCACTGTAGTGAGATGGACTTTGTAACGACGTCTTTAGTACCTTTTAAGGGTCTTGAGAGTGTAAAGTGCATTGTGCCAATGGAGGCCTTTCAGAGCCATCAGATTTCAACTAAAATATCTTCATTTGTGTTCTGAAGATGAACGGAGGTCTTACGGGTGTCGAACGACATGAGGGTAAGTAATTAATGACAGAATTTTCATTTTTGGGTGAACTAACCCTTTAAGAACAAGCCTGTAGTGCCCCTGTCAGAAACTGAAGCCTCCGCGCCTCTATCGCCCCCCCGGTGGCCGGTCCCAGTATAGCTCATAAACTCCACCTCTCCATGTATTAGAATGGACGCGAGACACACTAAACAATTCAATTACACTTCAAATAATTGTTTCCAAAGATGGTTTCTGTCATTTTAGGCAGTTTTTCTCACAATGATTTCATTTCAAGTGTTCGTTTTTTTAAATAAGTTTAGTTTTAGTTAGTTATTTGATGCTATAAAAACGGGCGGGGGGGGGGGGGGGGGTGACGTCATGATAGACAGCTGAGATTGACGGCTTCTCTGAGTGAAGTTGTCACTAAGGCACTAACGGACCTTTTTCGGGATTATTGGGAGGAGATTGGAGCTTTAGCTTTCATTTCTACATTTGCATAACTGTTTACTTCATACCATCATAATGAATTGTTCTGCATCTGTGAGAGTGTGGGCGGGCTTTTGATAATCTCTATTGCCTCTACTTCCTGCTCTCTACTGCGCAACTCCGGTCCCGAGATCGCTACTGCACAGACTCGGTCCCAAGATGTCAGCGCCGTGTACAGGCCTACGAAAGCTTCAACTCTGGTCAGTGGAAGTCAATGAAGTCGCGTTGTCCATATTTTTTTACGCTCTATGGTTAAGAACTGTAGGCTACATCAATAAATTACTCCAATTTCGTACTATGGGCACTGCCACTGATACAGGCAGCGGATGAGCCTATTTTACGCTGAGCTTGCTTCTGCTTTTTAAACATGGAAGTGTAACAAAGGCACATAGGCTATATAAATTCTCTAATGTGGATACAGGCATATTTTTGTACACATCACTATACGACACAACATGTCCTTATGAGGAGAAAATATATGTTGTTTTAACGAGAAAAATATGTTGTTTTAAATACATAACATCTCGTTATTATGACATAATGGAGTGGAAAAAAGTATATGTATGTGGCAGCAATGTGTCACCGTATGAGTGCTACGAGTACAGTTTAACATCTGACACGACAGTTAAATAAACGTTAGAATAATGACACGGACATATAACCTGACAACAAACATGCGCTTTTTCTCAGGCTTTAAGTCTTAACTTAAGCTGCATCTGACAGAAGAGTCAACAGCTTTCACGCATGTCTTTCAAAATAAAAGTGTTTCTCAACCCATCAGATGAGAAACAAGGCTCTAGAAGTCATTACAACTGCAGTCCACTGGGTCTAAAACACTAAATATATACTGTAACTCACCTTAGTCCTTCTAACATCTCTTTAAGGGTCATTGGATCAATCATGTCCTAAGAGTCAAAACACAACCAGTTATCATTACAGTAAAATGAAATTAGTGTAAAAAAATAACAGCCTCACACATGACATGATGTAGGGTGTAACCCCAGCGTCCTGGCCAAATTCCCTACATTGGCCCTCATCAATCATGGCTTTCTAATAAACACCATCCTGCACACTGATAGTGGTTGAGGAGAGAGACAGACAGACATACATACAGGGCTTGACATTAATTTGTGTGGCTAGTGATTTTCTAAAGTTACTGGCCACTCAGCCTTTTCACTGGCCACAATTTTGGCATCGATACAATGGGAAAACCTGCCTTAGAGATATTTTTAATATTATCTCATAAAGTGACAGCAGCCTAATATACTATACCGGCTGCCAAATTAAGACCTGACACACTGATCCATTATACTGTTTTATATAGCCAAAATACTTGGCTTTATGTGGGCGCACTTTGGATGCAATCATAAAATCTGCGAGAATGAGTGAAGTTAAGCGCAATACACACAATCCCATGCCAAAATTCAAGCTCTGTAACACCAACAATATTCATCCGGAGTAGGGCTGGGCGATATGGAGCAAAAAATATATCTCGATATATTTTGCTATATCTCGATATACGATATATATCTCGATATCTTTACAGGAAAAATAATCCCCCAAAAACTACTGCAAAAACAAATATGCCAAATACCACATAGTCTTTTTTTTATTGAAGTGCAAAGAGGTAGGCAGTTCATGTAGGAACAAAGTAGGGATGCAACAATACAGTAAGTCCACGGTTCAATACATACCTCGTTTTTTTTTACCACGGTTTTCGGTTCGGTTCTGATGGCCAGTCGCATCAGATTTTTGCTATTCTATTCTTAGCCGAACAGCAAGAGCTTAAGGAGGAAAAAATACTATTTTTTTTATTGCAATACTCTTTCTTTATTTTACTTAAAAGACTTGAAAAACCTTACTTAAACTTAAAACTTTACTTTTAAAAAACCTTGTACACATTCCTAGTGTACTGTAAAATATAAAATAAATATATATTTATAAAGATTTACACTGGCAGCTCAGAGCTGTACAGCAGCATTTAAGTATGAAATTGAATTGATAAATGTAAAAATAAAACACTACATAGACTTCCCTATAAAATATACATTGATTCTTATTAGAGCTACTGTATTAGTTTTTCAGTCAAGAGCCGTGAGTGATTTTGTCAACATTAGAGTGAGTAAATAATGACATCATTTTAGAGTGAACTGTCCCTTTAAGGACAAGCGGCAGCGTGTTCACTGGCTGCCCTGCTGTCAATTTAAGACTTTCACGCATCTAATATACAGACACACGCCAATTTTACTTTCACTTTAGACATAACCGACTGTGTTTATGTTAACCATGTGTGTATTTGACAGTATTAGCGCAGTAAGATTTAGTCCAGTAATCACTTGTTTGACAGGCTTTTAGTGCGCGCGCTCGGGAAAGCGCATGGTGCCCTACGCGCAAGGCTTTAAAACGCATGCAAATAATGAATTTTCTTTCAAAAATAAAACAACTCAAATAAAGGGCATAGTAAGTAACCTTCTCCAGCAAGCAAGCCGCTCTCTCTCCGTAGTGTACAGTCGCGGGAGTTCTTGTCTCGCAAAGTAATGCCGCCTAGGTAAACTGTATCTTGGATCAAGTGTTTGAGAACCAACTGTCGGCATTCATGGCAGTAGACATATGTCTGCTGTTCGTCCGACGCCTTAAAACCGAAGTATCTCCATATAATGGAGCCAGTTGTTTTTAAGACGAGTTCTGTAGCCTCCGAGCTGGTTGCGGACGCCGCCGTGACAACACACGAGGGGAGGGGGAACAAAAGCAAGGAGGCGGGGGGCGAGCGAGCGGGGGCGAGCACGGCACAGAGAAGGCAAACAAGAAAAGTGGCGGAATCAGAATCAAATATAAACAATATATCGATATATACGATATGTCAAAATCCATATCGTGTTTAAAAAATATCTCGATATATTTTAAATATCGAGATATCGCCCACCCCTAATCCGGAGCAAATTAAATGAGTGAGGGGAGGCGGGTTTGTGTGTCAACTCATTGTCGGAGAGATGAGAGAGCAAGAAAGCACGGCTGGTATCATGTATCTCTTCTGCGGGAAATTAATATGGGAACCGTTTCCGATATTTCTGTATCGATATGTATCAGAAAAAATATCGATATTTTTTGACAACACTACATTGCACTCAGTTTATTATTTCAGATGCCTATTTAAAAGACTATAATTTAAAAAAATATGTTATATAAAATTCAACCCACCAAAGTGGCTAGTAGGAGTGACTGCGTTACACGCCACTGCTGAAATTTTAAATGTTAATATCAAACCCTGCATACATACAAACACACATACCATTCATTCATTGAGCGAGTTGAATGTGTGATATGAACAGCTCACCTCCCTGGCCTGACTCCAGACGTCCTGCTCCAAAGGGTTCACCTCCAGACTTGGCAGCGTGAACTTGAAGTAGGGCCTCAGGTTCTTGTAGACGTAGATGAAGGGACCAGAGGCTACAGCGATGGCTGGTGTTCGTGGCTCATGCAGGTCCATGAGGAAGGAGACCAGGCCAGTGGGCAAGTCCAGCAGGGTGCTCTCACTCAACAAACCAGTGCCACGGTACACCTTTAGCTTCATGTTACACACTCCCGTGCCAAGATCACCCACCACCAGCTGGTACACAGATTATTTACACTCTTTATTACCAGTCTCAATGATGGATTATTGCCATTGCATAAAAAGGTCACTCATTGTAAAAAAAAAACTTTGCGCTTTAGAATACTTTTATATTTATTAAGGAAATATGATTATAAAATAATATACTTATTGAATTAATGTTTTCATAACTTTAATTGAATGTTATTTACAATTAAATCAAAATGTATTACAGTTTAAATTTATATTAAATGCAATTAATTGAAATTAAGAGTGCTTTTATGACCTACTTAAGTAGAACTTAAGTACATATTTATGTGTAATTTCACAATTATGTCTATTGTCTTTGAAATATGGTTAAAATGTATTGTCAAATGTACTGAAAAGCATTTATGGCAAACTAAAATAGACTTTAATGTCATTTCTATTAAAACTCCATTAAAATGTATTTTTATCATATATTTGTAATGATAAAGTTGCAATTTAGAACATTTAAAATGTATTAACATTATATTTTAAATGTAATAATATATTCTACTTTAAATTTAAGGTACACTTAAGTGGCCTTTTATTTAATTAACATTGTTTCTGCAAGTACAGGTATACTTATGTGTTTAAATATATTTGTAATTACACATTTGTAAAGATGAATTTGCAATTTAGTACATTTAAAATATATTAACTAGGGGTGTAACGATTTGTTTTAACAACGATTCGATTCGTATCACGATTTGAGGTTGTCGATACGATTCAAGGACGATTTTGGTTAATTTAGAACGATACGATCCGAAACGATTCAGTGACCTGAAATCGATTCAGTAACTTTTTAGCCAAAAATTGTGTGACTGAAATAAATATCTGGATACTGGTCAGTGCAGGTGAAGTTTCCTAGATTCCTGTTGTTTCTTGTAAGGGGATCAGGTATCAATTAATTATGGATATAAACAAACAAGTAAACAACAATTAATGGCAAATGCATTCAAATTTTATTTGAATAAAGTGCAACCAACAGTTTAGTTTGAATTAACAGGAAGTTAACCTTTTCTACTCTCATTTTCAATATTCAATACATTTTCAATAAAAGCACAGTAAGTGCAACCAACATTTCAACAGTAGGTTAACCTGCTACTTCTGCTTTTGTTATCCAACATAATAATATTACAATATTAATATCAAAAATAAAGTGCAACTAACTTCTCTTCAGGTTTAATTAATAGTAGGTGTACCTGTTACTTTTGCTGTTGTTTTTCAACATTAAAATAATACAAATACAATATTAATATCAAAAATAAAGTGCAACCAACATTTCTTCAGTTTGAATAAACTGGCTGAACCTGCTACTACTCTCAGTTTAATAAACAAACAATATTTAACAAAAGATAAAATGTAACCAACTACTCTTCAATGACTCTACATATTTCTTTTTCAAAAATATCAACATGATCTGACCGCAGAACACTTCTCTGTGCGTTCACTATATCACCAGCAGTACTAAAACTCGCTCTGCTGGCACACTGGTCCCAGGAATGCACAGGTAACATTTAGCAAGGGTTGAAAGTACAGGTAACACGTTACTAACTTAGCTCTTTCTCCTGGTGACTTGATAATTTCTCGCTGGTTGGCTTCTCCTCTGCCATCCGCCATGCTATGTTTTGTTTTCTTAGCGCTGCTGCTGGTGCGTGCGTTGCGATGATGTCACAGATAGGCAGACTGAATCGAGTAACGTTTAACGCCTTTATCATTAAAAGTGCTAAGAAAAAACATCCATTTAAAGTCTGACGTGCTTAAATCCAATGCGTTATTTCCTATGATCGATACAATCGATTGATTACCTTTTAAAACGATGTTAGATCGATATATGTCGTCCGGAAGGCCAACTTGCCGAGCACAGATCGATGTAGTTAGATCGTAGGAAAATAAATCGATACATCGATGTAGTAGATGAATCGTTACACCCCTAATATTAACTTTAAACGTAATAACACAGTACCATTATATCATAGTCAAGTACTTTACATGCACTTCTTTAAAGCACAACAAAAGATTATTAAAACAATTTGTTTAAATGTACCTTAAAGTAATACTTTTATTATTTTATTAATATTATTACAAGGGTCACTTTTTAGAAGTTTACTTAAGTGCATTATATTATGAAAGGGTAACACTTTACAAAAAGGTTTCATTTGTTAACATTAGTTAACTACATTAGTTAACATGAACTAACAATGAAAAATATTTCTAAAGCATTTATTAAATTCAGTTAATGTTAATCTCAACATTTACTAATACATGATTCAAATCAGGTTTCATTTGTTAACATTAGTTAACTACATTAGTTAACATGAACTAACAATGAAAAATATTTCTAAAGCATTTATTAATCTCAGTTAATGTTAATCTCAACATTTACTAATACATGATTCAAATCAAAAGTTGTATCTGTTAACAATAGTTAATCAGCCTAAACTAGCAAGAACTAATGAACAGTTGTACTTTTTTAATTAATTAATGTTAACAAAGATTAATAAGTACTGTAATTTATTGCTTATTG
This sequence comes from Gobio gobio, assembly GCF_949357685.1. Classification (NCBI taxonomy): domain Eukaryota; kingdom Metazoa; phylum Chordata; class Actinopteri; order Cypriniformes; family Gobionidae; genus Gobio; species Gobio gobio. The sequence goes on from NC_137107.1 coordinate 25,196,178, forward strand.
TTAGTTAAGATTAGTTAATGAATTAACTAACCTTAACTAATGAAACCTTATTGTAAAGTGTTAACCATGAAGGTATACTTTCGCTAGGTACACTTACATGGCCTTTTATTTTATTAACATTATATTATCTGTATGTTTTTTTTAAAAAACATATACTTTTAAAGGTGCAATTTAGAGAAATACTGAAGTGGATCAGGTTGAGCACCACAATACACTCGTAGCCAATCAGCATTTTGGGGGGAAATTTAAAGACTGTAGAAAGAGAGATGGCTGAGACTGACATTACAAAAGAGAAAAGGTCACAGGAATATCACTGGAAAAAGAAGGGTTACGATCAGGCAAGAGCTTCAGGACCCGTGTTAATATTAGAAAAGCTTTACACTGCTGGAGAGACCTAAGGCCTGAAAACAGACGCAGAGGTAGCGTTTTCTGCTCCATATGTGAGTAACTTTAGTTTTGCTATGTTTCACAGAACCAAGAAATTCTAATGTGAGCTATAGTAACTAGGGATGCACCGAAATGAAAATTCTTGGCCGAAACCGAAAACCGAAAAAGAGGAAACCAAGGCCGAAAGCCGAAAACCGAAACACCGAAAGAAATTATGCCAATTATTAGTACCATTGCATTTATGGCTATGACTGTGTACTAACTTTACTAAAATCAAGGCATTGCAGTTGCATACATTAATATTAAAGTTTCAAAGAATAAATCAATTACAAGTTATGCCAATATTTATTTAGCACATTGCAACAATGCACAGTATAAAATAAAATTCAAACTAAAATGTTTAACTTGACCCCACTCATTTGTACATTAAATAATAATGTACAGGCCTACAGAAAGGTTTTAAAATGAAATGTTCTCTCATAAAAACAAAGTGCATTTAGTTCTAGTGCATTTAAAATTTTTCTCTGTAGGAATACTACAAGAAAGTGCTTTCAGAACAAGTGTAACTGCTTAAAGATACAACTATTTTCTCTGTAGGCCTTTAACATAATAGTGTATCAAAGCAAAGACTGCCATAGCCCATATGTTAACTGTAGAATAGGGGTGTAACGGTACACAAAACTGACGGTTCGGTACAGCAGTTTTACAAAATGGCTTTTTATTTATTTTTATTGGTTAACTGAAAAAAAAAGTCTGTCCTTAAATGAATTAAATTATAACTAAAAGTTTATTGAATATATTGCTCTAAACTATATAGGGAGCCCTTACTTGCACATTAATATTAAAGGTTAACAACAGAGCCCAAACTATTAGCCTAAATTCAGTTGCTATGTATTTTTAGGTCTAATAATCAACACTCAAATAACATCGCACACAAACATGTAAACTTCACATAAGGCAGTTTTTGCAATAACTTCTAAATCTAATTATAAAATAGTTTTTTATCCAATTCGTGGTTGAAATATAATCATTTATACTCAGTGTCTGTCATTTTATTTAAACATACATGAAATAATCAAGATATCATTAACAGGTTAAGTAGAATATAATGAATATAACGACTAATATAGGTCATATATTTAGTGAAAGAGTTGATTTTTCTAGTGAACTAACAGCTGTGGACACTGAGGTTCCTGATGTAAATGCAAGATACAAGACTGTTTAGTTTACAGCAGTTATATTGAGGTCTTTCTGCCGTTGAAACACTGACTGAGCGAATACACCACATATGATACGTGACAGTAAGTTGTAATGTATCCTAAACACACCTTAGATGTTCATTCATGTTTATTCTTAAGGAAGAGATGATCGATCGCGCTCACAGATGATCGCGTTCACGCGCGCGCGCTGCCGCCAGATTGAAGTGTGTTCCGCGCTTAAAACATCCCCACTGTTAAATATTGCGTTGGGTTTCACAGTGAAGTCTGGTCCTCCTCTCATCGAGAACATGAGCTCTGGCTGTCAGTGTGTGTGCGTGGAGCAGATGTGTGTGTTTCTCAGATATACTGAAATACGTCCACACCGCGGACATGATGTTGCTTCAGACAAGCACGTGCAGGTCGCGGTTTCTGTTTGCGTCATCACAACATTTCGGCCATGTTGTTTCGGTGATAAAAGTCTTTCGGCCGAAAACCGAAAATGCACTTTTGGGGCATTTTCGGCCGAAAATTTTCGGTGGCCGAATATTCGGTGCATCCCTAATAGTAACAGGACAGTATTGGGTGTCATTGTTTGTCTGGAGCTGCTCGTGACTAACATGCAACTCTTGTATATGCTCGTGTACTGTATGTTTGCTTCATTTTAGGCTAAACATTATTTTGCTTCAGCTAAGATAAAGAGACATCCACACTTACATTGGGTGTTTGTGCATTTTGAGGCAGAAGCAATGACGGGAGGGGGCGGGGGATGCTTGGGACGGTTTGAAATAACAACAGTGTTTCTCTAGCCTAGAAATCTAGACGCACCCTAGCGGCAGAAAATGTATTTTGCCGCGAGTATAGTCTAGCAACTCTCGGTAGACCTGAGAGCTGGAAAAACCAAACTCTGGTCAGGCCAATCACAGCGTGTGTAGAGTCGGTGGGCGGGCTTAACATAATGACGGTACGTCACGGCAGAGTTGCGGAGGTTCTGCGTGCTACTCGTAAACAAAGAAGCTGGCAAACAGCGGTCTTTTGAATCGGCTTTGGCCGCGACTCTGGAAGACTTTGAGTTAAGCTTTTCTTTGAGAAAAGTACAAAGAACGGCACTGAAGTCATTCTTAAGAAAAGAAGATGTGTTCGAAGTTTTGCTGACCTGATACGGCGAAAGTCTATCAACCTAACGTTAGCTCGGCTTCACCTTTGCTCTAGTTGGTTGTGGCGGTCATGGCGCAATCCAATTGCATGCAGAGGGAATTTGAAAGACAACCATTTATCCTGCCCCTCGGATTGAGCGCTGTCAATGGTGAGTTTCCAGACCCAACATCTTGATGTGGGTCTGGCTTGTCAGGCTAGTGTTTCTCAGAGTTCACTTGAAAATGAAAAGTGATGTTCATGTCTTTCTTTCTTCAGTCAAAAATAAATACATTTTTTGAGGAAAACATTCCAGGATTTTTCTGCATATAATGTAGCCTACTTAAATTGCAAGCAAAGGGTTGAAGGTCCAAATCAATGCAGTTTCAAGGAGCTTCAGAGGGCTCTGCATGATCCCATCCGAGGAATAGGGTCTTATCTAGTGAAACGATCGGTCATTTAAATAAAAATAAAAAAATTATAGAAAAATTATACTTTTTACCCACAAATTGCTCGACTTCGGTGTCCTGCTTTTGCACAACATATGACACAATCACGTTGGAAAGGTCACGTCTGTGATGTACGTGGAAGTACCGACACAGTGTTAAAATGAACATGCAAAGACTAAATTAAACACCCTTTACAAATATAAAGGTAAAACAATGATCTCGGACAATTTTAAAGTTGGAGGAGAACATCAGTTGGAGTTTTTCAGTACTTCCACCTACGTCACGGACGTGAACTTTCCGACGTGATGACGTCCTAATTTGTGAAGAAGCACAACACCGAAGTCGAGCAATTTGTGGTTTAAATTTTTTATTTTTTTTTTAATGGCCGATCGTTTCGGTAGATAAGACCCTATCCCTCGGCTGGGATCGTGCAGAGTCCTCTGAAGCCCTTCAAAGTGCTTTGAAACTGCATTGATTTGGACCTTCAACCTGTTGGTTGCCATTGAAGTACATTATGTGGAGAAAAATACTGTAATGTTTCCTCAAATTTTATTTTTGACTTTAGAAAGAAAGACATGAACATCTTGGTTGACATGGGTTGAGTAAATTATCAGATTTTCATTTTGAAGTGAACTAATCCTTTAAAGGCCCATGAATTGCTTTGAAACGCGCAGCATTATTCAATGTGTTGACATCATTTCCCCAGAAACGTCTGCAGCTGTTAGCAGCTCCTCCCCTTTTTTGAAACAGCCAATAGCGTTTGTTAATACCACAGTTTGACTAGAGCCTTTCTGTTTGATAAAGCCACAGTTTCCTCCTAATCTCTGACCGTTTAGCATCATAATCTCCTCCATATCGCTTTGAAATACAGCATTCTGTGCAGAATTTAAATGGGTCCGATATGTTTTGTTGTCTGCGCCGACTCGCGCATATGATCCGCGCTGCCCTCTCGTGTCTCTAGTCAACGACTCTGGTGTAGACTATGTGTGTGCGCTGCAGCGGTGCGCGTTAAAGTAACGTGAAACCAGACTTCATTCGCCTCAACTGAAAGCATATTTACACTGTATATTTTATATACATATATGTATAGCATATTTACACTATGTGCCATTCACTATGTAGAAAATAGTAAATGTGTGAACAACTGACCGATTTCAGCCGCTGCTTTAGCATCTATTTATAGTGTAGGGGGCGGGCGCTTCAGATTCTAGAGACCATTTGATTGGACAGAAGGTGTGATAAGAAGATGAAGTCTGCGATGATGTCATCAAAATCTGTGATTCATTTTAATGGAAGTGAGAGACTGTAAGTTTTGAATGCTTATATCTCCTAAATGCGAATTTTGTCATCGTTTTGGAACACACCATCTTATTCATAACCTTAAGGCTAACATAGTCATACTAAAAGCTAAAAAACTTCCATTTTGATTTAAGGGGGCCTTTAAGCGCACATCTTTCTCACAAGGGACACAATGGCATAAACACACTCTCACCTTATTCTCACCATCTCCATGCAAATCTGAAAGAGCTGTGGGAAATAACAGGAAAATGAACTGGTGAGATTGGTAGTTGCACTGCACATATGTAACGTTAAGTGATTGTGAAAGTTCCTGTGACTCACCGATGCAAGAGGAAAAGGTGTATAGATTGGCGACTGGGTCATAGTGGGCATCAAGCCATTTGGAGCTGGCCACTGAACTACAGGAGCACAGGGAAAACTCACTAACGTTACTTCCGACAGGCCAGCATCTTATTATAAAAGCATCGGTAACGTACATCTGAATTTATTGCTATGCCTTTTCATTTTTTAAAACACTGCAAACACTGTTTTATTTTGCCGCCATATTTGAGCAAATTAGAGTAACTTTAACAGTTACGTTAGCCACGTTAGCTGGCGTCAAAACGCCCAGCTCTAGTGCTATTATACAAGGATTGAGCTTTATTTATTATATTTTAAGAAAATCCTAAGATATTCGAATATGCTATAGCAACATGCTAAAGCCAATCGCCATTTAACGCTATATCTTCTATAGAAGACCTCATAAATCAGCATATAACTACTCACGTGTCTTTCAGCTCATGGGGAACAGTGGACATGACGGTTTTGTTATTTTCAAATGTTTTTTTTTTTATTATTGACCTAGGCTGTGAAATCAAACTGCTTCGACTGTCTGCTGTAATCCTCAGATCGGCTTTCCTCGTCTCTATAGCAACCGCTCCAGCGGGAGAGCTTAAAGGCGCTACATTGAAATGCTTCCTCCAGGAATGGTTCGTTTTAATAATTAGTTCCGAATTAAAAACAAAAAACATTAGCTTATAAATTCATTAAATGTTAATTAACCACACTTGATTACTTGAACTGGATTAAAAGTTAAAACTCAAAATGACAAAAACAACATCTAATGCTTTTTTATTATTCCACAATGCTTTTATTGTATCATATTCTTACAAATTGCCAAAGTTCAAAGCAGAAAAGGGAATTTAATTCATTTAACAGAGGCATGCACAACATTTCTGAATGGGCAAATAGACTAATGTTAAACACAATGTTCACAAGAACGTAAGAGGGGTTCCCAGTGTGCCATCTTTAAGGTACTCTTTAAGGAATGAGAGTACATCTGCACTGAACAGATTTGTATGGTAATCTCTGGAATGCGCATCAGATGAAGCTCTCGAGTCTCTCGCACACAGATCCTTCACTCCCCAGCTAATGATACCAACCTGTCCAAAATGATTTAGATTAAAACAAACATCTCTCAAAATAGACAAGAATAACAATTTAGTGTTCAGAAGAGTGATGCAGGTGATTTTAAAATAGATCAGTATTCAGTAAAAAGGAATCCACAAACATGAACAAATCTCACCTGGACCATTCGTTTACCAGGAACCACAAAAGTGGCCCCGCCAGAGTCACCTGTTGATGACATGCACAGCATTAAGAGCTTAGATCTTAATGCTTAGATCAATTTATTAAGGATATGGAATCGTTATATGGTATTTTGTGGGTATTCCTATATCAACAACACCAAAAATGGTAGATTAGAGCCAAATATTATGCATGCTATTAAAAATACCTTTGCAGGCAATATCATCTGTAGTAGGTTTATTACCACCGCTACACAGAAAATTATCTGTAACAATATCTTCAGCATTTTTCGCAGTAGTTCCATTAGCATTTTTGGCATCTTCAACACAAGCATCCCGCTAAAGAAAAGACAAATTAATTTAGATAGTAGAAATTCACAGCTGTTGAGCTAAGCATGTTTAAGAAGTCCATTCCCTTTGGAGATCCATTAAAAAACAACAACAACAAAAACAACAACAACAACCAATCACAACGTAATGAAACCACAAACGAATACAAATATATAGAGAACAATCAAAGGACAAGACAGTGTTCAGCATACAACTTCATTACCCATTTTCCCTGCTTGATTTTTATAAACTTCTTCTCAATTTTTTTCTCCCTTTCAGTCATGAAAGCAGCATCCACAGTTTCTCCACTCATTAGCACATCCTCTGTAAAACATTTCAAATGTAAATAAAATATATGTTGTATTTTAGCAGTGTTACAATATATAAATAATAGGCTACACATATTTTGCACTGCAACACTGTTTTTATACTATACATTGTGGCAGTGTCACCAGTGTTGCCTATACTATTTTCCAAGGAAAGTAGCTAAAGCCTGCCCAAAAAGTTTTACTAATTACAAAAATTTGTATATGTGTAAAATAATCTGAATTGAGAGATGTCAGAAACTGGAAAAACTAGGCCTATAGCTCTGTGATAGTGAGAAAAATAAGTGAAAAACACAAGAGAAAAATGGAAATCATAACGGGCAAAACTAAATTCTTTAAATACAAAATGAAGGAAGCAAATAATTGATAAATCAGTGGCAACACTGTGTTCATCTGTAGGCTAGCTCGTTCTTTCACGTCTATCAGCTGCTGTGTGCGTTCACTGGCATGCGCTGCTGCTCCTCTCAGCCATTCACTGAACAGGGTAGACGCAAAGAGAGGTGTGACGGCAGGGAGAAAACAAGACCTCGCGCTCGCAGGACAGCACTGGCGACATATGTAAAGTAGCTGACGTTTGTCCAAAAAGTCGCTAGATTTGTCGCTAGTCGCTTTTTTGAAAAAAAAAAAAAAAACGCTAAAGGGGTCTGAAAAGTTGCTAAATATAGCGTCAAAGTTGCTAAGTTGGCAACACTGAGTGTCACACACAGAAGACGACAGAGGATGGTAAGTTCAACAAAGCTTTATTTAAATGCATGAAGAGTGAAGCGGGGATGTTGAGAGGTGAGGTAAATGGATAGCTGAATGTAGATGACTATGTTAGTGATAACAGTCCTAATCTTGTCACAGCCAGGTGAACAGGAGGGCTGGCTACTAGTCAGTGCGGTATACTGGCGTACCAGTGGCTGGAAGACGGTAGCAGGTGTAGAAGAACAGGATATGGATGACAGAAGACAGACGACGGATCAGGACCACAGGAAGACATACTGAAAGAGTGCCTCAGCTTCCTCAAAGGCTGTGGGAAGACCCTTGAGGGGAATGAGCTTGCAGGCTTTTGAAAATCGCTCAACAATGACGAATATGCAGGTATTATACTCCGATGTTGGGAGATCGGTCATGAAATCTATCCCCAGATGGGACCAGGGACGTTGAGGTATGGGAAGTGGAACCAGTTTGCCTTCAGGTAATGACTTGGGAGTGTTGGTGATGGCACAGACTGAGCACCCCTTGACATATTGGGAGACATTCTGGGTCATTGATGGCCACCAGTTGTCGAAGGAACAAGAGGGTTCGCTGGCTACCTGGGTGTTCAGAGTCCATGAGGGGCAAGTGACCAGCGGATGGTACATACAGTACCTCACAAAAGAGAGTAAACCCCTCACATTTTTATAAATATTTTATTATATCTTTTCATGGGACAATACTGAAGAAATTACACTTTGCTACAATGTAAAGTAGTGAGTGTACAGTAGGGCTGTGCAATATATCGAAATTATCGAAATGTTGCAACTGTTCATATCGCTATATGCATATCGCAACGGCATGCAATATCTGAATGATTTTAATAGGCTACTTCAACATTGTGAAAAGTGTATGTTTTAAGTTGACGCATATAGCAGAGAATAGACTGGGCTCACAACTGTTACTTATGTGACTTGCTTGACGTTAAAAAGAGTTATTAAATGCAATAACTTGCGAAAAACAACTCCTTGCAGTCTCTCGCTGTCTGCTGTCTGACACACGTGCGCACAAGCTGCCTCTCTGAAAGCATGTGATCCCTTCAGTTCTGTTTCGTGCCTTGTCACACACTCAAACTGTCAAATATACACACAGTTATGCCAAAATGGCTGTCTTAACGAGTATTCATGTAAACACAGTCAGTTATGCTTTAAGTGAACGATATCAGTCGGGGAAAGAAACTGAATGCGTGTCAATAGGATCCGTGCATTAGGTCTTAAAGTGACAGCCTGCTAATACAGTAAACCTGCTGATACAGTAAACCTGCTAATACAGTAAACCTGCCGCTGTCTGTCAAACAACAAAAGAAAAAGAGAAAATCACTCAATGCCCTTGTCTGAATAACCTTTGTAGCTTTATTATGTATCAGTGTATATTTAATTCATGTGAAGATTACTATTTTTAGTTCTTATTTTGAATAACAAATATTAATTAAAATAACAAAAAGAATCATCCACCCCTAGCCTGGATGCCAGCCGAACTTAGCCCCGCCCACAACATTTTTACTCGGGCAGTTCGGTCTGGACTTGATCCATAGAGAAGTAATTATGCCCGAACAGAAACTGTTCGGACCAATGAAATTGTCAGGGCGGGCTTTAGACGATGATGGACAGATTATCAACATAAACGTAATCATCCACGTCATCAAAGGAGCTTGGGTTGAATTTGTTCTAATCCTAAGGGGGGGGGGGGTGTCCGGTGAAAAAAGGCATTTGGGGGGTAAAATATGTGTTATTTTGGCAGGGCTGGCAGCTAAAATTCGCATTCCTGGGTCTGTATATCACATAATTGGGGTCGCTTCAACCCGCGGACATGGCAACAATGTGTGCAGTCGAGTTCTGTTGACATAACTAACGTTATGCGTCGCTCCGTTGCTCTGATTGGTTGTAGGTCTAGCCAATTGAAGTCTTTCCTGGTTCGGTTGAAACACGCCCCATAATCACAGCCCAACGGAGCAGTATCAGACTCATATTCTGACTAGAATTGAGTATGACGACGTCAGGCTAATCCACCCCTAGTTCAGGTGTGTTTGTTTATCTGGATGTTCTAGGTGTTACGTTTTAGGTTGATACAACTATATATTACAAAGTCAAGCAATGGGTTTTTGGTATTTAAATGGTTAGTTCACCCAAAAATGAAAATTCTGTCATAAATTACTTACCGTCATGTCGTTCGACACCCGTAAGACCTTTGTTCATCTTCGGAACACAAATTAAGATATTTTTGTTGAAATCTGATGGCTCAGAAAGGCCTCCATTGGCAGCAATGTATTTCGCACTCACAAGACCCATAAAAGGTACTAAAGACGTTGTTACAAAGTCCATCTCACTGCAGTGGTTCTACAATAATTTTATGAAGCGACGAGAATATTTTTTGTGCGCAAAAAATAACACAAAATAACGACTTTATTCAAGAAGTTCTTGTCTTCCATCTAGGCCTCTGACGTGAAGTCACAAAGCATTATGACACATGCACGAGAATAGAGCCGCCGTTCTGACACATGACCTGGAAGCGAGGAGCTTTGTGAAGACGTGCTGTATCTAAGCTGTTGAAATCTACATTGATCGTGCTTTAGGTCTTGGCATAGTGCTCAAAATGGGGCTAAAGTGTGCATTTCCTGGATGCCTGAACGTCGGCGCTACGTCATATTCTCACGCATGCTTCGTGGTGCTTAGTGAGTTCACATCTGAGGCCTAGACGGAAGACAAGCACTTGTTGAATAAAGTCGTTATTTTTTTTGTTTTGGGGGGTTTGCACATGTAACGAAGGCTACGCTTAAAGATGATAAGGGCTGATTTTGATTGCAGTGAACCAGGTATGTCGGTCAGAACACCACAGAGAGAAGCATCAATTTGAACTGATTTTATTTTCACTGGTATGAAATATTAACAGGAGAGGGAGTCAGCCTTTACATGAGCCTTAACAAGAAGGAGTTTGAGCTAAACAGTGCAGTGGACTGTGGAGGGCTTCCTTTACGGCCTGCAGAGAGAATGGATCCTAGCTTTGCTTGACCCTAAAGGTGATGGCCGATAAACATGCAAAGGGACAATGACCCAAATGCGTGAGCAGGTTGAGCACATTTAGTGGAGACTTAGATTTAGTAGGTGCACAGTCAGTGAGTCCTGCTTTAATTGACGTAGAACTGGCTCATAAGTGGGCCGAATACTCATTAACAGACGTAGACGTGTTTGGTATGCTCGTAGTTGAGATGTAGATGTACAGTATTATGAGTGTGTGGTTTCTCTGCAACACACAAAGAGCAATACTCAAATAACAGCAACATCAGTACAAATAATCATCATTCACATACTGACTGCTCCCTTCAGACAATGACAATGATCCATAAACACCTGATATAACATTTCCATCACATTTACTTTCACTATTTATCTACATTATTTACTAAAACATTATTAACATTATAATTCTGAACTTTGAAGATCCACACATAAGTTATAATAACTGGCACGGATTAGTTAACATTGCCATGTAACATTATACAGCCGATCACTGCCTCATTACAGATAACGAGCATCAATCAACATTGAAGGAGTAAAGTACTCACTAGAGTAGCGCAATAGTGCTCTGACATTATCATAAGTGGCCTTTTGCACAGCCGCCCCCAAATTGCGTGCAATTTGCTCACGTAAAAGGCTCCTCCTTAATTTGAAGTCGTTGGAGGGCATTCCTCATCCTCCTCAGCATCTGGGATGACTGGAAGAGTAATAAGCCGGGCAACTGGCCGGGTGTACACTTTATCTTTGACTTGCACATCCGCGGAATGTACATGACCATCTGCACTCGGATGTACTTTAACCACCCTGCCAACTGGCCAAAGTGCCCTGGGAAACTGGGGGTCAACCAACAGGACTACTGAATCCACTGTCAGATCAGCTGGGGCACCATGCCACTTCTACCTGGATTGGAGGGTTGGCAGGTAGCACCTGATGAACCTTGCCCAGAAGTGATCTGCTATAACTTGGCAGTGTCGCCATCTCCGCCGGCTTAGACCCTCGCTCTGAGGGTAGACAACTGGAGGTAATGCTCCATCCAGCCGCCCCATCAAGAGGACATTAGGAGTCACGGCATTCAAGTCAGCAACACTGGATGAGGTATAGCCCAAAGGTTTGGTATTCAGTATTGCCTCTACCTCCAGTAAGGTAGTATGTAGTACCTCCTCAGAAATAGGTTGAACTCCTAGGACTGTATATAACGCAGTCTTGACAGACTTGATCTCCCTCTCCCACGTTCCCCCGAAGTGAGGAGCTGCAGGGGGATTGAAGCGGAAATCAATCTTCTGCTTGGCTAGGAGTCGTTGGAGGTCGGCGGACATGCTGTCAAAAGACTCACGGAGCTCCTTCTCTCTTGCCTTAAAATTGGTACCCTGGTCGGAGTAAAGTTCAGCTGGAGTCCCTCTGCGTGCAATGAACTGCCTGAGGCTCATCAGGAAAGAGTCTGCGTCCATACTGTGCAAGATGTCCAGATGCACTGCCCGAGTGGTCAGACATTTATAGATGATACCCCATCTCTTTTCGGAGCGTCGTCCTATTTTGACTTGAAATGGTCCAAAGCAGTCGACGCCCGTGGAGTAAAACGGCGGTTTGTATAAGCGTAGACGGGCCACAGGTAGGTCGGCCATTTTAGGGACTAGCGGCTTAGATTTCCATCTTCGGCACTCCTCGCACTGGTGTTGCACCCTCCGAACTGCCTCCCTGCCACGGAGAATCCAGAAAACCCTGCGCAACTCTGCGAATACCCGCTCAGGACCCGGATGACATAGACGAGCATTGTAGTCCTGGATAAGGAGTTTTGTTGCTGGATGCGAGGGGTCCAGGACAATAGGATGTTTGGATCCAGGGTCTAACCATTCGGCACGTCGGAGTCTTCCTCCAACTCTTATGATTCCCTCTTCAGGATCCAGCTCCGGGGACAGGGTAAGGAGACGACTACTACGAAGTACGGCTTTCCCTGCCTTTAGGTGACGCAACTCCTCCGGAAAGCACTCAGTCTGAACTCTCCTGAAGATAGTCGTCTCTGCTTGCCTGTAGTCCGCTGCTCTCAAGGACTCATCTCGGTCGGCCGCCCCGTGTGCCTCCTGCGCTACGGACTCAACCATATCCTTCCAGGACTTGAATGACTGGCCCAGGTTTTTCTCCGGTCTATCTGCTCTAGATATCACGCCACACGTAGCAGACTTCTTATATTCTGTGACATCCTCTTCTGGTACCTCTCCTGGTGAGGATGGCCATTCAGCAGGTCCCTTGAGGAGGAAGGACGGCCCTTGGCTCCAGCGGTTAGGCACAGCCAATTCTGCCAAGGTCTTTCCACGAGTCACATCATCTGCCGGGTTTTGCGCGGAGTCGACATAGCGCCAGGTACTCTCTCCTGTCAGCTCCTGGATCTCAGAGACACGTGTACCCACGAAAACCTTGAAGCGGCATGACTCCGACTGTAACCAGGTTAACACTGTTGTCGAATCGCTCCAGAGGATTGTCCAATCCGTCTTCAACGTCAGTTCTCTTTCTAACGTCTTTGCCAATTGGGCAGCTGTCAAGGCACCACAGAGCTCGAGGCGGGGAATGGAATGCTGTCGCCGGGGTGCTACCCTGGACCTAGCTGCCAGGAATGCCAGGTGAACCCGTCCCTGGGTGTCTTCTGTTCTCAGATAAGAGACTGATCCGTAGGCCCTTTCCGAGGCGTCACTGAACACGTGGATCTGTCTGGAAGCAACCATCGGATCGGTTAGAGCGGGAGTATAGTGTCGGGGTAATGAGATGTGTGACAGCAGGTGTAACTCTGATTCCCAGTCCTTCCATGCCTTCTGTAGATCTTGAGGGATAAGTGGGTCATCCCAGTCGCGTGGCTTGTCCCACATGCTCTGGACGATCATCTTGGCGCGAGTCGTGTAAGGTGCAATGAATCCCAAGGGATCATATTGTCGGGCGAGCACCTTGTAAACATTCCTCATTGTGAGTGCTCCATACTCCAGAGGCCGGCTCTTGTAGCCTAAGGTGTCTGTCTCCCAGTGCCAGCTGAGTCCGAGGGCCGGTTCTGAATGTCTAGGTTCCTCGTGTGAAAGCCATCGCTCCATACTGTCGGACCTCGCCTCTGCAGGTAGGTGCCTGAGGACATCAGGTATGCTGCAGGCCCACTGCCTGATCTCAAACCCTCCAGATGCTAGCACTTCCCTGAGCCGGTCCACCAGCTCCTTAGCTTCGTCTGCTGTGTGCACACTCTGAAGACAATTGTCCACGTAGAAACAGTGCTCCACTGAATGCTTGACTCCTTCTCCGGGACCTCCATGACCTCTCGCATGCATCTGGAGAGCGAAAGTGGCGCAACACGGTGAACACGCAGTGCCAAATGGTAAGACCTGCCACTCGAAGACATCAGGGGGGTTTTCACGCTTTATGTCCCTCCAGATAAACCTGAGGAGCGACCGATCTTCTGGTAGGAGCTGAACCTGGTGAAACATGCCTCTGATGTCACCACTGACTGCTACTGCATGTTCCCTGAAGCGCAGTAAAACGCCCAGAAGAGAGGCTCCCAATGTTGGTCCAGGAAGGAGGGTATCATTGAGGCTTCGACCTCGGAATTGGAAGGAGCAGTTGAAGACCAAACGACTCTTTCCGTTATGGCACACTAAATGGTGGGGTATATACCATGACTCATCTGTGGTTGAGACTTCACTGAGGTCAATCTTCTTGACTGCTCCCGTCTCCACCAACTTGTGGATCGCAGCACAGTACTCGTCGGCTCGTAGGGGGTCCCGGGCCAAGCGTCTCTCCAGACTTCTGAGGCTGGGTAAAACGGCTTCCTTGGGAGCCTGGAGAGGGGGAATGTCTCGCTTCCGTAACAGAGGTGTGGCATATCTGTGGACACCTGCGACCTGAATTCGCCTTGTCTTAGCCTCTAGGAGCTCCACTGCTTCCTTATCCTGCTTTGACCTCATTGCCAGTTTACCACTCTGGTATGGCAAGGTGTCCATCTTCCACAGCTTTTCCACATTCTGCATCAGCTCTGTTGTCTGGGGTGAGACACTAGTGAAGAGACACTGCTGGGTGCTCGGGGCCCATTGTGTAAGGTGTGCAGGTCCTTGAAGGGTCCATCCCAGTCTTGTGCGAATGGCTGCTGGACCTCCAGGAGGGCCCATTCTCACCGGCTCAACAGGGGTAAGTAGATGGGGTAGTCCGCACCAATTAACACGAGCGGCTTGACGTGATCGAATGTCTCGAGGGGAAGATCTGCTAGGTGCTTGTACTTCCTCTTCAAGCTGGCGATGGGGTAGGAGTGGTCCGCTAAACCCAAGCGTTGAGAAGTGAAGGCCTCCACTATCCGAAATGTTCTCTTTGGATTGGCGGAGGAGGAGATCTTGAATGAGACAGCAGCTCCCTTCAGAGTTTGGACTTCCTGCCTAATCGTGCGGAGAGCAAGGTCCTCAGGCTTCTTCTGTAAGCCCAATTTATCAACTGCCTCGGGGAGGAGCATTGTGCGCTCAGAACCATCGTCTAGAACTGCGTAAGTGTCTAGTGTCCTGTCCCTGTTGCGCAGGATAACTCCGACGACTTTCAGGAGAACACGTGAGTGGGCCGATGGTCTGTCTAAGTAGAGAACCTCTGTACTAGTGCTAACCAGACAACTTTCAGCCTTTGGCGGCTCAGCTTTGGGGCGTGCATTGGCGTCATGCAATACTCTCAGATGTTTTCCTTGACATACCTCGCAGAGTTTTTGCGCTGCCTGATGTGCTCTCCCGCATCTCCAACATCTCTTATTAACCCTGATCCACTCGATGACCTCCTCTTTGGTGAGTCTCTGAATGACTGGACACCTATTCAAGAAGTGCTCTGTACCCTCACAGTATGGACAGTAGGGTTTTGATTTACTCTTCCATTTCGGCGCAGATGAGTTCTGACCCTCTTGTCTCAATCCCTGATTCGATGGATAGCTCTCTACTCCGTGAAGCACTGTAGCTGCTGGCTTGCTGCGCCGCTTCTCAACTCGGTAGCCTGACAGCCCCTGGGTACGGATGTCTGATGGGTTATCGTAACCTTGGCACCACGACTCGTACCGAAGCCATTCCGCCAGGTCGGGCAGTGTGTGAGGGTGTCCGGGACGATGGAACATCTGACGCCTGAAGTTCGCTCTCATCTCCATTGGAAGCTTGGTGAGGAGTCGGGCCACATGTGAGCCACATCTAAGCTCGACTTCTCCATCTGGGCCCAGTGTCTGTAACATACCCACAAGTGACTGTACATGCAGGGAGAACCTCTCAAAAGCAGATACATCTCCTCTTCTGATCTCAGGTGAATCCATCACTGCAGCGATCCTCTGCAAGGCCACATGGTGCGGCTGACCGAACTTCTCTGTCAAGGCTGCCATGGTGTCAGTGTATGGCCTAGGCGAGGTAATAAAGGAGTCGGCAATGAGACAGGCCTCTTCAAGTTTTACGTGATCCACCAGAATCTGGTACTTGAAAAGCTCGGTAGCGTCGGTAGGTAACAGGTTTGTTAGGGCTAGTTTAAGCCGAGAAAACTCCATCGGTCCTTATGGACGAAGAAAGGAATTCTTGGTGCCGGCCCCCTGTACTCTCCTCCTCCCAAAGTTGCAGATACTGGCGAGAACCGCCTGCCTCGAGTGGGATGAGGTTGGCTTGTATCAGGCCTGGCTGGGTACTGCCTTGAGGATCCCGCATCAGGGCGATACATACTAGGCTGCGGACGCGAGATGCGCATGTAAGGTTCTGGCCCGGGGTGTAGGAACGGACGTTTTGCTGATCAGGACCTCGTCTAGGCTGAGGGGGGTTTAAACTACGAGGGGTAGAATGTGGCCGAGTATGGGCTGTGACGCTGGAAGTCACACTGTCCCTCATTAGCTGTAACTCGCTCATCATTCGGTCTATTGCGATGACCATTCGCTGCTCCTCGGCAACCGCAGACAGTGGAGGGTATTCAAACGAAGGCCATGGTGGAGGTGGCAGTCCCTCATCATACTCCTCTTCCGCTAACGCTAATGAGTCACCTGGTAATGGATGAGGTGGCACTGGCCATTGCTCTGAGGACGGATCTGGCTGCGCTGCTCCTACTACTCTGGCTGAGGCTGTTAACTCACACGTATCCCTTCTATCTTCATGAGGTGAGGCTAAACTGTACTGCCTGCTCTCTCGATGTAGCATGCTCTGCCCTGCTCCCTCTTCACTGTAGGGTGGATGGGTATGTTGCCATCCTAAGCTGGTGTCATGAAAGCTCTCCTCAGAGCTGGAGGTGAAATCATCCTGTACATCGGGTTGCATACTCCACTTCACATGAGGCTGTGAACTCCACTCATCCTGGTGGTAGGCGTGTGTGGTACAGGGCTGACATGTGGTGGGCCGAGTATCTTCGGTCGCACTGCACTGACCTCATAATCCTCCAAATATGATGGCGGTCTTATTTGACGTTTGGGCCGAGTGACCCATGGTGCTTCATCACTCTGCCGCATACTCCCAGCACAGCTGCAATCCGGCTCGAAGGACCACAAATGTAACGAAGGCTACGCTTAAAGATGATAAGGGCTGATTTTGATTGCAGTGAACCAGGTGTGTCGGTCAGAACACCACAGAGAGAAGCATCAATTTGAACTGATTTTATTTTCACTGGTATGAAATATTAACAGGAGAGGGAGTCAGCCTTTACATGAGCCTTAACAAGAAGGAGTTTGAGCTAAACAGT
The DNA here is from genome assembly GCF_949357685.1 of Gobio gobio. Taxonomy (NCBI): domain Eukaryota; kingdom Metazoa; phylum Chordata; class Actinopteri; order Cypriniformes; family Gobionidae; genus Gobio; species Gobio gobio. Next base: position 25,213,306 of record NC_137107.1, read on the forward strand.
GCAGTGGACTGTGGAGGGCTTCCTTTACGGCCTGCAGAGAGAATGGATCCTAGCTTTGCTTGACCCTGAAGGTGATGGCCGATAAACATGCAAAGGGACAATGACCCAAATGCGTGAGCAGGTTGAGCACATTTAGTGGAGACTTAGATTTAGTAGGTGCACAGTCAGTGAGTCCTGCTTTAATTGACGTAGAACTGGCTCATAAGTGGGCCGAATACTCATTAACAGACGTAGACGTGTTTGGTATGCTCGTAGTTGAGATGTAGATGTATAGTATTATGAGTGTGTGGTTTCTCTGCAACACACAAAGAGCAATACTCAAATAACAGCAACATCAGTACAAATAATCATCATTCACATACTGACTATAGGCTGCTCCCTTCAGACAATGACAATGATCCATAAACACCTGATATAACATTTCCATCACATTTACTTTCACTATTTATCTACATTATTTACTAAAACATTATTAACATTATAATTCTGAACTTTGAAGATCCACACATAAGTTATAATAACTGGCACGGATTAGTTAACATTGCCAACATTATACAGCCGATCACTGCCTCATTACAGATAACGAGCATCAATCAACATTGAAGGAATAAAGTACTCACTAGAGTAGCACAATAGTGCTCTGACATTATCATAAGTGGCCTTTTGCACAGCACACAAAAACTATTATTGTCGCTTCATAAAATTATTGTAGAACCACTGTAGTGAGATGGACTTTGTAACGACTCTTTAGTACCTTTTATGGGTCTTGTGAGTGCAAATTACATTACTGCCAATGGAGGCCATTCTGAGCCATCGGATTTCAACAAAAATATCTTAATTGTGTCTTACGGGTGTCGAACGACATGGGGGTGTCATTTATGACAGAATTTTCATTTTTGGGTGAACTAACCCTTTAAATATTGCCATTACATTTTTTGTTTGTTTACATTAATGTTAAAATGATGTTGTCAGATTTGTGACATACATTTTTGCTAAAACACTGCTGGTCACTTTCAGAAGTTGTAGCGATGCTTTCTTTTCCCAGAAAGAATGTGAAACACATAAATGGTATCATTCTCATTTCTTAAATAATTTTTTTATATAATTTAAATAGATTTTACACACTTAAAGAAATATTGTATCACATATCGAATATTGCATTATTTAACAAGTTATTGCATATTGCATTTTTCTTCAATATCGCACAGTTTGTCTTACAGTGTAAATTTGCTGTCCCCTCAACATAACTTCAACACACAGCTATTAATGTCTAAACCGCTGGCAACAAATGTGAGTACACCCCTAAGGGAAAATGTCCAAATTGGGCCCAAAGAGTCAATATTTTGTGTGGCCACGATTATTTTCCAGCACTGCCTTAACACTCTTGGGCATGGAGTTCACCAGAGGTTGCCGCTGGAGTCCTTCCACACAGAACTGGTGGATGTTAGAGACCTTGAGATCCTCCACCTTCAATTTGAGGACACCCCACTAGGGTTTAGGTCTGGGTACATGCTTGGTCAGTCCATCACCTTTACCCTCAGCTTCTTTAGCAAGGCAGTGGTTGTCTTAGAGGTGTGTTTGGGGTTGTTATAATATTGGAATACTGCTCTGCAGCCCAGTTTCCGAAGGGAGATGATCATTCTCTGCTTAATTATGTCACAGTACATGTTTGCATTCATTGTTCCCAGTACTGGGAGCACTCATGCAGCCCCAGACCATGATACTCCCACCACCATGCTTGACTGTAAGACACACTTGTCTTTGTACTCCTCACCTGGTTGCCGCCACACACACTTGACACCATCTAAACCAAATAAGTTTATCTTGGTCTTATTAGACCACAGGACATGGTCACAGTAATCCATGTCCTTAGTCTGCTTGCCTTCAGCAAACTGTTTGCGGGCTTTCTTGTGCATCATCTTTAGAAGAGGCTTCCTTCTGGGATGAGCACCAACAGGCTGACCCCCACCCCTTCAACCTCTGCAGCAATGCTGGCAGCCCTCATACGTCTATTTTGCAAAGCCAACCTCTGGATATGATGCTGAGCATGTACACTCAACTTCTTTGGTTGACCATGGCGAGGCCTGCTCTGACCATTGTATGGTCTTGGCCACTCTGCTGCAGCTCAGTTTTTCTGGGTGTTGGCAATCTCCTTATAGCCCAGGCCATCTTTATGTAGAGCAACAATTATTATTTTTCAGATCCTCAGAGAGTTCTTTGCCATGAGGTGGCATGTTGAACTTCCAGTGACCAGTATGAGAGAGTGTGAGGGTGATAACACAAAACTTAACACACCTGCTCTCCATTCACACCTGGTACTGGTTTGGTTATCTCAAAAGATTGGAAATTTGATCCCTTACCATCTCTATCTGGCAACAGTTCATTTGAATCACACTCAATCACTATTACTCACCCTGTTAAAATCCATGTTGTAGTTGTTTATCGTCCTCCAGGTCAACTGGGTAACTTCTTGGAGGAGTTGGATGTGTTACTCTCAACTTCCCTGAGGATGGTACTCCTCTGGTACTACTCAGTGAATTCAACATCCACCTTGAAAAACACCACTGCCATGGACTTCCCCACTCTACTGACCTCCTTTGACCTTAAGCGAGTATCTGCTACAGCTACTTATAAATCAGGTAACCAATTGGACCTTGTCTACACACGCTACTGCTCCACAGACCTCAGATCCTCACACCTCAGACCACTTTCTCATCACTCTTAACCTCATACTGACTCCTGACACAACACACATTCCTCCGAAGATCACCTTTCGGCATAATCTACGCTCACTCTCTCCCTCTCGCCTATCCACTATGGTTTCATTCTCACTTCATCCACATGCTGAGTTCTCAGCACTGGACACTAACAGTGCTACTGACACTCTTTGCTCCACTCTAACATCTTGCTTGGACAACTTTTGTCCCGTTTCATCCAGACCAGCCTGCACCACCCCCTCTGCCCCCTGGCTGTCTAATGTTTTCCGTGAACATTGCTCTGGACTCCTGGCGGCATAGATGAAATGGCACAAATCTAAAAACTCTACTGATCTTACCTTGTACCAGTCTCTCTTATTTTTCTGTAAATGTCTCCACTGCTAAAAAAAACATACTACCACAACAAAATCAACTCAAAATCAATTGCTCTAACTCTTGCACACTTTTCAAAACATTCTCCTCTCTTCTTTGCCCCCCACCTCCTTCATCAACTCTTTCAGCTGACGACTTTGCATCATTCTTCACAAACAAAAACACCTCCATCAGCAGCCAATTCTCCACACCACAAACTGACACGCACATCTCAACAACTAACACACACACGCTCCCCTCCTTTTCTCTGCTCTCCGAGGCAGAAGTCTCTAAACTCATCTTTTTCCAATCACCCCACTACCTGTCCGCTTGATCCTATCCCCACTCACCTCATTCAGGCCATTTCTGATTCAATTACTCCTGCACTCACTCACTTTGTCAATACTTCGCTCCACACCGAGACTTTTCCCACAGCCTTTAAGCAGGCTCGGGAAACCCCACTGCATAAGAAACCCTCTCTGAATCCAGCACTTTTAGAAAACTACAGACCGGTATCCCTTCTTCCTTTCATTGCAAAAACGCTTGAGCGAGTTGTGTTCAACCAACTCTCCATTTCTCTATTGAACAGAACAACCTCCTGGACAACAACCAATCCGGCTTCAAAAGCGGTCTGTCAACTGAGACTGCCCTGCTCTTGGTTACTGAAGCACTGTGACTGGCAAGAGCAGCTTCCAAATCCACAGTACTCATCTTGCTGGATTTGTCTGCTGCTTTTGACACAGTTAACCACCAGATCCTCCTGTCAACTCTCAAGAAGATGGGCATCTCAGGAACTGCTCTCCAGTGGTTCAAGTCTTACCTCTCAGGTAGGTTCTTCAGGGTGTCATGGAGAGGTGAATTGTCAAAGTCACATCATCTAGCTACTGGAGTTCCACAGGGCTCAGTGCTTGGACCACTTCTCTTCTCCATCTAAATGTCATCATTAGGATCATTCACAAACATGGCTTTTCACTGCTATGCTGATGACCATTTTAACCAGATGATCCTGACAGACATTTCTGGCTGGATGAAGGAGCATCACCTTCTTGCAAAGACAGAACTGCTTGTGGTGTCAACCATCCCAGCACCTCATCAAAATTTCATCAACCATAACTCAGTCCAGAACAGCCAGGAACCTTGGAGTTGTGATTGATGACCAGTTAAACTTCACTGACCACATTACTGCAACAGCCAACTCCTGCAGATTTGCGTTATACAACATTAGGAAGATTAAACCCTTCCTATCAGAGCAGGCCACAAAACACACCATTCCAAGCTTTTGTTCTCTCCAGACTGGACTACTGTAATGCTCTTCTATCGGGCCTTCCGGCATGCACTATCAAACCCTTGCAACTGATCCAGAATGCAGCAGCGAGGGTGGTCTTTAACGAGCCGAAGAGAGCGCACGTCACGCCTCTCTTCATCAGTTTGCACTGGCTGGCAATAGCCGATCGCATCAAATTCAAGGCACTGGTGCTCGCCTACAAAGCAACCACTGGCTCTGCACCAATATTCCTAAACTCGCTTGTTCAGACATACACACCCTCCAGAAGCTTGCATTCTGCAAGTGAACGACGCCTCGTGGTGCCATCCCAAAGAGGCATGAAATCACTCCTTTTCCTGGACCGTTCCCACCTGGAACGACCTGCCTATCTCAATTCGAGCAGCCAAGTCTGTAGCCATTTTCAAAAAACTTCTAAAGCAATCTTTTCCAGCAGCACCTGACCAATAAAGACTAGCACTTAACTATTCTATTCCATTTTCTCTTTGTGTGTATATAAAAAAAGTGTATGTGCACTGTACTATGTGTATTCCGCTAGATAAACTGAGACTTGTTACAGCACTTGCATGCTGTTGCCCCTTGTTTTTTTAGTTGCTTCTATTGCTCTCCTCATTTGTAAGTCGCTTTGGATAATAGCGTCTGTTAAATGATTAAATGTAAATGTCATTTCTTCAGTGTTGTCCCATGAAAATATTTAATAAAATATTTTAAAAAATGTGAGGGGTGTACTCACTTTTGTGAGATACTGTACATGCGCCCCTCTGGACCTCCCGGCGGAGCAGGTTCTGAAATAGTGGCTTGATGGATCTGATCGTCAAGGGGCCACTGGATGGGACTGGGTTCAGAAGATTCAGGATCAGGCTGGTGAAGCCAAGAGAGGGCATCAGCTTTACAGTTCTTGTGTTCTGGACGGTATGTGACTAGGAATTTGAACCGGGTGAAGAATAATGCCCATCTTGCTTGACGTAGGTTGAGTCGCTTGGGATCGTGTAAGTATTCAAAATTTCGGTGATCGTAATGACTTCAAACCAGTGATTTGCTCCCTCCAGCCAGTGTCCCCACTCTTCAAGAGCTAGTTTAATGGCTAGGAGCTCATGATTTCCGATGTCATAACGACGAATGCTTCCTGAAGCTTCTTTATGGCGTTGGTGGCCGCTGATGACAAAAGTGAGGGGTGCACTGAGGATACTTTAGTTCTTGATGAAGCGGCAGTAGAAATTGGTGAAGCCGAGAAATCTTTGGATGGTGTCCACCTTCCTCTGGTCTATGATGTACTGCAGGAACTGGACTGAGGGGGTGTGGACCTCACATTTCTCGAGCTTAGGTAGAGCTGGTGTTGACGCAGATGCTGTAGAACTTGTTTTACTTGTTGACAATGTTCTGGAGTAGATAAGGATGTTGTCGATATATACTATGACAAATATCTGGAGGAAATCTCAGAAGACTTTATTCATGTAGTTTTGGAAGATGGCTGGATGGACAGGCCCGGGATGGATAGTGGGTAAACTCGAACTTTGGGTACCCCCAGGTAGGTCAATGGCGCAGTCTCATGGCCGATGTGGTGGAAGTTGAGTCGCCATTCGCTTGTTGAACACATACTGGAATGCCAGGTATTCTGAAGGAATATTAACTTATGGGCCTTTGAAGGAGGATGTGAAAGATGAAGTTCTCTGTGGAACCAGAGTCACTGAGTGCTTGTGCTGAAACAGAAGCATGACGGGTGAGAACAGATACAGTGTTTCTGTTAAGCGGAGCGATTTTAGGAGGGAGTTGGATGGTACTCACTGTTGGGCGTGGAGGTCGAATTGGGCAATTAGTGATCATATGCCCTTCTCCCCCACAGTAGAGATATAAATGACCAAAGATCCTGCTTTGATGCTCTGCATGAGTGAGATGATACGAGTCAATCTGCATGGGCTCGGGAGCTGGAAGGACGATGGATGGTACGGAGGGCGGAGATTGAAGAGCAGGTTTGTGAGCGAACAGGCAGAGAGGTGTTGTGAGACTCCGATGGCTTTCTGGATGAAGGACTCCAGGCCTATGCTGTCATCATAGTTCACCAATAATAACCGACTATTCTCGGCATTGAGACCCTGACGAAAAGCCGTGAAAAGGGCAGTCTCGGTCCAGCCGCTGGATGCAGCGAGTGTGCAGAAAATGAATGCAAAAGCATTAACTGAATTCTGTTCCTTGACGAATGTTGAACAGCTGATCATGCACAGAGAGAACAGACACTGCTGAACTGAAAACCACCTTAAAATGGTTCACGAAAGCTGTTTATGAGGTGGTGATTTGAGCATTCGAATGCTCTCTCGAAATAGTTAGAACATTAAAGAATGAACCCATTGCAATCCTCCTCACCGGTGTAGACCGCTTGTTGGGCCATGGGACTGGCCGGGGCAGAGGCAGCAGATGAAGAGGAGGATGATGCTGGAAGGAGGTATTGACGAACTGCACTGGGCTGCATTTCCCAATAATGTTGTCTCTTAGCGCGCTACGAAGACTCTAAAGGTATAACTTAACTAAAGGTATACCATTTCTTGGGGTGTTCCCCAAACTATACCTTAGGAGGTTGCTTAAGGCATTCGTTCTTAAGTGCGACGTTAGCAGGTGCTGTCCGTGGTGGTGGTGCTGATTTGGTTTATCAATGGCTCAAAAATAGATTATTATCTATATGTGAGACAGGAGTAGATGAACAGGATACGGATGACAGAAGACAGACGACGGATCAGGAATAGGTAGGTGACTCAGGTAAGCAGAATGGGAGTCTGTAGTGAAGGGAAATGGTGGCTTATGAAGGTGTGGTGGCTTATTGTGAACGAGTGGGTGGATCTGGAACTGATGACTGCAGAGAGGGTGTGTCTTGCTCCGTGACAGGCAGTGCAATGATACAATATAGCCTATTATATATTTACTATATATTTATACCCACACCTATTATGCATGCAGCATTTCTGACAAACATATCTGTTGAAACTCACGATGCTTTCTGCACGTTCCTTCACTATCTGAAAGTCTCAGAGCATCACTGGTTTCCTTGGTGCAGGGGATGCAGATTGGCCTGTAAAGACATACACAATATGCATTTATTCATTACACAATTTTAACTCTTTTTAGTAGCGTAAAATGATGCAAAACCTGCATTCCTCACCAAAGATCGAGACCCATAATTACAGGTTTCTCCAATTGAATAAGAGCGACGTCAAATTCATAATATTCAGGTATTCCCTTTTGCTCTTTTGCTTTGATGTTATAGCGAGGATGAGATATGTACCGCTTCACTTTTGTTGCAAAAGAGGAGAAAAGGAAACATCACTTAAGAGATTTACACCATTATACTTCCAAATATGTTGAAGTTGAAGAAATAACATTACCTTTAATATTTGAACCAATATCAACAGTTATCCTATCAGGTGTGTCACCAACCCTGAAGCAGTGAGCCGCTGTCAAGATAAAGGTTGATGTGACCAGTGAACCCATGCAGTTAGAGATTTTTCCATTGTTGTGCTGTAAAATCATCAGAGAATGGACTTTATAATTCAACAAGGTAGAAGAACTTATAATGTGTTCATAGAACTATGGGTGGTGATGCCAAGTCATTTATTTAAAAGGCTTTTTAAATAAGAAATAAGACTATGATATATGAATACCCACAGTCACACTGAACTTTGCCAGCCAGGGGTATTGACGACGTTTATGGGATTCATCATCATAATCTCTGTGAAGTCCACATGATGCTTCACTGGTGTCCTCATCTGTTCAAGGAGCGGCAATGAGAACAGGAGCAATTTATATATTGAAATTGTTGACTGTGATTTAAGAAATATGGACAATAGGCCCTACTTCTTAAAATTGTATATCTACCCAGCCTGAACCATGTTTCTAAATCGAAAAGAGACATTATGAAGTAGCCTACCAATGAACGTAAGAGGGGTTCCCAGTGTGCCATTTCCTAGGTAGTTTTTAAGGAATGAGCGTACTTCTGCACTGAACAGATTTGTATGGTAATCTCTCGATTGTGGATCAGACAAAGAGTTTGGATCGCTCGCACACAAATCCTTCACTCCCCAGCTTATGATACCAACCTGTCCAGGATTATTTAGAAATTAAAACAAACCTCTCTCAAAAAAGACATTATTAAACATTTAGAGTTCAGAAGAGTTATGCAGGTTATTTAAAATAGATCAGTATTCAGTAAAAAGGAATCAACAAACATGAACAAATCTCACCTGGACCATTCGTTTACCAGGAACCACAAAAGTGGCCCCGCCAGAGTCACCTGTTGATGACATACACAGCATTAAGAGCTTAGATCTTAATGCTTAGATCAATTTGTTTAGGGTAAAGGACTTTTTATTTGACATTTTGATGATTCTATAGCAACATTAAAAATGGGAGAGTAGAGAGAAATATTATGTGCTCTTGTAAAAATCAAACCTCTGCAGGCAATATCATCCCTAGTAGGTTCAGTACCACCGCTACAAAGAAAATTATCGGTAACAATATCTTCAGCATTTTCTGCAGTAATTCCATTAGCATTTTTGGCATCTTCAACACAAGCATCCCGCTAAAGAAAAGACAAATTAATTTAGATAGCAGAAATTCACAGCTGTTGAGCTAAGCACGTTTAATAAGTCCATTCCCTTTGGAGATCCGTTAAAAAAACAACAACAACCAATCAAACCCTGCATAAACTTAACGAAACCACAAATGAATACAAATATAAAGAGAACACACAAAGGACAAGACAGTGTTCAGCATAAAACTTCATTACCCATTTTCCCTGCTTGATTTTGATAAATTTCTTCTCAATTTTTTTCTTCCTGTCAGTCATGAAAGCAGCATCCACAGTTTCTGCACTCATTAGCACATCCTCTGTAAAAACAGTTCAAATTTATATGAAATATATCTGTAATAATAATAATAATAATAATACATTTTATTTATAAAGCACTTTAAATTTTAAGGAAAATCTCAAAGTGCTATAAAAGAGGTAACATAAAATAAAGCAGTTAGAGCAATTAAGAATTAGCTACCAACTAAAATTACCACAAAAATGGTAACACTAAAAGCTATTTAAAATTGAAAGACTTTCTAAAAAGGTGCGTTTTTAGTCCCTTTTAAAAAAACATTTTAGCAATGTTACAAGGTATAAATAATAGGCTACACATATTTTGAACTGCCACAATGTTTTTATACTACATTGTGAAAGTGCAAATATAGTAGGGGTTGAACAGTTCTCGGTAAAAAAAAAAAAAATTTAACCATGCGGTTCTCCACCCACGGTTCGGCATACACTTGCTCCGCGGTTCATCTCAAATTTGATGAAGCATCTAGGCTAATATGGTTTGTTGAAAATAACAACGTGTAAAACAGACAGACAGAGTTAGGTTAATGTATGTTTCTGTCGATGGATGCACATTCTGGCTTCCCAATACATTACAACAACAGCAATCAAAAAGCGTGGACAAAACAGTCAACCTTGTATGCGAGTGCCTGAACTCATAAACTCGCCGTCATCACCCGGGTGTTGATAGCGCGCGAGCGCAGGTGAGACCTGGGGCCCGTTTCAGAAAGGAGGTTAAGTGAAAACTCTGAGTATGTTAACCCTGAAATAAAGGAAACTCTGGGTTTTCTGTTTCAGAATGGGAGGTATGTCAAACCCGAGAAAGCAGGGTAAGTCAAGCCCGTTTCTAAAAGAGAGGTAACTTATACTCAGAGTCAGTTACCAGGGTAACTTACTCTGTGAACCTAACCTGGTCAGGAGCAGGTTTTCTTTGGTAAACCCAGAGTTTCTTTCAGTCTCCTCCCCTTTTTTAAAGCGCCAGCTGTGTTTAAATAGTTTATTCATTCATTCAAACTGCACAAATGCTTTTTTTACTGAGTATTTTGGTCGTATTTCAAGTACAAATATCAACAAATTATAAATGTAATCTAAATCTAAAGTAAGCGAAGTTTACTTAAAACAAATTAAATTATCTGCCACTTGACAAAATACATAGTGAGAAAAGCATTCTTTGCAGTGGAGGTACATTCATTCATTGCTTATATTTTCATCATGCTGACACTGTCAAACTGACAAAAATGGCATGTCCTTTTATACAGGATCCTGACGTTCATTTGATTAACCTCTAGAAGTAACCTGATAACTAGAATTTCGTTTAGGATTTCCAGTGGTTGGATGCATTGATGACACTCTTCCCATCATCACACTTTCTGAAAACGCATTACTGAATGGAATGGAAGGATGCTGCCAGATGGTAGTACAAGATATATGCCATAACCACCACCACAGCTGTTAAATACATTTATTTACAATTTTTATGGTCATCTTTATTTCCTACAAATACTTTATTCTTTTTCCTGTTGGATGTTAATATTCTTCCTCCATCTCCTCTTCATCTGTCAGTGGTGCTGGAGTTTGGCTGGCCTGAGTAGAAGTAAACTGTTTAATGTCATTACCCTAATTAATAAATGTAACAAGTGGGATCAGAGAACATTTCATTATGTGAAAAGAGCATAGACCCTTTTCACATTTCTGGGTTTCTCAGACCGGAAGTCGTCATAGGGTTAACTTTTATAGCGGTGAATGAAAGAATAAATTAAATATATATTTTTTGTGTCCCCGTTTGCTCAAATAGCAAAAGGAAAACTCCACAATAGTGATTTAACAACTTTCAAAAAGAGGGAAAAAATAGAGTGAGTTTGATAACGGAAGTGGAAAGAGAGAAAGATGTTAATTTTCACCATCACTCCCATAGACACTGTATTAGAAACACTCTTGTTTTTTGTAATTTGATGCAAAAGTAATATAATACAAAGTATTAGTGTTATAAATGTACATACATTTAAAAAAATAAATAAATACAAAAAACGTTGCAGGATTTACGATATTGATGACCATTAAAACACGTCATCACTGTGAAAACTGTATATGTGGGAAAAGCTGCTGCACATTGGACACTGAATGATATTTAATTAATATGTCAAATGTTTGTAAAGTCATTAAACCAACACCCATGAACATTTTATGCTTAAAGCTTTACCTGATTGAATTATGTTTTTATTTTTCATTTTTAGCTGCTGCCACATTCTTTTTTTGCCTTTTGGATACCATGAAAATTAAACTTAATTAAAATAATTAAGAATTAAACTTACATATTGACCCGGAAGTATGCAAACATCTTTTTGTTGGGTGCTGTTGCCATGGTGAATCGTAATTTCGGAGCTCCATTGATCGTGGCTTTTCATAGTTGGAGTGCATGAGCTTAACTCAGAGTCAGTCTACTCAGAGTTGATTGAACTACCTCAATTCAGCTGTTCTGAAACCCAAAACTCAGAGTTTCCCATCTCAGAGTAAGTCAACTCAGAGTTCAGGTTTAAACTCAGAGTTGGTTGAACCTCCTTACAGGGGCCCGTTTCAGAAAAGAGGTTAAGTGAAAACTCTGAGTATGTTAACCCTGAATTAAGGGAAACTCTGGGTTTTCTGTTTCAGAATGGGAGGTATGTCAAACCCGAGAAAGCAGGGTAAGTCAAGCCCGTTTCTAAAAGAGAGGTAACTTATACTCAGAGTCAGTTACCAGGGTAACTTACTCTGTGAACCTAACCTGGTCAGGAGCAGGTTTTCTTTGGTAAACCCAGAGTTTCTTTCAGTTTCCTCCCCTTTTTAAAGTGCCAGCGGTGTTTAAATACTTCATTCATTCAAACTGCACAAATGCTTTTATTACTGAGTATTTTGGTCGTATTTCAAGAAATACATTTAATCTTAATCTAAAGTAAGCAAAGTTTACTTAAAACAAGTTAAATTATCTGCCACTTGACAAAAATAAATAGTAAGAAAAGCATTTTTTGCAGTGCAGGAACATTCATTCATTGCTCATATTTTCATCATGAGAACACTGTCAAAGTGACACAAATGTCATGTCCTTTTATACAGGATCCTGATGTTCACTTGATAACCTCCAGAAGTAACCTAATAATTAGAATTTCCTTTAGGATTTCCAGTGGTTGAACGCATTGATGACACTCATATTCCCATCATCACACTTTCTGAAAATGGATAACTGTATGGGATGGAAGGATGCTGCCAGATGGTAGTACGAGATATATGCCATAACTACCACCACAGCTGTTAAATAAATTTATTTACAATTTTTGTGGTCATCTTTATTTCCTACAAATACATTATTATTTTTATTATTTTTAAATACTTTATTCTTTATGTTAATATTCTTCCTCCATCTCTTCATCTGTCAGTGGTGCTGGTGTTTGGCTGGCCTGAGTAGAAGTCAAATGTTAATGTCATTACCCTAATTAATAAATGTAACAGGTGGGATTAGAGAACATTGATCATGTGAAAAGAGTATAGACCCTTTTCACATTTCTGGGTTTCCGAAGCTGAAGTCGTCATAGTTGGGTTAACTTTTACAGCGGTGAATGAGAGAATACATTAAATATATATTTTTGTGTCTCCATTTGCTCAAATAGCAAAAGAAAAACTCCACAATAGTGATTCCACTACTTTCAATAAGAGGGAAAAAATTTAGTGAGATTGATAACGGAAGTGAAAAGAGAGAAAGATATAATTTTTTACCATCACTCTCACAGACGCTGTATTAGAAACACCCTCAGCAGCGGTCACTTGTTTTTTGTAATTTGATGCAAAAGTAATAAAATAGAAAGTATTAGTGTTATAAATGTACATACATTTAAAAAAAAAAATACAAAAAAATACAAAAAACGTTGCAGGATTTACGATATTGATGAGCATTAAAACATGTCATCACAGTCTGTGAAAAGGGTCTATGTGGGAAAAGCTGTTGCACATTGGACACTGAATGATATTTAATATGTCAAATGTTTGTAAAGTCATTAAACCTACACCCATGAACATTTTATGCTTAAAGCTTTACCTGATTGAAATATGTTTTAATTTTTCATTTTTTAGCTGCTGCCACATTCTTTTTTTGCCTTTTGGATACCATGAAAATTAAACTTAATTAAAATAATTAAGAATTAAACTTACATATTGACCCGGAAGTAGGCAAAAGTCTTTTTGTTGGGTGCTGTTGCCATGGTGAATCGTAATTTCGGAGCTCCATTGATTGTGGCTTTTCATAGTTGGAGTGCATGAGCTTAACTCAGAGTCAGTCTACTCAGAGTCAGTTACTCAGAGTCAGTCTACTCATAGTTGATTGAACTACCTCAATTCAGCTGTTCTGAAACCCAAATCTCAGAGTTTCCCATCTCAGAGTAAGTCAACTCAGAGATCAGGTTTAAACTCAGAGTGGGTTGAACCTCCTTACTGAAACGGGCCCCTGAACAGCACACGTTGTGTTTAAACTAAACTCATTTAAGCCTTGTCAATTTAAACATTCAAAGCAAGACGCGAAAGAGAACTTGTGGACGCTGAGAATTGTGTGTGTGTGTGTGTGTGTGTGTGTGTCAGTTTGCACTCATCTGAAGCCGCGCACGTAATATTGAGGTTTCAAGTCTTGCGCTTAAACGGACAAATTCACACACAAAAAATGTCAACATGCCTGTCTTGGTGAGTGTTCCTAGCAAACATAGTAGGTTCCCTTTCGAGAGTACTCTCGTATTGCGTTTAGCTAAACGCTAGGGGAATTCCTTTCCTCGAGATATTGAAGCAAATGTATCCAAAAATACCATGTAAAACGCAGTGCAGCTGCACAGCTCTCAGCAGGAAGCTGCTGCGTGCTGATTGGCTGTGCCGCTGCAACTGCAGGAACCTATGGCGAGACCGCTGGGCGGGACGGACCAATCAGGTCTTTCTATATTCCCGCCACAAGGGGCAACAGAATTTGCATAGCCAAGGGTATATAAGACCCTGTCTCGCCAGGTTAGTCAGATTATTTCTTCTTCAGCGACTCACCTCGCTGAGCTCTGGATCGAAGCCTGCCGTTGACATGCACCCAGCGGAACTCTGCAGCCTGAGGATGTCGGACTCTCCGCCTTCAGCCTGCCCTTCCAGCTGTGCCATCCGGCACATATCCTTTATTACATACCATCCGTGTGTTGAGAGCCGAGACGTTGTTTCAAATGTCTCGTTCCTGTGCCTCATGTAGAGGTTTTCTCTCGGACAAGGATCGGCACATCATCTGCGTCTCATGTCTCGGACGAGACCACATGCAGGCTGCACTCAACCAGGGCGGTTGCCCGGAATGCGCCGAACTGGCGCTGCAGACCCTTCGGGCTCGGCTCGCCAGTTTCGACCCGAATCCCGTCCCTTGCTCTCAGCCTCTCGAGCCACGGAAGAAGAAACGCCGCGACCAGAGGCCCATGAATTCAGCCTTTCGCTTGCTGCATCTGAAAGCGGGTGGTCGGATACCGTCTCGGAGCACGCCACTTCGACGTGGACTGCCAGCGGCGGCAAAACCTCAGTGGACGCTGAGCTTATGCGCCTGCTCACTAAGGCCGTGGACGACCTCGGCATTGACTGGTCTCAACCCCAGGAGCCCACGAGAAGCAGACTGGATGAGTGGTTTTTCGAGAACCACTGCCAACCGACCGCTCAAAAACCCGCTCCCTTCTTCCCAGAAGAACACGAGGAACCAGCTAAGTCGTGGAAGGCGCCATTTTCGTCTCGCGCTAAATCTTCTTTTTCAGTGGTCGATGGCGTTCAGGAAAAAGGATATCACGCTCTTCCTCCCCTCGAGGAAGCCGTCGCTGCACACCTTTGCCCGCCGTCCGCCAGAGGATGGCAGTCAAAAGCTGTGCACCCTTCTAAGGCCTGCCGCAGTACTTCCAGCCTTGCCGGTCAAGCATACGCCTCCGCCGGCCAGGCGGCCTTAGCGCTACACTCTATGGCGGTGCTTCAGGTCTTCCAGGCCAAACTCCTCCGTTCCCTGGATGACTCTGTCCCTGATAACGAGGCTCTGAAGGATCTGCGCGGCGCCACTGACTTGGCCCTGCACGCTACCAAGGCCAACGCTCAGGCGATTGGCAGATGTATGGCCAACTTGACGGTGTTGGAGCACCATTTGTGGCTCAACCTAACTGAAATGAAGGACTCGGACAAGACCGCTTTCCTGGACGCGCCCATGTCGCCTTCAGGACTATTCGGTCCCTCCGTGGTTGGGTTCACGGAACGCTTCACCGAGGCGCAAAAGGCTTCACAGGCAATGCGACATTTCCTGCCCAAGCGTTCCAGCTCCTCTGCGGCGCCACCAGCTCACCAGCTCACCAGCCTCGTGCGGTTTCTAAGCCCGGACAGCGTTCCCGCTCTACGAGCAGCAGCAGACCGCCCGAGCGTCGAGGTCCTCGACCCAGAAATGTGTCGAAACCCGAGCCGCCGAAGCCGTCCTAGCCAGAGGCACAAAGAGAGGGTGGATAACACCCGCTTCGGCCGGTTTACCACCTCGCTCTCTTCCAAAACGTCCCCCAGCTCCCTTCAATCAGATTCATAGCCAACGAGCCCGCAAACAAACGCGCTCGCCTGTACACAAACGCCGTTTTCACGGCGACCCATATGAATCACAAAAAGAGTTTTTTCTCTGTAGACAGTGTCTCAGCATTAAAGCATGTACCCCTACACTCAATCACTCCCCCATGTTCCCCAGCCCCCTGCACTCAGGTGGCTGGAAACACTATCCTCACAGTCAACGAGCCCGTACTCAAACGCGCTCGCCTGTAAACAAGCACCAATATTCTATGTCCCCCGGCCCCCTGCACTCAGGCGGCGGGAAACAATTCTCTCATAAGCGCCACTTTAACGCAACATTATCGGGCCACCGAGTCCCTGTTACTCAGCGACTCGCCCCACAAATTAATTCAGCCCCTGGCTTTGAAGGCCGAGGCCTGGCAGGCCATTCCCGGCATTTCAAAATGGGTGTTGAACATAATAGAACAAGGTTACTCGCTACAGTTTGCTCGCAGACCACCGCGCTTTCGCGCCGTGGAAGAGACACCGGTGAGAAGCGACACAAGTCACGTGCTTCGAACCGAAATATCAAAACTGTTAATGAAAGGGGCGGTGGAAGCCGTACACCCCTCACAGAGCGAGTCGGGCTTTTACAGTCGTTACTTCCTTGTACCAAAAAAGGACGGTGGTCTCAGGCCCATCCTAGATCTCAGACATCTGAACAAAGCCCTTATGAAGCGCCCGTTCAGAATGTTGAAAATGAAACAAATCCTCACGCACATTCGCCCGGGAGATTGGTTTTTCACTGTGGATCTAGAGGATGCCTATTTCCACATACAAATAGCCCCTCATCACAGGCCATTCTTGAGATTCGCCTTCGAGGGGAAAGTATACCAATACAGGGTGCTACCCTTTGGTCTATCTCTGGCTCCCGCTTGTTTACGAAGTGCATGGAAGCTGCGCTAACCCCGCTGAGGCTTCGGGGAATGAGAATTCTCAACAATGTCGACGACTGGCTCATAAAAGCTCAGTCAGAGATACAGTTATTGAACCACAGATCTTGGCTTCTCAACCATTTAAAATGCTTGGGCCTCAGAATCAACGTGGCAAAGAGCTCATTGTCTCCCACACAGAACGTTTCGTTTCTGGGAACAGTATTAGACTCACTGCAGATGAACACGCGACTGACGTCACAGCGCGCGCTTTCTGTTCTGAACCGAGCGGTTTCCCTCAGGCCCGGTGCACTCACTCCTCTCAAACACTTTCAGAGGATGTTGGGTCTCATGGCCTCGGCGGCGCCAGTTCTCAGACTAGGTCTGTTACACATGCGCCCCCTACAGCGCTGGCTGAATCGCCGCGTTCCAGCTCACGCATGGCTCTCGGGCCGATTTAAAATCAAGGTAGACCACAGCTGTGTGTTGGCTCTGGCTCCTTGGAAAAATCCCGTCTGGTATAAGACGGGCGTGAGCTTGGGCACTGTTACGAAGTGGAAAGTTATCTAGACAGATGCATCCAACCTAGGTTGGGGAGCCCTTCACGAGGGCAGGCCAGTCTCCGGTCTCTGGTCAGACTCGGAGAGGAGCCTTCACATAAACTGTCAAGAGATGAAAGCGGTCACGCTATCGCTAAGAGCTTTCCTTCCGTACATAAAGCACCACCATGTCCTGGTCCGAATGGACAGCAGGTCGGTGGTAGCCTATATAAATCGCCAGGGCGGTCTAAGATCTATCGGTCTACACACAATGGCGGAAAAAGTCCTAATATGGGCAGAGCACAACCTGAGCTCGCTGAGAGCGACTCATGTGCCAGGCATTCTGATTTTGGGTTCGGACATGCTGTCCAGGGACAAAGTGTCCCCAGCAGAGTGGTCTCTTCACCCACATACGATTCAGACAATTTGGGGCAGGTTTGGAGAGGCAAAAGTAGATCTATTCGCCTCACAAGACAATGCTCAATGCCGAATATATTTCTCCAAGCACAAGGATGCGTTGGCCCACGAATGGCCCAACCTTCCTCTTTATGCTTTTCCCCCAATCTCAATGTTACCTCAGGTCAAAGAGAGGATCAGGGAGAGCAAATGCGCTGTGCTTTTAATAGCCCCGCTTTGGAGAAGTCAACCTTGGTTCTCACTACTGAGTCAGATGTCAGATACAGCTCCGTGGCCGATCCCGCTGAGGAGAGACCTCCTCATGCAGGCGGAACGGCAGATCTGGCATCCCCGTCCCGATCTATGGGCGCTTCATGTCTGGCCCATCAACGGGTACATGATAACCTCTCTGAAAATGTATTGAATCCTATTACTGAAGCTAGAGCCCCCGCGACCAGGCGGCTCTATTCAGGCAAATGGTCAGTCTTTTCGGACTGGTGTAAAGCACGATGCCTGACCCCACATAATTGTGAAGTGTCAGAAGTGCTCACTGTAGTAACGAGGTATGTTCGTGTGGGAAGAAGAAGGCGGGAACCGGCGAACAATAGAACAAACTTTAATTAAATAAACAAACAAACAAACAAAGTGAAAGTAAAAGCGGCAGCCCCTCACGGACGACTGCCGCACACATACATCAACAAAACCATAAATAAAAATACAACTTAAAATCCAGGCCTGGTCCTCTCTCGTCCTTCATTTGAGTCGCTCGTCCTTTTATGTCTCCGTGCTCCCTCATGAGAGGACTCGAGACCGGTGTGCCTCGCAGGTGACGTTCATTCTCAATCACGCACACCGATCTCGCTCGCTCCTCCCATGTCTCTCGCTCGTCCACCTCGCCACATACCCCCAACACCCCTCGTAGGCCGGGGACTACCCCGCATCTACGCCAACTCCCCCCCCGGGGAGCCCAATCTCGGCGTCCGGGGATATGGGCTGGCAAGCCGAGAGAACGGGAGACGGAGACCCCCAGAGCGACCGGACGAGAGAGTGAAGAGAGGAGAAAAAAAAAAAAAAAAAAGAGTCCGGTTCCCTGACACACTGCCACTCGGTCCTCAGCCCGCCCAGAGAGGCTCTTCCTCGCGGTGCCATGCGATGGCACTGGACGCTCGGTGGACGGCTCGATCCTTCTTCCGCCCCCTGGCGGCCGGCGGTGGCTCCTCCTGTCGAGGGCAGCCGGCAGCGAGTCCCGCGCGCTCCCTGCTCCTCCCCAACATGGCGGATGGACGCAGGCTCCGGCCCACGGCGAGCGCCGGCAACTCCTCCGCTCCCTCTAGGACGGCAGCCACCCCACCTCGACCCAGGGGCACGGCAGCGAGCTCTCCGTCCCACCGGATCTTCATTCGCTCCAGCACAACCGCCTCGGGCAGCTCCTCGCGGTCTTCACCCATCCGCGCTGCCCGACCTCCTCAGCACCGCGATCCCCCTCAGCAGTGAGGGCTCTTCGACAGCATGTCTCTCCTTCCTCCCGGGCTTCGGCACCAATGTAGTAACGAGGTATGTTCGTGTGGGAAGAAGGAGGCGGGAATCGGCGAACAATAGAACAAACTTTAATTAAATAAACAAACAAACAAAGTGAAAGTAAAAGCGGCAGCCCCTCACGGACGACTGCCGCACACATACATCAACAAAACCATAAATAAAAATACAACTTAAAATCCAGGCCTGGTCCTCTCTCGTCCTTCATTTGAGTCGCTTGTCCTTTTATGTCTCCGTGCTCCCTCATGAGAGGACTCGAGACCGGTGTGCCTCGTAGGTGACGTTCATTCTCAATCACGCACACCGATCTCGCTCGCTCCTCCCATGTCTCTCGCTCGTCCACCTCGCCACACTCACTTTTTTACAAGAGCTTCTGGACGTGGGTCGTTCCCCTTCCACGCTCAAAGTTTATGTGGCCGCTATACATACATCTATATATACACATACATCTATATATATACATACATACATGTATCACATTCAAGTGAACGGACTGTCACTGGGAAAGAACGATCTTATTGTTCGCTTCCTTAAAGGGGCTAGAAGGCTTCACCCACCTCGCCCCCCTTCAGTCCCTATATGGGACCTGTCCACGGTCCTGGATGCCATGAAGAGCTCTACATTTGAGCCTCTGCATTCGGTGAGCTTAAAGCTCCTGTCACTAAAGACCGTTTTTCTGTTAGCGATTGCGTCAGTTAAGCGAGTGGGTGATCTGCACGGGCTCTCAGTGAGCGCCTCTTGTCTGGAATTTGGGCCAAACGACTCCAAAGTCGTCCTCAAACCAAGACATGGACATGTACCTAAAGTGCTTTCAACTCCGTTCAGAGCACAGGTCATTTCACTTTCAGCACTTTCATCATCGTTAGATGAAGAAGATGCTAATTTGCTCTGCCCTGTCAGAACGCTGAGGATATACATAGAGCGTTCCGCTGCTTTCAGAAACTGAACAGCTCTTTGTATGCTTTGGCGGCCGCACCCGAGGGTGCGCGGTTACAAAGCAGACCTTGTCACGATGGATAGTGGATGCTATCTCACTGGCTTATGAGTCTAAAGATCTCAGCTGCCCTATAGGCATCAAAGCCTATTCTACTAGAGGCATGGCCTCTTCGTGGGCTTGGTCTACTGGCATTTCTCTGAATGATATCTGTGTGGCGGCAGGCTGGGCCTCCTGTCCACTTTTATCAGATTTTATAATTTAGATGTTCCGGCCTTACAGGCTGGGCTTCTTGCTGTGTAATAGATTTAACCCCTTAAGGCTCGAAAAGTCCGGTCTGGGTTAAATATTTGTATAAGTCATAAGCACATTCCTTATACGGCTCGAATTATCTGGCCATTCACTATTCTTGGCCCGACTATGTCTACATATATATATATATTACTACATGTATCTCGTGTGTCATTCACATTAAGGGCCCGGGTCTGGCTCATATTGGGACTTCATGATATCATATTACGGGCTCACCTAGGTTGGCCTGGGTATGGTGTCGCCGGGCTTTAGAGCCGTTAAGCAAGCACATCGTTTTGCATTGGTCCCCCATAGCGTTTAGCAAACGCAATACGAGAGTACTCTCGAAAGGGAACGCTTCGGTTACTAACGTAACCTCGGTTCCCTGAGATGAGGGAACGAGTATTGCGTTTGCTTGACCGTGCTTTGCTTGCTCAGGAGTCGCTTCAGTCGATTAACCTGACTAACCTTGCGAGACAGGGTCTTATATACCCTTGGCTATGCAAATTCTGTTGCCCCTTGTGGCGGGAATATAGAAGGACCTGATTGGTCCGTCCCGCCCCGCGGTCTCGCCATAGGTTGCTGCAGTTGCAGCGGCACAGCCAATGAGCACGCAGCTGCTTCCTGCTGAGAGCTGTGCAGCTGCACTGCGTGTATATGGTATTTTTGGATAAAAATTTGCTTTAATATCTCGAGGAAAGGAATTCCCCCATAGTGTTTAGCAAACGCAATACTCGTTCCCTCATCTCAGGGAACCGAGGTTACGTTAGTAACCGAAGCGTTTCTGTGTGTGAGCGGCGCTCATTTGTTTTCGATTTTCCCCTTGAGAGGCTGCGCTATTTATCCACCATTGAACGCCACTTACACTAACTGAATGCAGAATCATTATTGCACTGGTGATTCCCTAGTTATTTTTTGTTTTAACGTTTTAATCAGGATACTTGTCCGTCGGGCAAGTAAAATTCTTTTTCACTTGCCGCTTCAAAAATCCACTTGTCCCGGACAAGCGGAGAAGCGGACAAGCGTTAATGTCGAGGCCTGTTGACCAGGACCACACCCCTAAATGCATTGAAGCAACTGCCATGTGATTGGTTGATTAGATAATTGCATTAATGAGAAATTGAACAGGTGTTCCTAATAATCCTTGAGGTGAGTGTAATATAAAAAAGGAAAACATGAGATGGAGTTTTTCAGCATTGGGTTGCTACTTCCACCTACGTCACGGACGTGACCTTTTCCGATGCAATGACGTCATACGTCATGAAGAATCACCACACTGAAGTCGAGCATTAGAGGTTAAAAAGTATATCAATTTGATTTTTTTCTTGAAAATGACCGATCGTTTCGCTAGATAAGACCCTATTCCTCAGCTGGGATCATGCAGAGCCCTTTGAAACTGCATTGATTTGGACCTTCAACCTGTTGGTTGCCCTTGAAGTCCATTATATGAACAATTTTTTTTTCCCCTGAAATTTCTTTTGATTGAAGAAAAGAAAGACATGAGCATCTTGGATGAGATGGGGGTGAGTAAATTATCAGTAAATTTAAACTTTAAAACTAAACTTTTTGAACGATTGAAATCTAAAATATCCAAAAAACGTAAGTGTGATGATTCTGCCACAAGTCAAAAACTAAGCAAAGAATGCTCATAAGACTATGAGAAAGGTAGAGTTAGGATGGATGAATTACAATACAGGAAATGAAATGTTCAAACAAGTGAGAACAAAAAGGGGTGGTGAAAAGTAGATGTATCAAAATAATCCAAGAAATCTAAGTTGATTCAGCAAGCAGTCAATCTGTTTTTTTGGGGGTGGTTTTGCAGATGGAAAAAGCCCTGAGGGAGACATCACTGAGTTTTTTTTATTTATCACTGAGAATTGTATTACTTTATTGTGAGCGGTGTTGAAGGCAGCCTTGTTTGCAGCTTACAGTTGCTTGATTACATAGATTGCATTACCTATCTGCAGGGCAGGTCCCCATAAATTGATTTCCAGGGACGTTTTTTCTAGGTTTATGAAATGTATCTCATCTTTTATCTCAAATTCTTAGAGGGAAAAAATAGACACTGTAGGTTTTTCCATTCAATTGAAATCAGATTCAACAAAATCCATCCAGATTTGTGTTTTGAAGATGAACGAAAGTCTTACGGGTGGAATGGAATGACATGAGGGTGAGTAATGACAGAAATTTCATTCATGACCAACAATGATCCAAGACTTATTGCTGGGTACTTCATGGATGCAGTATGGATGGATGCAGGAAGCTGGGGGTTGTCCTGCTATAGTAAGGCTAGGAATGGAAAATGTTCATGTGGCTGAAATACAAAGATTTTTTTACCTTTTCTGAGGCTCGACCAGAAACAGACCGTGTTACTTTAGGCCCAAGCTCTGGAAACCAGCGCATGGAAAGATGGTGGATAGATCTCTTTGACAAGCTGAGAGAGGACGGGCACTTCGCAGAGAATTGTTTGCACAAGTCCTTGATCCATTTCTGTTTCCTTAACAAAATTCAGCTTAGTTTATCTTGTTTATTTCTATTGCCTTGCTTGCCTATACATTAAACATCTTTTAATACATGGAGGAGATTGTAGTCACCAATGTTCTGAGGAGGTCTGTAAGCTTATGTCTAAATTTACAACCCCAAATCAGAAAAAGTTGGGACAGTATGGAAAACGCAAAAAAAAAAAAGAAGTGATTTCTAAATTTACTTTGACTTGTATTTCATTGCAGACAATATGAATACAAAATATTTCATGTTTTGTCTGGTCAACTTCATGTCATTTGTAAATATTCATCCTTTCCTGTCATTCAGACCTGCAACACATTTCAAAAAAAGTTGGGACAGGAGCAATTTAGGGCTAGTAATGAGGTAAAATGGTTAAATAATGATGTGATTTGAAACAGGTGATGTCAACAGGTGATTGTAATTATGATTTGGTACAAAAGCAGCATCCAAGAAAGGTCTAATCCCTTAGGAGCAAAGATGGGCAGAGGATCGCCAGTTTGCCAACAAATACGTGAGAAAATTATTGAAATGTTTAAAAACAATGTTCCTCAAAGAAAGATAGGAAGAGATTCGGATATTTCATATTCAACAGTGCATAACATAATTAAAAGATTCAAGGAATCTGGAGGAATTTCAGTGCGTAAAGGACAAGGGCGCAAGCCTAAGCTGAACAACCGTGATCTCCGATCCCTCAGGCGGCACTGCATCAAGAATCGTCATTCATCTATAAGCGATATCACCACATGGGCTCAGGACTACTTTGGCAAACCTTTGTCAAGTACCACAATATGTAGTTACATCCACAAATGCCAGTTAAAACTGTACTGTGCCAAAAGGAAGCCCTATGTTAATGTGGCGGCACGAGCACGGGTAAAGGTGAGGAGGTTATAGTCTAGGTGGAACCTACCCCAAAAACACCGACTACGCCACCCTGGGACTTTCATTGCAACAAACTTTATTGTAATAATAAAAAAACAGATTTAAGACACATTCATACTTTAAGGGAGGGGACAGAGGGACAAAGTATAATTGCTGCTGAGGCTTACCAGTGGAGGAGAAGGGAGTCGTAAAGGCAGGGGAAAATCCCAAGAAAAGTCATCCACGTGATCACACAAACAAGAAACACGACAGTGAACACAGCAAAGAAAAACAATAGGGTAGACAACACAGCACAAAAAAAGGGGACACCACCACCCGGACACGGACACCACCACCTTCGGCTCTCAGCAACTGAAACAGAAACAATACTTGATCACAGGGGATTCATTCACAGAAAGAAAAAAACAAATCAATATAATATTTATATGAAATGAACAAAATAATCTCGATCACAAAATAGATAAACTGCCAGAACCAGTAATGGTTCCAAAACGGCAATACACAAGAAAAGAGAAAAAAAAAACAAATATGTATAATTGACATACAATAAGACCTTGGCCAAGGGAAAAAATTATAATAAGGAAATCAAACAATTAAAGACACCTCTTGAACTAAATTAGTTTAACTAAGGAGATAAACTAAAGTAGATGAGGAAAACAAAAATGCAACTCTTAGCTTAATTTAAAGCACATAACAAAGAAATTAAACACTTAATCAGCCAAATTAGGATTATAAAGCGTCACCCCTTCAGTTAAATTACATTCAACCCGATTAAAATGCTAGCCCACATAACACAGCTCTCAGCTGACAGTATGGCCGGGGTGGCCCAGTAGCCATAAAGGCTAATACATAGATATGCCAATACAAGGTTTGAAACATGCACGTCAATCAAAAAGCTGTGCAGGACGGGCGTGCAGCGATTGAATAACGTTGCTCATATAAATGTTCACACTATGCACGCTAGGCAAACAGCTGTGCAGAACAGACGTGCAGCAATCACGTAAAATGTCTGGACAATGTTCAAAACATGCGCGCTAGGCGAACAGCTGTGCAGGACAGACGTGCAGCAATCGGGTAGCGTTAAAGTGGCTGGTACAATGTTCAAAACATGCACGTTAGGCAAACAGCTGTGCAGGACGGACGTGCAGCAATCGGATAGCGTTAAAGTGGCTGGTACAATGTTCAAAACATGCACGTTAGGCAAACAGCTGTGCAGGACAGACGTGCAGCAATCGGGTAGCGTTAAAGTGGCTGGTACAATGTTCAAAACATGCACGTTAGGCAAACAGCTGTGCAGAACGGGCGTGCAACAGTTGAATAAAGCTTCTCATATAGTGTTCAAAACATAGCGTTACATCCGGAAACAGCAATCCAGGCAAAACAGCAGCTAGTGAGTAAATGCTCTGCAGTTGAAGTCAATCTCCAGTTGAACCAGCCCGGTTCCTGTTATTTATAGGAGAAAACAGTTAACCCCATATAAAACAACTAAATCCCATACCATGTAGCCTACATACCGATCAAGCAGCGTTCTGTATCACCCCGGGAGGAGGCAGCTCAAAGCGTAAACACAGTACGGGTAGCTTTCGGTAACATCCGCTTTTAAATGCGTTGAATGTCGGGGTGGAGGACTGACCCGCCAACCGGAGATCTACGAGTGTTAAATATATAGTAAACATGAACGGCAGCTAATAACAATAAAATAAGAGACAGCAGAGCCGCTACCTTACCGGTCGCGCAGCAGCAAAACACAAAGTGAGTGACCCGGAAGTATGACGCACTTCCGTCACCAGCGAGCAAGAGGCCAGTCAGGAGGACTACTACCTGCTTTTATGGGGGGGGGCCCGTGGCAGTGATTGGCCAAAAGAACGCCCGCTCATTATGAGTTAACTCATACTGCTACATTAACAGTGTCCAGAAGCGCCGTCGACTTCTCTGGGCTCGGAGGCATCTGGGATGGACCATCACACAGTGGAAAACGTGTACTGTAGTCAGATGAATCAGTATTTCAGGTATTTTTCGGGAGGAATGGACGCTGTGTGCTCCGGACCTAAGAAGAAAAGGATCATCCAGACTGTTACCAGCAACAAGTCCAAAAGCCAGGGTCTGTCATGGTATGGGGTTGTGTCAGTGCCCTTGGCAAAGGTAACTTGCACTTCTGTGAAGGCACCATTAATGCTGAAAAGTACATAGAGATTTTGGAGCATAATATGCTGCCTTCAAGAAGACATCTTTTCCAGGAACGTCCATGCATATTTCAACAAGACAATGCAAAACCACATTCTGCACACATTACAAAGTCCTGGCTGCGGAGGAAGAGGGTACGGGTCTGCAGCCCCGACCTGTCTCCAATAGAGAATGTGTGGCGAATTTTGAAGCGCAAAATGCGACAACGAAGACCCCGTACTGTTGCCCACCATAAGACTTGTTTGCAGGAAGAATGGGACAAAATTATTACACCTGAAACACTTCATCACTTGGTGTCTTCAGTCCCTAAACGTCTTTTAAGTGTCGTGAAAAGGAATGGCAACATTACAAAGTGGTAAATGCTTTACTGTCCCAACTTTTTTAAAATGTGTTGCAGGTCTGAATGACAGGAAAGGATGCATATTTACAAATGACATGAAGTTGACCAGACAAAACATGAAATATTTTATGTTCATATTGTCTGCAATGAAATACAAGTCAAAGTACATTTAGAAATCACTTCTTTTTTTTAATTTGCGTTTTCCATACTGTCCCAACTTTTTCTGATTTGGGGTTGTATGTTGTGATAAATTAAAAATGATTTGGCTAGGCATTAAACGTTACAAAAGTATTCTTAACATGTTAACCGAAAAGGGAATATTGAATGTAGTTTAAACCAACAATAATTAACAAATTGTGTGCCATGAATTATGAAAAAAAAATTCATAGGTAGAAAAGCTGGTGCCAAAAGAGATTATCTAAAAACATTATTTAATATCATCGGATTGAAGTAAAGATTTTTTTTTGTCCACACAGGGCTTCACAACACACACACACATGCACACAAAACCCATGATCATTTTAAATACATTTTATTAGATGTATTTTTAACTTACACAGACCTGGTGGTAGAAGTCAAAACTATAGAGTTCATTATATTTATATTATATATCCCTTTAAAGGGAAAGTGCATCCAAAAATGAAAATTCTGTCATAATTTACTCACCCTCAAGTTGTTCCAAACCTGTATTAGCTTCTTTCTTCTGTTGAACACAAAAGAAGATATGGAGGAAGAATTGTGCGCACATCCAATGAAACTTTTACAGGTGCCAGATTCAATAAAGAATAAATCAAAGTAAACAAAAATCTGCACACTGTTAATACTGCTCCCAAAGATTTATTAAAACATGCAACGTTTCAACCCGACCCTTTTGGGTTGAAACGTTGCATGTTTTAATAAATCTTTGGGAGCAGTATTAACAGTGTGCAGATTTTTGTTTACTTTGATATATATCAACTGTCTGGTCACCAACATTCTTTAGAATCTTCTTTTATGAAAATATTTTATTTTGTGTTCAACAGAAGACACCCATACAGGTTTGGATTGGAACAACTTGAGAGTGAGTACATGATGAAAGAATTTTCAGTTTTGGGTGAACTCTGCATACCAAAAATGTCAAATATCTTAAAATACTCTTCATTGCACAGTTTCTGTCATTTGATTACCTGGTTATTTGATTCAAGCTCTGTGTGATTCTCCTGCTTCACACACACAGCTTCCCAATCATCTGATTAACTCTGTTTTAAAACATGTTTCCTTACAGCAAGAGCTTGATGAGATTGTCTTCACTTGGAACAACCACAGAATACGGCCAGTCCACAACTCGCAGTCACCACATGGCCGACCACCCATCATATATGCAGTATCTCATCTATATGGAGCCACAGACCCCCTGCATCCAGTGTGTGTAGAGAATGTTCGTCTGCTCAGAAGAGTGTGTTTTCAAGGACTTCCCATGTGATTACACATTTTTAATGTATGTGTTGATCTTAAGGAGCATGATTTGAGCCTTACAAACGATGTGTTTACAGTGGTGGACTTGTACATAACTCTTAGAGAGCTAATTAACAGTGAGTTGGAGCCTCATAACGAAAATAATATGTGTTGCTGAAGACTTAATATTTGGGATTTGTATTCTAAAAGCCAGTAGTGAAGACAAACAGGTTATGTTTTAAACAGGGAATGGTTTAATTGTCCCAAAACAACACCTTCCAAAATTGCAGAACAAATACATTTAATTAAAAATTAAAAACTGTAGAACACTTGTATTATAGTCATTACAGAACAGTGATGATGAGAATACTAGAAAAACAAAAGGAAAGTGTTGTATAGTAAAGTGCATTAAAATAAAATAAAACAATTCATAGGTGGGTGACTTCATGACCTTTCTTGATGTCGGCTGTAGTTCATATAGGCAGCTGCGATGTCCTGGAGCTCAGTTCTCATAGGTGAAAGCACACAATGCCACTGCTCTATCACAAACGCAGGTTCTTGAATCATGTTCTGATGTGCTTTCTGCTGTTGACTCTTCGACAGTTATGATGATCCATGACCTCAAACAGCTTTTCTTTGTCCACATCTTCAAAATGTGAACGGCATGATTCTAGGATCATTCTGTCTGATTCTGTAACATATCTGAGAAAGCAGTCCACAATACTTGTTGTGACACATCCATGAGCTGCCTGTTCCAGCATTGGGTGCTATTTTTACAGGCAGGTACTTATTTTTTTGCCAACCAAATGCAATGATTTGGCCAATGCTTTCCCACTGTTGTTTACCAAAGTCATGTTGTAGATAAGGGACCTTGAAGCTATTTCCCAGCATGCATTGCTCATTAAAGTCATGCCAAAACTCTGATAGCACATCCCTCAAACCCTCCCTTAATCAACAGCATTTTCCAGCCGTCCATCAGAAAGAATGACTTTCATAGATATGTCAAAAGTCAAGACAAAAATATGCTTGTTGAAGGTTGTTGAAGGTTGTTGAAGGTTGTCTGACCCCGATGAATAACAAAAATCTTCTTCACCCTTTAACTCTGAACAAAGGGCTCCAGTGACTTATCAAGTGGAGAAGGTGAATCCTGTAGAGATTGTTACCCACTATCCTCCAAATTGTCCACCTCTGGCTGCCTGGCTTTATCAATCTCACTCACACTTGATGGGTCAGTAATGCTAGTTATGGAGTCTGACAATAAAACATAATAACTGCCTGTTGCAATTAAAGTGCTACTCCCTACATACATTAGGTCTGGCTTTACATTCTCAATCAACAGAGGGGATTGGCTGGTACATGTGGGGAGCTGGAATGTTGCATGTTTTCCCCTCCTTGTGCAACTGTTTCACTGTTAAAGTTGAACTGTGTGTCTGAATGTGTGTCACTAGTGAATACTTTGTTCTTGGTTGTCATGTAAAAATGCAAGACTGGTAATTTGGTCAGCTCACAAAGTTCTCCAACTGTTATCTGGTCATCCATTGTTTGCTCTTGAAAGTATGTTACATCGACCACAAAATCTGTGAAGCTTCCCAAGGAACATTTATCACCAGGAAAAAACAACTCGGCAGCCTTTTCAAATCAATCCTTTATTCTACAGTCCCTTGACACGCTGGAATGTTTTCCCTTAGTTTCTTTTCTACTGAAGAAAGAAAGACATGAACATATTGGAGGAGATGGGGATGAGTAATTTATCAGGAAATTTTCATTTTTAAATGTAACAAATTAGCTCAAAGGGGAAATATTAATAATTAATCATAACTTGTTATAATTCATTGTAAAAATTTGGATCAGTTAACCAAATTAACTTAAGGTAACTGAATTAATTTTACAATCAAATAATCTGTTCATCCAGCGAACACTCAGTACTGATTGTCTCTTCAGAAAGAATATTTTCTGTGGCCACAGAGAAATAAATAAGTCCTCCAGGCTCCAGCACCACCACTGCCGGTGGTTTGCAGTCCTGCATCATCCCAGTGAAGCCCCTCTATGACATTGAGTCGCAGGTCATGCAAACACCAGCAATGCATGCGAACATGGATTGGAATCACAAATTGGTGCAGGTCCCATTTAACTGCCCAATTCCAATGATTCTTGCCTTTTTTCATGAGCGTTTTGATAGCTGCCATACACCATCCACATTGAAAGTGTATGTGGGCACTATAATTCTTAAAGGGAGCAAGAAGGCTGATCCCCCCTCGCTACCCACTTGGGACTTAAATCAACTGCAATCAATGAGCTTGTGCGCGCTTAATCTCAAGACAGCTCTCCTACCTGTGCTGGCCCCTGTTAAGCGATTTGGGGACCTGCAGGCACTGTCAATTGACGATTCATGCATTTAATTTAGGCCAGGTGATTGAAGAGTCTCCTGGAAGCCTAAAAAAATGTTTTCGACTGGTCATAACACTATCTGCTAACCATCCTGAAACACCAGCCCGGTTGGAGCCACTTAATACACTCTTGCTGTGCCCTGTACATGTGTTGTGCATTTATATCGAGCACTCTAGACAGTTCAGGCTCTCAAAGCAGGTAATTGTATGTTTTTGAGGGCATACAAAAGGCCTGCCTATGGCCAAACAAAGACTGTCACACTGGATTGTCAATGCAATTGCTTTGGCTTATGGCTCTAAGGGCGAGGAATGTCCTATAGGGGTTCGAGCCCACTCCACCAGAGGAATGGCTTCCTGAGCACCAGTCAGGGGCGTCACTAGGCCCGTTTTAGGGGGGCTTCAGCAGAGGTGTGTGTGTTCATCTGAGCCTCATTGGTCTGTCACCGCTCGTCAATGTCAAAATAATTAAGAAAACCAATCAAATCAGAGTAGGATGGCTTTATGTTCACACAGAAGCTGCTGAGGCTGAGTGCGGATTTTTAGCAGCGTGACTCAACGTAATGTAATAAATGTAAGTAGCTAAACTAATAATTTCATATTTGACAGCTGCTTCTGTAAGTCAGAAATGTTAAACAAATGACAAAAAATATTCAGGCAAATGAATAAACTTTTGCCTAATTTCGCCATTTTGAACTGAACATAGGCCTATGTAATGTAATTCATAAAAATAATTAATGAACAAGAAATATTAACAAAGCCGTTTTCATCAAATTAAGCATACGATTAATAATGAATGTGTACATATTGTAAATTAATATAATTTCGTTTGTAGCCTTCAGTAAATAAAAAAACTCAGCTTTGTAATGAATGTGTGCATAATGGGAATTAATTTAACTTACATTTAGATACCTAGCTTTCCTGGTAGCCTTCAGTAAATTAACGTGAAAATGATTCATAAAACATATAAATACTATGTTTACTTTCTTCACGGACGAAAATGGAAAATTATATAAAATCAAAGCTCAGCTTTAGAAGAGGAAGAGACAGGGCAAGATAAAAAACAAAGAGAAAAAGAGATGTGGATATAAGAAGAAAGACAAATAATCTACTGCCCACTGACATGGTTTTCAAGCTATTGTTATATAATGTTTTGGCCTTCAGAACATCTTAAAATGCACATATGTAGATCATAGGAATCAACATTTTCTCGGGGGAGCATGCCCCAGAATGCCCTTCACATTTGGGATCTCAGTGTAACGAAACGACTCAGACAGGAAGTAGAGAACAACAGTAAATATTTATTGAATGCAGCACAGAAGGAATAAATGAATATGGGAGAGTGAAATTAGAACCAGCAACGACGGAGAGATGGGATGATTGCAGGGAAGCTTCTTCACAGATGATGGAAGAGGGTAAGGAGCTAGAGCACACCTCGAGGAGACACTGGAGAGTTTTGGAGGCCACACGGATGGGACACACAGGAAGAAAACTTGGAACACGTAGAATCATCGATGAAAATCTCAGTATAACTATGCAGTCCTAGCTCAAAATGAGACCAGACAACAATGATGCTCGAGGTGTGTGCTTAAATACTGTCACCGGATGATATGGTGCTTGTGATTAATACTCCAGGGATGGTGTTCTTTGTGATTGGTTGATGACAGAGCCTGCCGTGTATGTTACACTCATACCCCTTTTCCACCGAGGCAGTGCTGGTACTGGTTCGGAGCCAGAGCCTAGTTTCAAATTGGTTCTTTGTCTTTCCACACCCAAAGCACCAGCTCTGAACCAGGGAAAGTGGTTCTTAAGTAGCACCAAAACATTGCTGGTCTAGAAGTAAGAACCGCTTACGTCAGGGGCTGGGGGCGGGGTTACTGTGACCAACAAGAGTCAAGACCTTTTTACAGTCTATGGTCAAGACGA
This sequence comes from Gobio gobio, assembly GCF_949357685.1. Taxonomy (NCBI): domain Eukaryota; kingdom Metazoa; phylum Chordata; class Actinopteri; order Cypriniformes; family Gobionidae; genus Gobio; species Gobio gobio. The sequence continues at coordinate 25,245,316 of NC_137107.1, forward strand.
ATACAAACTTGTGACCACCATTTTTGAAATAGCAGCTAATCGAGCTAATAGCTGCTCTCTCCGTCTATACAAATTACAGCGAGCTGCACGAATGTGTTGGCTTCGTATCAGTAGTGACGCAACATTCACCATTGTTGATGGAAGGCTTGTTCAAGATGCATCGGTGCTGTGCAGACCAATCGCTGTATGACATCAAAGTACAACGAGAGTACACGACTCCTGATGCTTTTGAATCGCTGTCACGGTACTTTGATATCATACTCTGCTTGGTCTGCGTGTTAATAGTTAATAGTGGGAATTGTACCCTAAACTAAAATGTTACCATTTTTTTCATACCCTCACTTTACCCTCACCTAAAATTTAAATCCTATAATCAACCATGGCACCAGTCATTGCCTCATTACACATAATGTTGTTGAAATTAACTAAACTTCAAATGATTCATATGTGATGGTGCCGGTGCCACCACCGCGATTTCATGTTCTCTGCACTTCTAGTTAATTTTCTTCTATGAGCAAATAGGAATATGTAACTTTTTAATGGTTTTTTTTACACTTCATTAACAGATATGAAAACTTTTTTTTCTTTCTCTCTGTTTTCAGAGCTTTTTGGGCAATCAACTCAAAGGCGGGCAGCAAAGCAGAGAAGAGACACAGGCTCAACACAACTGCTGCACCCTCTTAACAACTCCTGGACCTTTTGATGGGCTAGTGATGGTGTGAGCCTTTACAGTAAGCCCCCCATGTTCCCTCTGATGATAGGCTCTCTGGACATATTGAAGTGAGCTATATTCTCCTGTGAAATGTCTCGGTTACGTATGGTAACCCTCGTTCCCTGAAGGAGGGAACGGAGACGTACGTCGGTAATACCGACGAATTGGGATAACTTCAGAGAGCCCCTATCAGCTTCGAGAACTTAAGAACAGGCCAATGAACAATTGGCGTGCGAGATTTGCATCTCGCGCTCCGCCCCGCGCCGCGGGTATAAACAGGAAGCGAGAGCATCGCACTGACGTTTTTCACTGAGGAGCCGAACCAGTGACCCGGCCAAGCAGTGATGGAAGGAACTGTGGCGACGGGACGTACGTCTCCGTTCCCTCCTTCAGGGAACGAGGGTTACCATACGTAACCGAGACGTTCCCTTTCAGTCGGTCACTACGACGTACGTTGGTAATACCGACGAATTGGGATCCCTATGGAAAACGCCACAGTTACTACCACTTCCAGCGCCCAGCGAGAGCCCCTCAGACCCCGTTCTGAAGCGGGCGGGAAGATTCACGCCAGAAGAGTCATACTGCTGCTCCGCAAGACCCATTCAGCAGACTTGATTGGATAACGCTGGGAAAGCGTGCCCGAAGGACGCTGCGGGAGCCACATCATGCCCAGAGGGAGTTACCATGTGGAAGAATACGTATGGGCTGGCCGTGGGCAGGTCAACATACGAAGTCCCAGGGGAGGCCCCGGCCTAATGCAGGCGGGGGACGGCCTAATGCAGGCGGGGGACGACTTTCCAAGGGAAAGACACGAGCCCGCCGTAGGGAGCTGTACCGTGGAGAATACACGTATGGGACCGCCGTAGGAGTCACGACATACGGAACCCAGCCTGACACAAGTTCCACCAATGCATACGAGTGCCAGACCTGTCGTCAGATGCTCCGCAACATCCGACTGCCGAGGGGTGCGGAGGACTCAACAGGGTTCGCCAATCCTGGGGAACTCGACTGGAGAAATAAGCGCACGTATCCGTTCCAGAGGAAGGGAATGGCGCAGCAAGCCGACACTAGAACGGGCACTTCAGTGAAGCTGACTATGGGAAGCGAGCACACGAGAAGCCACCGGCTCTACACGCAGGCTATAAAACCTAGCGAACGTGTTGGGTGTCGCCCAGCCCGCAGCTCTACAAATGTCTGTCAGCGAGGCGCCACGAGCCAGCGCCCAGGAAGAAGCTACACCCCTGGTGGAGTGAGCTCTAACCTCGAGCGGGCAGGGCACGTCTTGGGATTCATACGCCAAGACGATGGCATCCACTATCCAGTGGGCCATCCTCTGCTTGGAGACAGCCTTTCCCTTCTGCTGTCCTCCGTAACAGACGAAGAGCTGCTCTGAGGTCCTGAAGCTTTGCGTTCTGTCCACGTAAGTCCGGAGAGCACGGACAGGACAGAGCAAAGCTAGGGCTGGGTCTGCCTCCTCCGAAGGCAGCGCTTGCAGGCTCACCACTTGGTCCCGGAAGGGAGTAGTGGGAACCTTGGGCACATATCCAGGCCGGGGTCTCAGGGTCACCTGAGAATCACCCGGCCCGAATTCCAGGCACGATTCGTCGACCGAAAATGCCTGCAGGTCCCCTACCCTCTTAACTGAGGCCAATGCAATCAGGAGTATTGTCTTTAGAGACAAGATCTTAAGCTCTACTGACTGTAAAGGCTCGAAGGGCTCCCTCTGCAGTGCGGTCAGCACCAGAGTCAAGTCCCAAGAGGGTATAGAGGAAGGGCGAGGAGGATTTAGTCTCCTCGCCCCCCTTAGGAACCTGACGATCAGATCATGCTTGCCTAAGGACTCACCATTAATGAGGTCATGGCTTGCGGCGATGGCGGCAACATATACCTTGAGGGTGGAGGGAGACAGCCTTCGCTCCAACCCGTCTTGAAGAAAAGATAGCACAGATCCGATCGAACACTTCCGGGGGTCTTCTCGGCGAGAAGAGCACCAGTCGACGAACAGGTTCCACTTCCACGCATATAGCCGTCTCGTAGAGGGGGCTCTGGCGGAAGCGATGGTGTCGACTACCGCTTGCGGTAGGTCACCTAGAACCTCCGCGTCCCGTCCAGGGACCAGACATGGAGTTTCCAGAGGTCTGGACGCGGGTGCCATAGGGTGCCCCGTCTCTGAGACAGAAGGTCCTGCCTCAGAGGAATGGGCCAAGGAGGTGCTGTCGCGAGGAGCACTAGTTCCGGGAACCACGTCCTGTTGGGCCAGTACGGAGCTACCAAGAGGAGATGCTCCCCGTCCTCCCTGACCTTGCACAGTGTCTGTGCAAGAAGGCTCACTGGGGGAAACGCATATTTGCGCAGAGCCCGGGGCCAGCTGTGTGCCAGTGCATCCGTGCCGAGGGTCCCCTCGGACAGGGAATAAAACAACTGGCAGTGGGTCGTGTCGTGGGCGGCAAACAGATCGATCTGTGCGGCCCCAAAGCGACTCCAAATCAGCTGGACCACCTGGGGGTGGAGTCGCCACTCTCCGGGAAGCACTGGCAACCGTGACAGCTCGTCGGCCGCACGATTGAGCAGGCCCGGAATGTGGATAGCACGAAGGGACCTCAGATGCTTCTGACTCCACAGGAGGAGATGGCGGGCGAGTTGGGACAAACGGCGGGAGCGTAGACCACCTTGTTTGTTGATGTACGCAACGGCCGTCGTGCTGTCCGTCCGGACCAGAACGTGCTTGTCTTTGAGCGACCCTTTGAGGCGGCTGAGAGCAAGACAAACTGCCAGCAACTCTAGGCAATTGATATGCCATTGCAGTTGGGGCCCCGTCCACAGACCCGATACTGCAAGCCCGTTGTACGTGGCACCCCAACCCGTGGGTGAGGCATCCGTGGAGACAACATGATGCCTGGACACTTGTTCTAGAGGCACTCCTGCCCGTATAAATGAAGGGTCCGACCACGGGGTGAGGGTTTGGCGGCATCTCAGCGTCACTTGGACACGGAGGGACCCGCTGTGCCACGCCCATCTCGGGACTCGGTCGTGTAGCCAGTGCTGAAGCGGTCTCATATGGAGCAGCCCTAGCGGCGTTACTGCGGCTGCTGCTGCCATATGCCCCAGGAGCCTCTGAAAATGTTTCAGTGGAACCGCTGCACTGCGTTTGAGCGTACTCAAGCAGCTCAGCACCGACTGGACGCACTCCTCTGTGAGGCGCGCAGTCATGCCGACCGAGTCGATCTCCATCCCGAGAAAAGAGATCCTCTGTACGGGACAGAGTTTGCTCTTCTCCCAGTTGACCCGAAGACCCAACTGGCTGAGGTGCCGGAGCACCATGTCCCTGTGTTCGCACAACTGCTCCCGCGACTGGGCAAGAATCAGCCAGTTGTCGAGATAGTTGAGGATGCGAACACCACGCTCTCTCATGGGAGCAATGGCCGCCTCCGCAACTTTCGTGAAGACACGGGGCGACAGGGACAGCCCGAAGGGCAGGACTTTCTACTGGTATGCCCGTCCGTCGAAAGCAAAGCGTAGAAACGGTCTGTGTCGAGGGAGAATCGAGACATGAAAGTACGCGTCCTTCAGGTCGATCGCTGCAAACCAATCCTGGGGACGGATGCACCTGAAGATGCGTTTCTGGGTTAACATTCGGAACGGCATCCTGTGAAGGGAGCGGTTCAGGTAACGCAGGTCCAGGATCGGTCCAACCCGCCACCTTTCTTGGGTACAATGAAGTACGGGCTGTAGAACCCGGACTTCATATCGGCTGGAGGGATCGGCTCTATCGCGTCCTTCGCCAATAGGACAGCGATCTCCGCCTGAAGCACCGGGGCGCCCTCCTTCGGTATAGATGTGAAGTGGACACCCCTGAACTTCGGGGGACGCCGGGCGAACTGAATCGCATAGCCGAGTCTGATGGTGCGGATGATCCAGCGAGACGGGCTGGGGAGCGCTAGCCAGGCCCCCAGAGACCGAGCAAGCGGGATCATCGGCACCACGGACGTACCCGGAGCGGGGCAGTGCAGTGGAACGCAGGGGCCCCAGGACGACATGGGAGTGGTCCGTGCAGGGGTCTGGGTCTGACACACGACCTGCATCCGCTGAGGGGACGGGCGAGCGTGGGGAGGCACATTGTGTGCGTCCGCACAACCGACGCCCCCTATTGGCGAGGAGAGAGGTGTCTGAGGGGTACGAGGCATGGTAGCGTCGCATACCGCCAGACGCGCTCTCTTGGCACCCAGAGATGTTACAAACTGCTCTTTTATTGAGAATTTGGGTGCCACTGGCACTGGGGCCAGTGGCGGAACAGAAAAATAAATGGGGTTCCCCCGGCCCTCCACCGGGGGAAGGAGTGGTGCTGCAGCCATCTCCCGAAGAGCAGTTTCCTCCATCTCTGGGCGGCCCGTCTCAGGGTCTCTTCCGACGGCGCTTGCCACCTGGCTTGGCAGCGGCCTGAGCGGGCTGGACGTTCTTCCCGCGACCGGCTCCACGCCCACGACCGGTGGAAGGCTGCTGCTGGGCTGGGGCGGGAGCGGGGGCGGCCGCAGGAGGACGTCCTCGGCGACGGGCAGGCGGAGGTGCTGCAGCCGTCGGCTGGGTGGAGGCAGCAGCGGGCCGCCGGTGCAGGATATGTTTGATGGCCTCCGTCTGCTTCTGGGCGGCCGAGAATTGCTGGGCGAAATTCTCGACCGCGTCGCCGAACAACCCGGCCGACGATATGGGGGAGTCCAGGAACCGGTTCTTGTCAGTCTCCCTCATGTCGGCCAGGTTGAGCCAGAGATGCCGTTCCTGGACCACTAAGGTGGACATCGCCTGACCCACGGAACGGGCGGTAACTTTCGTCGCCCGGAGGGCGAGGTTCGTCGCCGCCCGGAGCTCCCGGAGGAGCTCTGGGTCAGACCTACCCTCGTGCATGACCATGAGTGCCTGGGCCTGGTGCACCTGGAGCAACGCCATGGCATGCAAGGCGGACGCGGCCTGTCCGCAGGACCTGTAGGCCTTCGCAGTCAGACTGGACGAAAGCCTACAAGCTTTGGACGGGAGACGAGGATCACCGCGCCACTCGGAGGCGGTTGCCAGACGCAGCTGCATCGCGACGGCGCATTCGACTGGCGGGATCCTCTCGTAACCCTTGGCCTGTCCACCGTCAAGGGTAGTGAGGAGGGAGGAGCCTCCAGGTCGGTTTCTGGCACTGAAGGGTGTCGTCCACGACCTGGAAAGCTCCTCATGCACCTCCGGGAAGAATGGCACTGGGGCGGGACGCTGAGAACCAGCGCGACCCCCCCCCAGAAACCAATCATCCAACCTAGAAGGTTCGGGACGTGGTGGAGGGTTCCACACAAGCCCGACCTTTTCGGCGGCCCGGGAAAGCATAGCCGTACAGCTGAGTCCTCATCCTCCGAGGACTGGAACTCCCCCTCCGATGCTGCGATCGACATCTGTTCGTCCGCGGGCGCTCCGAAAGAGATGACTGGGCGCCCGTGGGCGGGACCAGCGATCTCTTCCGGTGGCGCCACCGGCAGCGGTGCTTGCAAGGGTTCAGGGACCTGCGTAGGAACACTAGGCGGGTTTGTCCTGAACGTTATCCTCAGATCACCCCGGTCATCCGTCGAAGTAGGTCTATCCTGGTTAGGGATAGCTCTAGATCGAGGTATGGGGAGGGGGACTCCGCCTTCCCGGAGGTAGGTGAGTCTTGATCTAAGCACCGCAATAGTCATGTTCCCGCAGTGAGAACACGAGCTATTCACAAACGCTGCCTCAGCGTGCTGTAAGCCCAGGCACGTGATGCAGCGAGTGTGGCCGTCAGCGGGCGAGAGGGAACGACCGCATCCAGAAACGCACGGGTGGAATGACATCTTGAAAAAGACTCAGTGTCACACCCGTGTTGCTCTTTTTGTGAGGAAACGCTCTTTTAAGAGAGTGCTGAAGCACCCAGGGAAACCGCGGCAACACACAGGGGAGAGTGCAGTCTGTGTTTGCACTCAGAAAGGAACGCCCACCGATACCAACAAGCTCTTTTGCTGTGATAACAGCAGTTGTTCCTCGCAGCTTTGAGTTCGCGGTCCCGCTGGAAAGTGCCGTCACACCAACACACGATCCTCTTCTCTCTGTTCTTCTCTCAGTTTTCTTTCGCTGAATACAGGAAAGCAGTCTGTAACTTCAAAACGCCGGTTCGGCTCCGAAGTGAATGACGTCAGTGCGATGCTCTCGCTTCCTGTTTATACCCGCGGCGCGGGGCGGAGCGCGAGATGCAAATCTCGCACGCCAATTGTTCATTGGCCTGTTCTTAAGTTCTCGAAGCTGATAGGGGCTCTCTGAAGTGATCCCAATTCGTCGGTATTACCGACGTACGTCGTAGTGACCGACTGAAAGGGAACTGTAATTTTGTTTGTATGGGAAAAAACGTGTTGTTGCATAGTTTGTTAATAAAACACAGAAAAGATGCCATTGTTTTGTTGTTAATTGCGGAAGACGGAAAATCTGTCCTGTTAAATACAGGAAATTCCTGGCAACTGAGTTGCAGTAAATATACAGGAAATTATAATACATTACAGCATTTTACTGTAATAATGCTACTATAACACAGTTATATCACAGTAACACTGCTGTATAAATATAGTACTTTATTGTATAAAAAAAATATATATATATATTATTTGATGTAATTTTCCAGCAATTAGTTGCCAGGAATTTTTGGTAAAATTACAATAAATTTTTAATAGTGTAGAAAATTATATGTTGCATAATAAATTACATTATATGATTGAGTAGAAACCCTGCAGGATATTGGACCTCAAGGGCTAGAGTTGCCCACCCCTGAGGATGAAGACAAGAACATTCAGCAGTGTAAAAATACAAAAAATGTCCTGAGTCTGTATTGTTTGCATATCCATGATTGAGGTGTGTTCTTTCCACCCCCACTGTGTGGGTGTTTTTATGTTGCCATGTGTTCACTCTCTCTCTCTCTCTCTCTCTCTCTCTCTCTCTCTCTCTCTCTCTCTCTCTCTCTCTCTCTCTCTCTCTCTCTCTCTCTCTCTCTCTCTCTCTCTCTCTCTCTCTCTCTCTCTCCGCATAAGGGGGCCATACAGCATGCACATACATGTTTAGTCTGTAGGCATGTGCATTGGCACGAGTGCTCTGTAAAAGAATGCATATGTGCGCATAGTCTTTCTTTACAAATTGACATTGCCAACTACTTGTCTGGACAAGCATAGTACATTGTTTTTAGTCATATTCACGTTGACTACCAGTGTTGAGAGATCTTTAATTATGTTGAATGTGAAAACTTGTGTAAAAACTTGTGAAAGTAATCTCCCTTACGGAAAAAAAAAATATACTGAATTCTGCAGTATAATGCAATATATTAAGTAATGCATTTACAAATATGGAAAACTAGTGCTTATATTTTTCAATACTGCAATATATGCATTGACCATGTATGTCTATATATTGGTATAACAATATTTAAAAATAAAGACAGAAATAGCAGAAAGTTTTAACCTTTGTGTACATTGCACATGAATGTTCCCATATTAATGTAAATGTATTGTACACACACACACACATTCACATAACATTAGGCTGACGATTGGCCGAACACCATTAATACTATATTACTATATTTAAAAAGTAATGGATGTGCCCTCTTCAAAAAAGTAATGGATGTGCCCTCTTCAGCACAGTGATAATACTTTAGTACATACATGCTTGTTTGTGATTTTGTTAATTAGCTTGAATAATTATACATTTATAAATATAAATAATTATAAAATGCAAGAAATATGTTACATTATATATTTCTCTATATGTGTGTTTATACTGCATGCGTAAATATATCTGCATCTGCATATATTAAACATGCAATACCATATCTGATGATCACATATAGATCAATTATGAAGATTATATACATTATAACATATTAGTAAATATAATGTCAAATATTTTTTCAATATATGAAAAGTGGCAATTCCTTATGTATTATTCAATATATTGTAATGCATTAATACAATATATTACTCTGCATATTTTCAAATATACTGTTAAATTATTTAATGTATTGATCATTCATAAGGAAGTATATTTTCTTTGTGTAAGGGCTCTGCATTATTTTTGTCTAGCATTGCTGTGATACTACAGCTAGTGAGATTCTACCCAAGTTACAGTAATTCTTTGTTACAGTATATTAAGTCATTGTATCTTTTTGTTTAATGGTTAAGTAGGAAGCTGTAGGGAGAGGGTGCCAATTTCGTTTGTCCTCCTTTTCTGATGTTTGCAGTAAGATAATCTGGAAATGCACCGGAATTAGCCATAGGCTATTTTTCATCTTTAGACCCTGGACAGAATGTTACAAGCATGAATGTACAAATGATGCAACACTGTTTGCAAACTCTTCAAAGTTCTTTATTTTATACGCCTATGGCAAGGTCACTTTGTCAAGAAACAACCAGTGGACATGTAATACGCACAAAATTTCACAAATTCATGTTTTTGTTTTCGCCTACATATGCTACTACACCCTAAATGTATGTACTCTTTTTGTGAAGAAAAAAAGAGTGTGTAGCAAAAGAGTAAGCAAGAATTGGGACATACTACTTTGTCATCTTTAAAGTTACGTGCATCCTCTCACGTTTAAACTGCCCTGTCAATCATGTGGACGTTTTAAACGACTTCAAATAGCAGTAGCAGATTGATCTGAGAGTCATGGGTCTTCCATGCGATATTGGCTGTTCTAATTTCGAATACTGTTTAAGACGGATTGTATGCAAATTGGACACTGCAATGGAGACAGTAAAGGCATTGTCTTCAATACCTTTCACTGTGAAAGCCGTTTTCAAATGCTTGCATTTTCAGGCCCCCAAAATGGCCAAAATGAATAAACAGTTTTACGCTTTCAGTTGAAAACGTATACATGACAACGATGAACTAAAAATGGATTATGTTTCCCATTGCGTTTCCACATACAGTCGAAAATGTTGTCAAAACGATCCCTTTTCACACGGATCCGCAAAAACAATTAAAAAACACTGTATTATGGATGCCAGACCAGTAGTGGGCGATGTCACTTTGTAAAGGAAGTCTACGTGCCTATAGACTGAACACGCAATTCGTATGTGCATACCATCATCATTTTCACAAATTCATGTTTTTTGTAGTTTCTATGGAGACTATAACGGTATAGTTTTTCAAAACTTATTTTCAAAAGTTCAGGCCGCCAAAATGCAGTTGTTGTAAATGAATGACCAAAACGCATTCAAAAAATTTTTACGAAACCGGTCTCATGTAAACAGCCTCTGATTCATTAAATGAAATGTTAATTAACCACCCTTGATTACTTGCACTGGATTAAAAGTTAAAACTCAAAATAACTATAGGCTACATTAATGTTACTGCTTTTTATTATTCCACAATGCTTTTATAGTATCGTATTTCTTACAAATTGCCACAAAGTTCAAAGCAGGAAAGGGCAATAGAAAAGTTCATTTAACAGAGGCATGCACAACATTTCTGAAAGGGCAAATAGATAATGTTAAACACAATGTTCACAAGAACGTAAGAGGGGTTCCCAGTGTACCATTTCCTAGGTACACTTTAAGGAATGAGCGTACTTCTGCACTGAACAGACTTGTATGGTAATCTCTGGATTGCTCATCAGACGAAGCTCTCGAGTCTCTCGCACACAGATCCTTCACTCCCCAGCTAATGATACCAACCTGTCCAGGATTATTTAGATATTAAAACAAACATCTCTCAAAAAGACATTATTAACCATTTAGTGTTCAGAAGAGTGATGCAGGTGATTTAAAATAGATCAGTATTCAGTAAAAAGGAATCCACAAACATAAACAAATCTCACCTGGACCATTCGTTTACCAGGAACCACAAAAGTGGCCCCGCCAGAGTCACCTGTTGATGACATGCACAGCATTAAGAGCTTAGATCTTAATGCTTAGATCAATGTATTAAGGATATGGAATCGTTATATGACATTTTGATAGCAACACCAAAAATGGTAGATTAGAGCCCAATATTATGCAAGCTTAGGTAAAGGTAAAAATACCTTTGCAGGCAATATCATCTCTAGCAGGTTCAATACCACCGCTACACAGAAAATTATCTGTAACAATATCTTCAGCATTTTTCGCAGTAATTCCTGTAGCTTTTTTGGCATCTTCAACACAAGCATCCCGCTAAAGAAAACAGATAAATTAATTTAGACAGCAGAAATTCACACAACTATTGAGCTAACAACAAAAAAATGGGGGAAAAAACAATCAAGCCATGCATTATAAACAATGAAACCACAAATTAATACAAATATAAAGAGAACAATCAAAGGACAAGACAGTGTTCAGCATACAACTTCCTTACCCATTTTCCCTGCTTGATTTTGATAAACTTTTTATCAATTTGTTTTTTCTTCCTGTCAGTCATGAAAGCAGCATCCACAGTTTCTGCACTCATTAGCACATCCTCTGTAAAACAGTTCAAATTTAAATAAAATATATGTTGTATTTTAGCAGTGTTACAAGATATAAATAATAGGCTACACATATTTTGCACTGCCACAAATATTTATACTATACATTGTGGAAGTGCAATGATACTATATAGCAGCATTTCTGACAGACACTGTATCTGTTGAAACTCACGATGTTTTCTGCACGTTCCTTCACTATCTGAAAGTCTCAGAGCTCCACTGGTTTCCTTGGTGCAGGGGATGCAGATTGGCCTGTAAAGACATACACAATAGGCATTCATTCCACTATTTAAACAAATTTTAGTAGCGTAAAATGACACATGAGCTGCTTTCCTCACCGAAGATCGAGACCCATAATTACAGGTTTCTCCAACTGAATAAGAGCTACGTCAAATTCATAATATTCAGGTATTCCCTTTTGCTCTTTTGCTTTGAGGTTATAGCGAGGATGGGGTATGTACCGATTCATTTTTATTCCTATAATAGGAGAAAAGGAAACATCATTGATAAATCTCTGATACTGAGATTTACACAATTATACTTATTCTAAATATGGTTGAAGAAATAACATTACCTTTAATATTTGAACCAATATCAACAGTTATCCTATCAGGTGTGTCACCAAACTTGAAGCAGTGAGCTGCTGTCAAGATAAAGGTTGATGTGACCAGTGAACCCATGCAGTTAGAGATTTGTCCATTGTTGCGCTGTAAAATCATCAGAGAATGGACTTTATAATTCAACAAGGTAGAAGAACTTAGAATATGTTCATATAACTAGTGTGGTGAGGCTAAGCCATTTATTTAAAAGGCTATTTAAATAATAAATAAGACTATGATATATGAATACCCACAGTCACACTGATCTTTGCCAGCCAGGGGTATTGACGACGTTTATGGGATTCATCTTCATAATCTCTGTAAAGTCCACATAATGCTACACTCGTGCCCTCATCTGTTGAAGAAACGGCAAGGAGAACAGGAGCAACTTATACATTATATATATATATATATATATATATATATATATATATATATATATATATATATATATATATATATATATATATATATATATATATATATATATAGACTGTGCTTTGAAAAATATATGGAGAACAATAATTATCTTAAAATTATTCTACCAAGATCTAAAAAAAGTTCCTAGATGAAAAAATGACATAATGAAGTACCAATCATGTTGTCAAATGTCTCCTTTAATTGTTCAACGCTCTCAAGCTTAAAGAAAAACTTCTCATTTCCCCGGTCAGTCTTCAAATCATTAATGTCCTCAGAATTCACGTCATCTCCCATCCCAAACACATACAGTTCTGTACAAAAAATAAAAAATATCAACAATAATTAAACAAAAGAACTGAGTTATTAAACATAAGCAGTGTTAGGAAGGTTACTTTGGAAATGTAATAGGCTACAGATTACAATTTACCCCATTTAAAATGTATAACATTTAAAAATTTAAAAGTGCAACTTTTAATTACTTTATTAAATGTAACTGATTATATTTGAATACTTTATGATTATTTTTCAAAATTTCTAATGAATATTTTAAACTGTTATTCATTTTCAAACACACTTTAACCAGGCAGGGTTAACCTGGAAATTCAAACAACTATGCAAATTAAAAAAACAGCACTGAAAATACAAACAAGTGAACCATCGTGCAAGTTGAAAATAGGCAAAGCAAAAAATGTATATTATTCAACATATCCTAGCTTTTTACAGAAAACATTCAGATTTAACTCCCGTTAACATTTTCATAAGTAATTGTAATTTAAGTAGCCTACACATTTTTTCTCAGTTGCTGTAACAGAATAAAGTTACATTTATTTTGTAATTACATTACGTAACACTATTGCATGTAACTAGTTACTCCCCAACACTGAAAAATGTGTTCTCTTTTAATGTTTTCTAATCTCAAAGATCATTCATGTTCTTCCTCACCAAGTTTGTCCTCTCGTGAAGGATTATTTTGTATCACAAGATTTTTGATCTGGTCCACCTGTATTTTTGGATTACCACCCATGTTGGTCTGACCTAAAGAAAAAATAAGTTGTAAAGTATAGTAAATATAGAGCTTTAGTTAACATTTTCTGATTTGTGATCATTTATTTATATTTTACATTAAGAACAAGAGACACTTAAACAGTTTCAGTGGTAATTGCCATCAATACCATCACTGAACATGATGACGATATGCTGGGTCAGCATGAAGTCTTCTTTATTGGTCATCTGTTCTATTTGCATACTCTCTAAAATTTTCTTATAGGCCTGGGCGATATTAGTTCCTGAACGATCACCTTTACCTGTTAGTCACAAAAATGTCAGGATATTAAAATACATGTCCTTAAAGACTCTCAGACTGTCCAACACTGAATAAATGCATTTCAATTTTTGCACAATTATGCTATTTTAAAGTTTCCTAATTTAGTTTTGGAGGTCTCCAACAACAGATTTATATGCATCAAAACTGTTTCATTTTCTCATAATATACATTGCACATCACCACAATGATCAATGATTCTCAAACGACTCGTTGGGTGAATCAGCCTCTCTAAATCCCTCCTTTCCACGAGCCTACTCTGGTTTGATTGGTTAGATGGCCCAGTCTGTTGTGATTGGTCTACCACATACAGCATGTATTTCGGAAGCTAAACGCTCATTACCATAACTGATCTTCAGAAAGACAGTAACGATGACATCGATTTTACATCAATCCCAGAGCGAGTCCGAATCGATGATGAAATATTGGAAGAACTAATTATTCAAAACTGTGTGTGTGTGTGGTTGTGTGTATGTGTGTGTTTCTAATTGCGGTGCACATGCGGGAACTGTATCAATAACAGCACATACGTTAGCTGAGCACTAACGTGAATGACTGATGTAACCTTAAAGTTTGTAAAACAAATCTTGCTCCATCCTTTATCTTTAATCACCGTAGTAAGAACAACAGAAAATCTGCATTAATACAGTTTTAGGTATAGGGGCCCAGCTGATTTAGCCTACAGTAGTATTTCAGTTATGCGAGTTAGCCGGTCAGCCAGAGACCAACACAATATGAAACACAAAACATATACATCAATAATTAATAACTTACAGATTGTGATTCTGAGGAGCAAGCTGGTCCAAACAAACTAATGACCCATGTTTTAAGAGCCAGCATTTTGCGAATCCTGTTTTGAATTCCGAGATTTGAGAAGCAGTCGTCAGTAAAATTACATTTGAGGCCGGGACAATGTACAAAATAGGCGGCCATTATGCGAACGTCACGCAAAAAGATTCTAAACAAAAACAACTTGTTGAGGCGATTCTGAGTCGATTCTTTCTTTTTATTGTGCACTTTTGACTTTACAACTTTGCAGAACATTTACACTCACAAACATCTATATAACTCACTGCATGAAAGGGAATATTGGAAAAACCATAGGGGCACTTTAAAACAAAATACTTACTTTCATATTTGTAATTCGCCAGTCTTTCAATAATATTTAACAGGTTATTTCCTTGCCCACTCTTGAAGTCTCTCATAGAGACTATCCGGTGAACATCTGTGGCAAAGATCAGGATCTCATAGTTTGGGGAGACCTCGTAATAACTGATCTGTTAGTAAATAACATAGGATAAAATATTCATTATGTTCACGCATTACTTTAAAAATATAACATTACATTATAGAAATATAAAAAAGGTTGTTGTTTTTTGTGAGATTCTAATGGGACACTAATTGTGCACTAATAATGGGACACAGCCTAATTAGGCAGAATTATTAAGACACTATTTATTTCATACCTTTTCTATGAGTGTTTTGATAACCTCTTTTGCTTTTTCAAACTCATCTTCTTCTATGCTGTCAGATACATCCAGGGCAATGTAGATATCAAGTTTCCCACCCTTATCCACTTGTATTTTCTTCCCGTATTGATCTGAAGACAGAACAGGTTTTATACTAAAATTGCATAATGTTGTCTTGCAGAGGAAGAAGGCAGAGTGAGTTGCACAAGACTACCTGTTCCTTCATGTTGTTGAGAAAGCTCTAAATTTGACTTTAGAGAACTGCTGAAACCCTCTGAGGCTTCCTCTGGGGTGTCGTATGTGAAATCAGCTGTATTTACACAACAACATTAGCAAAGCTGTTCTTTGTACTTTCGGTGAAATTAGTGCATTGTACTTTGAACAGGAAGGAGGGGGGTTTACCGTAACATTCTGGCTCTGTTCCTGACCATTGGCCATCATCCTGACAGACTCGCTCTTTGGAACCAATCAAAGTCAATGTATTGCAGATGTATGTGACTTTGTCGTCAATATTAAAAATGTGGCCTGTTCTTGTAGCACCAGCTGGAGTCCCGGGATCAGGACAGTGATCAGCTGTTTGAAAAGAAGAACACATAATGACAGAGAATTGTGACATTGAATCTGTAGGTTGTTCATGAAACAGGAAATTGTTGAATTTAGTGTGTGTGTTTGTGGGGGGGGGGGGGGACTTCTCACGTACAGTTTCTTCCACAGACCGGTGTGCTTCCACTCCATTTCCCATTCAACTGGCAAACACGAGTCCCTGAACCACGGAATGTGTAGCCTGAATGACATGAATAGTGGGTTGTGTCGTTCACAAAGTGCCTTTGTGAATATGGGTAGACCTCTCCATTTTCAAAACCACGAGGATCAGGACATGTGATTTCTGAGACAAAAGGAATTGTTTTGTGAGTAGCCCTGAAATGGAGAATGTGGTCGTGTTTTCAATGAGTAAGAGTAAGATCGCATTTGTCTTATAATGTTTTGCTTACTCTTGCACTCTGGGAGTTTTCTTTTGGGCATCGGGTTCCATTTTCCCTTGTTACAGCGACGGATTTTAATGGTTGGGTAATAGCCTTCTGAACAGCTGTATCTTACAAGGCTCCCATCTTTTGAGAGAGAAAAGCTGCCTCCACTAATAC
Organism: Gobio gobio; assembly: GCF_949357685.1. Classification (NCBI taxonomy): domain Eukaryota; kingdom Metazoa; phylum Chordata; class Actinopteri; order Cypriniformes; family Gobionidae; genus Gobio; species Gobio gobio. The sequence goes on from NC_137107.1 coordinate 25,261,444, forward strand.
TGAGATCCTTATCAGAGCACAAATTAGTGGATGGAGCACCTACGGGGAATATCAGAGGGCCAGATGAAAAAAGGACGAGAACACGGCAAAGGATGTGACCCTTCAGTAAGGCTGTAAAGTTTAGAATTCTGGGTCCCAAACCTTCTTGTACTAAAATACAAATTAATATTACAATGTGTAATGAAATACATTTTGTGCTTCTTGAGCTCAAATCACACACAAAAATATTTTTTTAGGATGCACAAATTCAATGATACTATAATATAAAAGATGATGCTTTTGAGTTCAAGTAAAAAATTAAATGTTATGACAACATGTTTTTACATTACATAACTATTTTTACAAGTTATACAAGATTCAACACATTTTTTTAAGTAAGTTTAATGTAATTTAGGTTGAAATTACTTAAACATCCAAGTTGACTGTACTTAAAAATGTAAGGCAGCAACTTTTTTTTACAGCGTATAGACTGCATACATAAAATGTGAAATATAAGAATTAATTCGCTTTTTAATGCATCTCATCGAGATTTAAGATTTACATAGAGTTATATACAAGATACAACCAGCAGTGAAATGTAATCTGGTCTGCTCCATAGACTGTTTATAACATAACATATAAAGTAAACCTAAGTGCAAAAAACAGATAATAAACTGACAACAGTAATATTATAAAGCAATATATAAAATGTCCAAAAGAGAGTATGAGCAAAGCGCGTGTTACATGGCAGCAACAATACAAGTGCTATGTGCAAATGACACTAATATACCCAAATATACTGATTGAGAGATAAGTGATACAGGCATGTACATGTTAAGGATTACCTTGGACTCTTGATGTGTTTACAAGAAACGTTCCCTGAAATCAGCATTTCAGTTAAACAGCAAAACAAAACTTTCTGTTTCTTATCTATTTATTTAAGTAAAATAGAGGAACAAATCCTGATGGTTCTTATAGTTAAAGCCAAGGAAAGATGACCTACCAGTTATGAGAGGACACAGAATTGCAAGCATGAACAGATTCAGCCATGGTTCACGATCCATGATGTTCTCGTCAGGTTCACACAGCAAATGAAACAAAAACAGGGAAGGCTACATATTTATAGAGCAAGGTAAACAAGAGGAAGTGACTGTGGACATAGACTAATGTCAAATACTTTGTCAAGGTTAAACTAACTTGATTTCACTTATACATAGTCTCTTAAAAATGGGAAAGCTATATAAAAAAAGTATTTTTCCTTTTAAAAACTACAGAATGTATGGGGCTAGTGGGTGTTACAAATGTAGTTCAACTCAAAAATAAGTGTTGCAATGTTCTTTACCCCAAATTTCCATAATTCTCCATTTAATGTTTCTATTTATTCAATTATCAAGAATCATAGAAAAAATAAGAATAATTGATATGTAATCCAGTAGGCAATAGATGGATGCAAACAGTGTTTGACCAACATCGGTTAACCCCTCAACTGTCCCGCCAGCAGGATGCTTGGTGCTCTTTTTTTATTATTATTGCCTTTTTTTCCTATCACATATTTTAGTAATCATCATACATTATTTATCATTCGATACAACACATCATTTTGAATTTGTTCTTAAATTGAACTCCTTAATAAGAGCTTTGTAGTCTCACCAATAAATCACCAAAACAGTTTAAATATTTTCATGATATTTCAGTCTTACAAAGACTTGGATTTCCCAAACTGGTTCTTGTTAGGCGCAGCCATTGCTGTTACCAGAAATGAAGTAAAGAAATGGGGAAAATGAAAGGATAAAAAGAAAGGGGCTTTGGATTTGAGATAACACTGGACTAATTAAAATTAATGAAGCAACATTGCATCTGTCATGGCTGATTGCAGGAAGGGAGAGTAAATGTCAGGTTTGGGGGATCAAAGGAGCGGGGACTCAGTCACAGGAGAAATGGGCTTTTATTAATAAAAAAATAAAACAAAAACAAACAGAAACTACCCTGAGGGAGAAAACAAGACTTGACTTGAACTTGACACAAGGAGCAATGAAACACAAAGCACATACGAACTAATACAGTTCACTTGAAGGAGTGAATGAAAAACGAGTGAGTGAATTCAGACAGCCGTTGCGTGTACATCGGCGGTATACTCGTTATTGTGGTGCAATGTGGCATTGAATGGGTGCACTCAATAAAAACAAATTATTTGTGAGAATTAGTGGAAGGTTTTAGAATAAACGTTTGCTGTGGAGCGTGCGGGGGGCAATGGGGGTATGTGAAAAGAAAGGCGATCTCTTCACACATGACAGGGGCATTGGGGCCCACCATGATGTAGCGGATTCCCCGAAAGCGGGGAGGAGACCGGGTGAACTGAATCGCATAGCCGAGCCTGATGGTCTTCACGACCCAGCGGGAGAACCTGGGAAGCTCTAGCCAGGCTTCCAGGAAGTGCACCAGCAGGATCATATGGACCACAGACATACCCCGGGTGGGGCAGGGAGGTAGCATGACCGGCCCAGACGTGGGAGGCATAGCGAACCGGTGTGGGGGCGTGGTCATCTGCCGTGTCCTGACAGAGGAGACCAGGGAAGGACGCGCATTCCACTGGGGTCTACTCTGAGAGGAGGCTGGTGGCCCGGGGGCGGCGTACACTGCCATCCGGGCTCTCTGGGTGCTCAGGGATGGGGAAATCAGTTCTTTCTTTAACCACATTAGGGTGGCGGAACAAAAGATTCTCCCCTGGCCCTCCACCGGGGGACGAAGTGGCCCTGCGTACATCTCCTGGAAAGAACTGCCCATCCCTGAGCTGTTTGCATCAGGAGCACCTCTTAGCCTGGCGTTTAGTGGGTTGCGGGGCTGGAGCAGACTGGGGCGCCTTCCTACGGCATCCTCCACAGCGCGGCCCAGGTGAAGGCTGCTGCTGAGGCCGGGCAGGAGGGGCGGGAGCCTTAGGAGGGCGCCCTCGGCAGCGAGCAGGCTGAGGAAACTGTGCCAGCGGCTGGGTGGAGGCAGCAGCTGGCTGCCAGGGCAGTATGTGCCTAATGGCCTCAGTCTGCTTCTGGGCGGCTGAGAACTGTTGGGCGAAGTTCTCAACCGCGCCACCGAAGAGGTCAGCTCGGCGTCCCGCATATCAGCCAGGTTTAGCCATAGGTGTCTCTCCTGGACCACTGCTGTGGACATCACCTGACCCAGGGAGCGTGCGGTCACCTTCGTCGCCTGGAGGGCGAGGTCGGTGGTGGCACGCAGCTTATCCATGAGCCCTTGGTCAGCTCTACCCTCGTGCATGCCCCTGAGCATCCTGGCCTGGTAGACCTGGGGGATGGCCATGGCATGCAAAGGGGCGGCGGCCTGCCCCGCAGCTCTGTAGGATTTCGACACCCAGGTTGATGTGAACCTAAAGGGGTGCTTTGGGTCGCCACGCCATGTTGAAGCACTCTGCGGACACAGTTGCATCGCAACAGAGCGTTCAACCGGGGGAACACCAGTATACCCAGAAGCCCCGGCCCCATTGAGGGAAGAGAAGGCAGAGGAAGCCACCGAACGATCGCGGGAAGACAGCAGGGACTTCCAGGATCGTGTGACTTCCTCATGCAGCTCGGGGAAGAATGGAATTGGGGGCGTGGTGTGACAAGAGTCAGAGTGCGGCGCTCCCAAAAACCAATCATCCAGCCGCGATCGCTCAGGACAAGGCGGAGGGTTCCACTCCAGCCCGAGGTTCGCGGCTGCCCAAGACAGCATGGCTGTCAGCTCTGGGTCCGACTCGGGCAATGCTGGCACACCGGAAGGCTGCAGCACAGCCGAATCATCATCCTCAGAGGACTCTAGCCCACCTTGTAATGCGGCGACCAACATCGCATCGTCCTCTGGAGTGCAGAACAAAGCACGCGGGGGGGCCCAAGCCGGGCCCGCTGTTTCAGTCCGAATGCTCGCGGGTTGCGGTGCACAAGAGGGGGGTGTGGCCCGAGGAACTAGCGTTACGGCTTTGTTCCACACCGTCACCCTCAGGTCACCCTGGCCACCAGCCATAATACCACCTCTCGCGGAGACGGTAGATTGGGGTGTGGCAGAGGGGACTCTCGCTCCAGGACGAAGCTCATCGAGTCTCAACCGCAGCACCGTGATGGTCATGTTCCCGCAGTGAGAACATGACGCATCCATAAACGCTGCCTGAGCGTGCTGAAAGCCCAAACATGTCAGGCAGTGATTATGCCCATCAGAAGGCGATAACGACTGGCTGCACACAGAAGCGCACACGCAAAACATCCTGAAAAAGACTTGCCAACGTGCGAGCTCTTTTTGTGAGAGGAAGCTTAACAGCAGTGCCGAAGCGCCCAGGGAAACACCAGCCATATGCAAATCACTGCACAGATCAGCAGGCAGGCAGTATGTGATCACTGGAACGCATCGTACACGAACACCGCTGGAAAGCTGCTCGTCTCGAAGAGGCTGACAAAGACTCAGTATCATGCTTGAGGAGTGAAGAGGTTATCCTGGCTCCAAAGCAGAAACATAGTGCGATATTGCCAGCGTACTTCCTTATAAACCCACGAGGTGGGGCGGAGGTACGCTATGCAAATTCCGCATGCTCACAGCATTTCATCGCCATTGGGTTCTTTTTTACATCTCGAAGATGATAGGCTTCTAAGCGAAACCCCCATTCATCACTCACTGACGTTACTCGGAGTGACTGAACGAAAGGGAACAGGTGACGTTGTCAAAGTGAACCCTTTTCACACGGATCTGTGAAAACAACTTAACCTTATTTTACAGCATCATCTTCAATAGAGATAATGTTCTGTAATATCATGCAATATTTCTGAGGTGGATATTGTTGTCTTCATGGTAACATTTGCAATAAAGAATATTAAATCCACACTGTGTAAAAATGTCACTTTATTTTAGCAAAATCGGGATCAGAATTTGACTTAAAATAAATAACCTTTGAACAAAGCAAAATATTAACATGCAATATGCTGTATTAATATTGTCTCTTTGATATGCTGTTTTTTTTAATACAATCCGTTTTTATTGCAGTGCCAGAAACACTCTTGCAGTTTTTGATTCTCTTTTTTTTCCATTACTTTGCATTTTGTGTAACTTGTTGCATAGAGAAAACCACTATGATGAAACCTTGAAAAACTTCTTTTGTTGCAATCATAAACAATTTCTGAAGAAATAGGAACAGTGAATAGCTACTATATTAGGTGTTGTTTTATTGTTATTCTTATCATACAATCCTCCTCTATTTTATGGTTTAGGATTTTTTTCCCCTTCATACTACTTTTTGTCCAATTTTATTGTGCATAATTTTAATGTTTTTTACTTTCAATAAATTACACATAATCATACCAGTCTGATTGACACTGAGTCGAGACTGTCAAATTCATACCAAAAATGTGTCCTATTAACAAAATAAGCATGTGAATGCTGTTATTATGTAAATATATTACAGTTTTTTACAATCACTTAGTTACTATTTTCAGAACCTTGATGCCATTTTTCACAACTCTAGACACAAAACGGTTATCACTTGTAACACAGGCTATCTAATGTTCAAAACATTACATTGTGCATTCACATCTTTAAAGAAATGTTGCACTTGCACAATCATTGGTTCAAAAAACAAATTTACTGTGAAATACCATTGAAACATAACTATAGATCACCCACACAGAAGCAACTGATAGTTTCACTGTGTTATTGTTCGTACAATCATTAAATATTGTAGAACAAAATAAGTGATACAGGTTTCATTATGGTACTACATGTACAGTAAATCTCTGTAAAAGTACTGCAGTAGTAGAGAGAATACTACAGACACAGTGGAATCATTGAACAAAGTTTTTAATATATTGATGCAAAACTACAGTACAATCACAACATAGGTTTATTTATAAAACTAATCATCAAAAATAATTATCTATGAAATAGAAAAGAAAAGACAGTACTGTAAAACATCAAATGTAGTGTTCTTGCTTGCTTGTACTAGAAACAAAACATGAGTGATTACTGTACTTCTGCATTGTCATCAACTCTGTGTTGTGGATTTGGCCACAGGTTCTCATCTACATCACAATGGATGTTTTCATTAGCCAAACATCTTGGGAAAAACCTTCGGGCATGGCGAATCCAGGCCTGACACTGGTCTGCTGTAATGTCATTGCAGGCTTCATCCATGGCCTGGAGAAGAGTGACTTGTTCATGAGGGTGCCTATCATGAACCTTCCATCTCCATGCGGAGAAAAATTCCTCAATCGGGTTAAGGAAGGGAGAGTATGGGGGTAAATACAGGGTGGTAAATTGTGCATGGGCCTGAAACCATGCTTGCACCACATGAGCATGATGGAACCTGACATAGGTCACACCTTCAGCTCTACAAACCTGATCGAGCTTATCAAGAAAGGTGACAAGGAGAGCTGCATTATATGGTCCAATATGAGGTCTGCGTCCCACCACACCATCTTCTGATATAGCCGCACACATGGTGATGTTGGCCCCACGTTGTCCAGGTACTTGGATGGTTGCCCGCTGGCCAATGAAATTCCGACCTCTCCTCCTTGTCTTGGCCAGATTAAAACCTGCCTCATCCAAATATATGAATTTGTGATGGTCGTCATCAGCATCCAGCTCCATCACCCTCTAAAAATACATTTTGGAAAGAGATTTAGAGATACTGTACAATGTAGAATTTTGGGGAATGTTTTTACAACAGCCATCTTGAAACTGAACTCACCTGAACATACTCAGTCCTCATTTGCTTCACTCTGTCTGCATTTCTTTCGAAAGGCACATGATATAGTTGTTTTATCGATACCTGGTGCCTTTTCAGTATGCGTGCAATAGTCGGCAAACTTATGGATCCCACATTGTTGAACATGTCTTCATTGTCCAAGATATGCTGGCGAATTTCTGTAAGGCGAATATCATTTCTGGCCCGAACCAAATCGACCACAGCCTGCTCCTGTTGGTCAGTTAGAATTTTGCCTCTGCCTCCACTATTTGGCCTGGTCTCAATTCTACAGGGAAAATTAGAGTAAGAAGACACTTGGTCACATCACCTATTCTGTGATACACGTTGGTATGCAGTCATTTGACAATTGAGATTAGCATAATGTTTAGTGCATGCTGATAACTTACCGGTTCTCATTGCGGAATGTTCTGATTATTGAGGCCACGGTTGACCTTCTGAGGTTTGGTTGAATCATTGCAGCCGCCTCAGTCATTGTCATGCCATGATTTATGACATGGTCTACAACTATTGCCCGAATTTCATTGGACACTCTATGCTGTTGCTGCCGCTGTCTTGTCCGTGGTCTTGTCCTCTACCACGTTCCCCCACACCTCTCAAACGAGGCCCACGACCACCTCTCAGAAGGGGTGCCTGTCCCCTGCCATTCCTTTGACCAACACGTCTTCCTCGTCTTCCTCCCACCACTGCTTGACCTCCATTGTGACCTGGATCACCTGCTGGCTCCATGTTACATATCACTACGCTCTTGCAATTGGATCCCAATCAACTCTTTACTCATTCCACAAAGTGCACTCAATCATTAGTAACGAGTTGGCAGAATTGGACAAGCAATTACAGTGCAGTGCTGTCAATGCTGTAAATAGTCTGAAAAGGTGTAAGAGTATTTGGGACCATAGACACAGTGTCTGATGAAGCATTATGATACAGTAAAATATTACTGTAGGCTACATCCATGGGTATTGTAGTCTAATTGGTTCATGCTTCACACTTATTAGTGACAAGGAATCTCGTTATCTTGAAACTTTCATGATTGAACAAACATTGAACAAACTGTTCATGATTTACTGTAAACATGGAAGATTGTTTGTCTGTTTCCATACAACTATGCATTAAGAGTAATGCAACAGTTACTTATCATTTTGAGCAGTTGTATCAATTGATAGTTAGATCATTGTAAGGAAATGAATAGACACTCATTTGAAATGTAATGTGTGAATTGCCTTTTGAAATAGTAGTAATTTGATGTTAAGTTGTGTCATATTGAACAGGAGATTTTTGTTGAATGAACAAATGATCTAAGTTTTATGTGTATTGTATCCAAGCAATTGAGAAAAGGGTTAGAGTTTTGAAAAATGTGCATTTTGATCATTGGTTGTGAGTTTTGTGTCTAGAGTTGTGAAAAATGGCATCAAGGTTCTGAAAATAGTAACTAAGTGATTGTAAAAAACTGTAAACTTAAGTATGTGGAGAATGGGATTCCCCTGCTGAGTCGTGGTTTCTCACAAAGTTTCTTCCTCATATTCCATTGTTATATTTAACTTTAATGATAGCCTTGCTTACTGGTAATATTTTAGAAACATACTTTTTTACAGGAACTGCTGGTAAAGAAAGACATTTTTCATGAAAGCTTCATCAGACAATGTATGAGCGAATTTGCTCACACTGTTTTGAGATGATGGAAGAAGATGTTTAAATAACCCTAACATGTTTGAAAATTGCTCAGAATGGCTTACGTACTTGAGACATCCAGCCTAACAAGTATGTTTGTAAAATATGTTACCTTGACAATGGTTCTTTTCACGAGTTCACACATCAAATTAAAGAGAGTAAAGATTATGCATATTTGGCGTGCTGTCCGGGTGAGGGCTCCCGTTAGGGACTTGTGTTTGATTAGTGTTGTAATTCCACTTGTGGACTCCACTTGTGTTTAATTAGGTTTAATTTTCTGAACCTGCTCCTCCCGAAATTTGTTAATAAAACATCACTTCTGCTCAGTGCCATAGTTGTCATTTTTTCCTGTAGGACATGTTTATGTTTTCAGATACTTTCATACATATACTTCATATACCATAAAACAGCTGACTGGAAACTGCAGTGATGTGGTGTAAAGCACATGGAAACAAATTGTGAATTGTTGTAATGCCAGAATGTAGCCCTGATGAAGTCAGTATAAATATACTTTTTAATTTGAAATTTGAATTATAAAATGATTAATAATATGTGCTTATCATCAGAGCGGTGTACAAACAACATTATATTAAGGCATGTTCTCTTAAAAAGCATTAAAAACAAGTTTGATTAAAAATGATGTGCTGTGCTGTGTGTGTGTGTGTGTGTGTGTGTGTGAGAGTGTGTGTGTGTGTGTGTGCGTGCGTGCGTGCGTGTGCGCGCGCGCATGTGTGTGTGTTGTCTTTGTAACCATTACTGCGTTGCAATAAGCAAGGATGTCAATACCAGACATTTTTGGAGATATTTTTTTTTGGTCCCCCATGAGGATAACAGCTTATAAATTATGTTTTTTGAAAATTATGGTTGTACAGTATCATTATGTCTGTGGAAAGTCCCCATAAAAGATGAAAACCAGACGTGTGTGTGTGTGTACATGTTTTTCTAGCCTGGTGGGGACTTCAACCTGACTGTAGACAGACTCATGGGGACTCGTGTCACCGTGGGGACCTAAATTGAGGTCCCCACGGGCACAAAAGCTTATAAATCATTCAGAATGAGTTTTTATGAAAATGTAAAAATGCAGAATGTCTCCTGTGAGGGTTAGGTTTAGGGGCAGGGGCAGTGTAAGGGGATAGAAAATACGGTTTGTACAGTATAAAAACCATTACGCCTATGGTGAGTCCCCAGAAGGATAGCGACATGTGTGTGTGTGTGTGTGTGTGTGTGTGTGTGTGTGTGTCCCACTAGTTGGACATACAGATAGTATCGCACAATCATAAACATAACATAGACATAAAATTAAACAAATAACATACAAAACATTTGAAAATGAACTGGGTTCATTTTTAACAAAGACTAGCTATTTGACTTAAAATTGTCATAAAATATCAATGAAAATTTGATCAAATTATCACTCACAGTTTCAGTCTGCAACAACATTCAGATCAACAATAGAGGGTGACCTATTTGGTCATTTTAGGGGCTCTTTAAGGAATAATAGTATCTTCTCACTGAAAAGATTTGCATGGTAATCTCTGGTGTCTGCTTCTGAAGGGGGGGTCCGTTTTTTTTACACAGATGTCCTTCACTCCACAGCTTACGACACCAACCTAATCAAAGATTTTACAGATATTCACTAGCAAGGACCACACCACAACTGCACAGAATTAGCTAAGCTTTATGAATTAATAAGGGTCGAGGGGAATGGGGAAAGACGTAAACGACAGATCTCCGAATGAATAAGGGTCGAGGGGAATGGGGAAAGACGTAAACGACAGATCTCCGTCAGGCTGATCGGGGAGTCTGACCCGGGAGACTCAGAGTGGGGGCTTCGTCTCGGTAGGCAGTAAGCTGAGTCACTTGAAGACCCCCCTGGATGCAGCCTGTGGAATTAAAAATTGAGGTGTTAGAGATTGAAGGAGAGAGGATTGGGGTCGAGGGAAAGTGGGATGAATGGATGAGTTGGAAGGGAAGGGGTCGGGGGAAAGAGGGATGGATGGATGAGTTGGAAGGGGAAGGGTGGGTGGGGTTCGAAAAACTGAGACGAACGGTGTGGTGAAGGTGGGTACCGTGTATATATACAGACGGGGAGAGAGAGCTGATTAGTTGAGGGGTGGTCCTGCTCCTGAACTTTAATTAACTTGTTAAATACATTTCACTAGCAAGGAGCACACCACAACTGCACAGAATTAGCTAAGCTTTATGAATTAATAAGGGTCGAGGGGAATGGGGAAAGACGTAAACGTCAGATCTCCGAATGAATAAGGGTCGAGGGGAATGGGGAAAGACGTAAACGACAGATCTCCGTCAGGCTGATCGGGGAGTCTGACCCGGGAGACTCAGAGTGGGGGCTTCGTCTCGGTAGGCAGTAAGCTGAGTTACTTGAAGACCCCCAAAGGTTTGGATGAGACGATGCGGGCTTGAGCTTGACGTAGATCGTTTAGATTATTGCGGATGTACAAGCGGTACGCCTCGGATGACCATCGACCTAAGACTCTGATTGTCTCGTCCGAGATGCCCATGCTGGCGGCCGTGGTGGCTGCTCCTATACGGAACGAATGTATAGAGTAATGTTCGGGAGATATGCCGGAGGTCCTGAGAATACTTTGGAAGTGTTTGCTAAACCAGAATCTCGTGGCCATTTTCCTGTTTTCCGTGAGGAAGAGTGGTTCTTGAGGAGATGAATGGTTGGCGTATCTGGAAGAAACGTATTTCGAAAGTGGCTCATAAGGACTGAGGAAGGAGTGGAGGCGAAAGATGTATATTGGAAACGCCTCTCCGAATTGGTCGGTTTTACTTCTCTTGAGATTATATATCAGAGAATCTGGTGTATGAGCGGTGATATCTGAGAGGCTGGGATGAATGGCTGGGTTGAAGGCTGAAGTCGACGGGGCGAATTCTGAGCATCTCAGGAAGCCGAAGAATGCGAGAAAGAACATGCATTCTAATGTTTGGTCAATCGATGGGCTCAGGTAGCCGGAACGTAATGTGTGGATGCATTGGCTCAGGAGGTCAGAAGTTAAGGGTAAGCGTTTGATGTTGAGGACTGGTTCTTGTTTCCGTAGACCTCTGATAAGCATAGATACGTGGGAGTGAGAAATGATTTGGCATTGGTCGCCGGTGGCAAGTTTGTAGATAAAGTTAATTCCGGATAGGTAAGTCTGAATGGAGGATGCCCTGATATTTTGGTAGGAATGGGCGTGAGTAATGAAGTTACAGATGGACAAAACGTTCATTAGAGGAAATGAGAGTTGGTAAAAGGAGTGGTAAGCCTTGAAACAGTTCCACCCGGTCAAGTAAGCAGAGAGGGTACTCTGGGCGAGGCCGTTGAGAATAGCTTCTCGCGAAGCATGTGAAAGTTCTTCCAGCTGTGGATTTAGTTGAAGATGGTGGCTGAAAACGGTGGAACTGGCGTGGGATGGATGTCTGATTCTGGAGCTAAGATTCTGAACTTCTGAAAAGAGAAACGAGACAATGAGTCGGCTATTCTATTGTGGTATCCTGGAACGTGTGCTGCTCGGATGATGAACTGACGTTGCGCCGATATGAGTGTCAGTCTGCGAACTAATTGCATGATCGTCAGGGAACTGGATCTGCCTTTGTTTATAATTTCAACTACTGCCGAGTTGTCTGAGTGGATGAGTATGGAATGTCGGGACCATTCGTGCCCCCAAAGGAGGGCTGCTATAATGACAGGATACATCTCATAAAGTGCGGATGAGGGAAAGTCTGGCTGCTGAATAAGATGGCTGAACTCTGGTGGCCACTCGGAAGCGAACCAGTGGCCACTGTAGTAGCCCCCGAATCCTATGGAAGGCGCTGCATCTGTGTACAGCTGGATGTCTTCTGGCTGTGTGACATAGTCATTATAAAAGAAGGATATGCCGTTCCATGAAGACAGGAATTTCTGCCAGAGCCGCATTTCCATTTTGCATGCTTCATCCAAGGTGACTTTGTCGTGTAGAGAGGGTATTGATGCTGCTTTTGATAGTAGGTTGGAAAGGAAAGATTTTCCCTGGGGAATTATTCTGATGGCGTAGTTAAGGTGGCCGAGGAGGGCTAGCAGCTGTTGCTTTGTGCACCTGTCTGCTAGGAGATAGTTTGATAGGAGCAATGAAATGCGTTGCGTTTTCTCAGGAGGTAGAGATGCTTGGAAGGAGATGGAGTCTAGGGTGATGCCTAGAAACTCGATGGAGGTGCAGGGCCCTAAGGTCTTTTCTTTTGAAAGGGGTACGCCTAGTTCGGAAAACACTTTAACGAGGGTGGAAAGTCCTGAGTGTGGAGGTGCGGATGTAGGTGTGATGATGAGGAAGTCGTCGAGGAGGTGCAGGACGTAGGGAAGCCTGTGGTTGTTGATGAGAATCCAACATAAAGCCTCAGAGAGGGAGTCAAATATCTTGGGGCTGCTTCTGCAGCCGAAAGTGAGGCGTACTGAAAAATAATAAGCTCCTTTCCAAAATATTCAGAAGAAACGCCAGAATTCTGGGTGAATGGGCAAGACTTTGAAAGCACTGGTGATGTCTGCTTTTGAAAGCCATGCTCCGTGGCCTGCCTTGCGGATGAGAGTGATGGCTTGGTCGATAGAAGCGTATTTCATGGAGAAGTCTGGGGCTGGAATGATGCTATTAATGCTGGGAATGTGTGAGCCGTGTGGGGAGGACAGGTCGATGATTAATCTCTTCTTCCCGGAATACTTCCTGGTTGCGATTCCAATAGGGCTGACGCGAAAAAGAGTGAAAGGAGGTTCTTTAAACGGGCCTATCATAAATCCCTCTTGAACTTCTTTAGCTATTAAAGTGTCAACAGTGTTTGGTTCGGAGAGAGCAGACTGGAGGTTATGGGAAAGATGAGAAGTGTCTGGGATTATTTCTATGCCTGGAAGAAAGCCGTTTTTAAATCCATTGATAAGAAAATCAACAAACTCTCTGTCGGGGTGGTATAGTAAGGCAGTAGCTAATGCTTCTACCTTGACTGGTGTGCCGAGATACTGTAATAGTCAGTCGGGTAGAGCAGTTGGGTTGTGGGGGCAAGATGCTCTTGAGTGGGCGCCTCCACAGAAGGAGCAGGTGTGTAGGAATCTACAATTGGAAAGAGAGCAGCCAAGATGGTTGAAGTTGTTGCATACCATTCTTCCTCCTTGGTAGAGGATCGGTCGTCCTCTTTTGTCGATGCCTTTGGGAAGTGGAACGTTGGCTGTGGGCTGTGTGTTTAGAGGTTTCGGAATTAGAGGAGGAGGTGGGGCTGCTGTGGATAATCTATTGAATACAGATGTTTTGCGTGAGGAGGGTTGAGATTGAGAGGGTGTGATGGTGCAAGCTGAGGCTGGATGTGATGGTGCTCCGCATAGTTCACAGGACATAGAAGTGCGTGCTGCGTAGATCCGACAATAGAGTTCTGCATCGAGAGTGCCCCAGTATGTCCCCTGATTGAACTGCTGTAACCGACCTGCTACTTGTGCGGCGAAAAGAACGTGGTAGTTGTAGAAGCCTGTTCCTCCGAAACGCACACCCATGTCTAAAATGATTGATAGGTAATCATCTAGCTCGGTTCTCCGATCAGGATAAACAGAGCAAATTATATCTCTGTAGATCGAGAAAGCCAAAGCAAATTCGGTGGGAGTGAGGTCCTTTGAACGAGAGTTTAAAGGATGGCTGAACTGCATTAGGCCTTGAATGGTTTTCAGCTCTCTGGGCTGGCTGATATTTAAGAGGGATGGATGGAGGAGCTGGGCTAAATCTGTGTAGTTACCTGATAAAATCTGAAGACGTAAGGCTGAAGAGACTGGGGAAGGTCGGTGGATTGATGACGCTGGACGAGGAGGCGGTGTAGCTGTGGCCAGGGTATATGGGCTAGTATTTATTGGCAGGATGTGAGGGTGTTGGGAAAGGGAGGGGTAGGGGTGGGGGAGGGAGGGGAAAAGAGGTATATTAGGTGCGTAAAAGGAAGAAAGAGGAGGGGGTTGAAAAGGTCCGCTGAGAGGTAGAAGTCCTGGGTTTGCTGCATGGGGGACTTGAATTGGGTGAATTTGTAGGGAAGAATCAGAAATAACAGGGGCCGTGTGGCTGTTAATGCCAGAAGGAAGGGTAGAAGAATGGATGCTGGGATGGAGGGATGAATGTCCGTGAGGATTTGTAGCTGTTTGTGAGCTTAAGTAAGCAAAGAAAGATGTCATGAATTGTGATAAGTCTGAGTTAGAAGGTGCAGATGTTGGAGGTAGTATTACTTGGTCTCCACTAGGTGGCGCGGACACTGCTGGCTGAGGCCGTTGTGGAGGCAGTGTGGTGACGTCATGAGTGACGATGAGAGGATCGCGTGTCAATGCCGGAAGCGTTGGAGGCTCGGAATTTGAAGTGTGTGTAGATGCTGTGTAAAGCTGAAAAAGTCTTGATTTATTGTCGGATCGGCTGAAGTGGATACCTTTGTCCTTAAGAGCACGCTGAAGGCGAGCCACGGTCCAATTCTTGATGGTATTCTCTGGTCTGGAAGACGTGGCGTGAGTGTGCTGAGAATTGCTACGGTTTGTTGGTTGACGTGGAGAGCGATCGCGCCGGCTTTCGTGCCTGTGTCGATCGTTGATGGTAGTTCTCGTTTGCAGAGGAGAGTGATCCTGTCGAGTCGGGGTTGGAGAAATCTTCGATGATGAACTGTGACGTGAATGTCCGCTGGACTGAGGAATTTCTACGACGGAACGCAGCCGGTGTGAATTTTGGCTGCCTGGGGATTGTTGTGAAGACCTGACGGTCTGTGACGGAGGAGAGATTCTGAATAAATCGCCTTCGGAGTCAGAGGGGTTGATCTGCAGCTCGGAATCCATTTCGAAAAACTGAGACGAACGGTGTGGTGAAGGTGGGTACCGTGTATTTATACAGACGGGGAGAGAGAGCTGATTAGTTGAGGGGTGGTCCTGCTCCTGAACTTTAATTAACTTGTTAAATACATTTAAAAAAGGTTCCTATTTCTTAGCTTTTCACAAATTAACTTTCAAATTAAGTTAACATCCCTATGGCTTTACATATGTGTGTGTATGTGTGAGAGTTTCCTCTCTGCTCTTTACCTTTAAAAATGGCTGTCTTTTTTGACACTACAGCTAGTCACATAACATAATGGAGATGGTAACGTTAGTGACTGATGAATTGGAATCTAAGGAAGCGCACCGGACTCACTCACTAGCTTTTCGCTGAGAAGCCAAGCAGTGCCTGGTCTCTCAACGGTGGACACAGGGATTATGGTGATGGACGTTAACCTAGATGTTCCCTATCAGTCAGTCACGTTCAACGTTAACGTCAGTGACTGATGAATTGGGATCCTAAGAGAAACACCACACTCGCTGCACCTTCCAGCCCCCCATTCAATATCCACTTCTGACTCTAGAGGAGGAGATGGAGGGTGTTTCGCGACGGGAGCATAAACCACCTTGACGGTTGTTGTATGAAGCGGTTGATGTGTTGTCCATCTGGAGCAGTACATGCTTGTCCCGCAGCAACTGTAGAAACCGGCAGAGTGCAAGGAATACTGCTAGCAACTCGAGGCAATTGATATGCCACTGCAGTCGAGTTCCTGTCCAGGAGCCTGTGGCAGTATGACCATTGCACACGGCACTCCAGCAGGTGGTGGAGATATCTGTTGAGACAACAACATGCCTGGACACTTGTTCTAGGGGAACTCTGGCCCGTAGAAAAGCAAGGTATGCCCACGGACTGAAAGCTTGCAGACAGGCCGATGTGATTGTCACCCAGAATGTGCCATAGTGCCATGCCCATCTCGGGTCATGTAACCAGTGCTGAAGCGGTCTCATATGAAGCAATCCGAGTGGTGTGACAGCGACTGCGGAATCCATATGCCCCATGCAGGAGCCTCTGAAATTGTTTCAGTGGAACCAATGTCCTCACCAATGTCCATGACTGAGCATGTTCAGTGGTGAGACATGTTGTCATGTTGACAGAGTCCAACTCCATACTGAGAAAAGAGATACTTTGCACGGGGGAGAGTTTGGAGGGGGAGAGAACGCTCAATGCTGATAGCCGCTCCATGGCGAATTCATCTCAGAAGGGACCTGCTGTCGCAAGCAAATGGCTTGATATGGCACCCCAGCCTGTGGAAACTTCACGTGTGGATGCTTCAAGGTCATTAGAGGGTTTAAGTGCTTTGCCTTCGAACGTCCTCTACATTTTGTATTTTTACATATTCTTGTGTTAGTTCTGCCCTTGTTAGTGCAGTCTGCACTTTTCTCTGTCTCATAAGCAAATTTGGATAGGCTTTAGCTCGTCTCTCATTGGCCTGGATTCGCCTATTACACTGAGCTTCTAGGGGCACCGCCCATCTGTGGCTTGTTACCTTCTGTGATTGGTGCAACTTATTTTGGGTTCTGCTACCTCGTAGCTCTCACGGCACACAGTGTTGAAGTGACCGCTCTCGAAAGGGAACATCTCCGGTCACTATTGTAACTTCGGTTCTCTGAGAGGCAGGAACGAGACACTGCAGGTTATCCCGCCAGTATTTGCGTGCGATTTACATATTATGCGGGCAATTGGCCAGTTTTTCTAATTGGCGTTAGCCTATCATATTCAAGAATTTGGATTGTCCCGCAGCGTTCTATGCAGTGTCTTGTTCCCGCCTCTCAGGGAACCGAGGTTACGATAGTAACCGGAGACATTTTCACTTAACCTGAAACAGGAAATACAGACAAGAATGAAAAAAGAAAAACTACTGAAAATGAGGGCTATTTAGAACTGTCCCAAATGGCACCCTAAACCCTTGCAGGCTTCCTATGAGTCCGCACTTTCGTGACATAATGCCGCTTTGACTGCCGCTGTGAAAAGTGCGCATCGAGGGCGCATATCGACAGCCAAGGGGGCGCTCGCGAGCACCCTTCTGAGACCTGTTGTGGAAATTTGAACTCTTTAGTGGTGAGATTGTAATGAAAACCAAACCCACTTCTCTTCAAAGTATTTTATTCTTGCAAGAAGGCCATTCGCATGCAGTTTCAGCAGATAAGGACAGCCTCACCCAGTGCAGGCTGCCTAATATAGATCACTCACCTCCCCACCCTACTGTTTTCCTGTTATGTTGATAAAACTGAAGATCTATTCCATATAAGGGGCAAAACCATCACTCATTCTCTAGGCCCAAGACAGAGGAGCCACTTCTAAGAAACAGCAGGATGTAGACATGTAACACCTTTTGTTGCAAACACAATTTTTCAGCTTGTTTCGTCTGACACTTGAAATACACATACTGTAATTTTACAAAGATCTGTACTCATGCAGACACATACATAAAATAAAGTAAATGTATTTTGCATAAAGCAAAATTAATTTCCACTGGACTCCTCCCTTTTGATTATTATTAATCAACTTAAAAAGTATTTTACATTCTTTTATACATATTCATCCGAAATATTAATAAAACATATTCTTTTAGAAAGAAGAAATGTAATCTGATTTTTTTTTGTTCGACATAGATATCCCTGTTGGTTAATCAAGCAGTAACAAAATCAAACTTTTCTATTGAATTCTGTTTGCACCATCTCGTAACACGGACAGACCTACACATAATCATCTTCTCCTAACATTCTATAAAGAGTAAGAGTTTTTTTTTTTTTTGTATCATCTTTTGCTTAATCTTTTAAGAAATCAACAGCCTCATATTGCTGCAAAGGAAGTTATCAATTTGCGTGCCAAATCCTTCCCCCAGACCTACTCTGAATTCTTACATATTATTAAAGTGGAAAGAAGAATGGGACCCATGCACTAACAACAAATGACAACATCAGATGTTGTTTAGGACAATCCCATGCAATTTATTCACCTTTATGTGTGTTTTGGACGATCTTAATCATTTTCCTAACCATATTTTGTTACCTTTTAATGCAAGCAGGCAATGGTTTTACTTAGTAAGCTCTATTTAACAGCGTATTTAATAAGATCTAACCAGAATATATTGCTTTAAACAATGTAGTTGTTTACCCTTAACGGTAACACTTTATAATAACTACATGCTATGAAGCATTAGTTATGCATTAGTAAATAGTTAATTCATCATTTATAAAGCATTAATAGACATTACTAAGCAGTTTATAAATACAGCTATACATGCTTTATTCTTGATTTATAAGCACATCTATAATGTGTTTAATAATTGTATTTTCATACTTTATAAATGATACATTTATCACTTCTAAATTAAGTATTACATTATTTACAAACCAGTTATTTAGGAGTTGTCAGTGGTTCATCAGATCATTTAGAAAGTGTAAGTAAAGGATTAATAAACTATTTAAATATACATTTATACATCTTATTATTTAGGCACATAGAAATAGTTACTCAGTGTGTTAATAAATGTTTTATTAACATGTATTTCTACTGTAATTCATGATTAATTCAGGTAGTAATAATAATATTAATGTTCCAAGTGCCCAACCAAAGTGAACACGGATCCCCATAATGGTGAGCTGTTTTTGTTTTTTGGCTTGACAAAATGGCACTCAAACTAATTAATCTTAACTTGTTGTTTCTGAGTAAACAAGGAATACTATGTGAATAGTAAAGATTACTAGATTTTTACAATTAAGATAAGACATCAAGTAAAGTTAACTAAAAAGTGTTAGTTAGAATCACTGTTGGATTTTACAGTGACCCAGCTCTTGCCATGAGAATAACTTTGGCTGCTGACATGGCATTAAATCTTTAAATGCACTGGGTAATTTTGGAGAACTGGAATAGTTTGTAATGGATCCAGATCATTGACTCCTTAACCTCATTGCGAATTAATAAAGATTTTCAGAATTTTGCTGTATGAGCAATGATTATGAGTTTAGGTTCATGTTTCTTGGTCTAAAGTTTAGCTTTGTTCTCCCTACATAACTTGTTTTAATTCATGCTCTGAGCTTGATTAAAACATTAAATTCTTTAGCAATATGTTGGAAATTTGGTTATGCTAAATGTCAAGTGGTTCACTAAGTGTGGTACGAGTGCCACTAGTGGTACTCAGGCTGCCTCTAGTGGTACGCAGAGGAATCACTAAATAAATTAACGTTAAAACACAATACATTTTAATGTAATCTTTATTTGAGTAAAGTTTTTTGTTTTTGTTTTATACATTTAAGTACAGTACAGTTTTAATTTAACTTTATAACACATTTTAATTTAACCATTATTTAATTATTTTATTTACCTGTATGTAAGCACAGTGCAGTGTTAATGTACAAACTGTATTTACATCAATAAATATTCTTATTAGGAATAAACTGCCTCGTTTTTGAACTGTGCAGAGCTGTAGCTGAATAGTTAGGCCTACTACGCTACTGTATTTTAATGTTGGTCATTATGGTGGTACTTGGAGGGCCAAATATTTTCTGAGGTAGTACTTGGTATAAAAAGTTTGAGATCCACTGCTGTAACCAATAGCATCCTTCACAGATTTTCAGAATTATCCAGACCTTTTTGCCCTGTATTGCAAGCTTTAATCGGATTGCTATTCAAAATAGTAGCATTTATGGATGTAATGTCTGCATTAATATTTTTAAACCCTTAAAAAGTTTCTTCATTAATAATCCCTAGATTATTCTTAATGCATAGTGAGAGTCCTTATAGTCTATAACATTATTTCATATATTTTCCTCTTTTCAATTTAGCCTACATATACCTGAAATAGTTTATAATAAATGAGTAATCAATTAAATCATTTTATCTATATAAATTATCAACCCTAGTTTGATTTAATCAAATAAATCATCAAAATCCTCACAAAAACAGATTATCCTGTTAAGCTCAAACCATTGTTTGGTCCACATCTTCTTCCAGGTGTGCTGATCATCTTGTTCACCCCATGGAGATTCCATCTTGTGACTCTTTGCGAGCCAGTGCAATGGGCTTTCCTTTGTTGGCGAGGGAGGGACATTACTAGCACGGACCCTTGATCCCTCACTTTATGCTTTGGAAGGTTGTTGAGGCTGGTTGATGAAGTTTAAGGTGAGAGGCTTGGACCCAGGTGTCAGACTCTCCAACCATTTTGCTGGTCATTGTGAGAGTTTTCCCTGAGATCACATCCGCACCCCCACTGGTCCTTATTGGTGGACTTAACCATGTCCTGGCTGCTGTCACCTGTGAATGGAGACCTTAGGTATTTTTGTTAGAGACAACATATATTAACTCATCTGCTTATCTGGCCGGTCGTCCTTTTTGGTGTGACCTGTGAAAATGTAATGTGGGCTGAGGGCTGTCCTGGCTCATTTTGGGATATATTTTAATTGCCATCAATACAATGAGCAGGACTTAGTCATTTTATGTCATGCACAATTTCGTGTATTATCATCTAATTTGCATTCTCACTATTTATCCATCTTGTGGATTTTCAAATTTATTCTCAATATTTGGCCAATTCAACTCTGTTTCTACTCGTTTTACAAACAGAAACGTATTATCAGCAGATATTTTCTGAAGCACACCTCTGTATCAATGGCGGCTGTTAGTAAGACCCTCAGCATTTAATAAAAACTGGCTTTGATGGGTTAACTATTTTATATGTTCTTCAATATATTTAATGCGGTTTCATGCGTGAGGGACGCCGGACAAATGGATGTCTATCTGAGTCTAAAAATATATGGGCAGCATGTGACCTGAATCTGGTCTCTAATTGGTTCTTAAAGATCCTCCTCCGGACGCAGGTCGTTGCGTCCCTGGCGAATCAGAATTGGATGCGTGTTATTTTATCCAATCTGATTGGTTCTCGTCACCTGTCATTCAACTTTACACTCTTGGCCACTAAAGCGAAAGTGCGCGGGCGACAGTGTCACTCCGACTCTGCCAAAACCTTGTTATGATGATCCTTTCGTAGAGATGGCAGCAACGCGATTACCAAATCCAGCAGCAGGCCAGTGACAGAGGATGAAGCTGCACTCAGAGCTCCACGCGCTTGTTATGAGAAACGTAAGTTAAGTGGCTGACTTGATGTTTTGTTAGCAATGCCCTTTATTGCTTTCCCTGTCTTTTATTTCAAAGTGTTGGTACTGAAGTTTTGTGGACAACAACGGGGTAAGAGACCTCAAATATCTGACTGAACAATGCAAACGTCATGACACTACTGAGATGACTGACTTTAATCAGAGAGTCATTGAGAAATTTGCTGGCCAGAAAGAAAGGAGAGCAAAATGTATGTTCAAGTAGTCAACATGCTAGTCTTTTGTGGCTGTTTTCTTTTGTTTTTCATTTCCTCATTCAATTATATGTGGGAAATTAATATGTAAAAAGATAAAAGTGAAGACACTGTTTTCTCATTAATGCTTGAATTTAGTCAACATGCACCTTGATACTGCCCCCCAAGTTATGTGCTGCGTAGGTGTGGCACTGTTTCTTTCTGCCACAACAATAACCCAGGCCAGTATAGTTAGCCAAATTCATTCATGGCCATTATTTTATTGGGCATATTCTGCCCTGTAAACACACTTTAATTTGGGCACAGCTTTTTTGATTGGAATGATTTACTTGTCTTTGGTGAAACACCATCTCTCATCTTTCACACACACTTTCATACACTTTCACACACCCACTCTGGCCGGAGCATCATACCTTTTCGTCTGCCTCAGCAGATTGTGAACTAAATGGGGAATGTACACTCAAGGATTATTAGGAACACCTGTTCAATTTCTCATTAATGCAATTATCTAATCAACCAATCACATGGCAGTTGCTTCAATGCATTTAGGGGTGTGGTCCTGATCAAGACCTGAACTCCGAACTGAATGTCAGAATGGGAAAGAAAGGTGATTTAAGGAATTTTGAGCGTGGCATGGTTGTTGGTGCCAGACGGGCCGGTCTGAGTATTTCACAATCTGCTCAGTTACTGGGATTTTCATGCACAACCATTTATAGGGTTTACAAAGAATGGTGTGAAAAGGGAAAAACATCCAGTATGCGGCAGTCCTGTGGGCGAAAATGCCTTGTTGATGCTAGAGGTCAGAGGAGAATGGGCCGACTGATTCAAGCTGATAGAAGAGCAACTTTGACTGAAATAACCACTTGTTACAACAAAGGTATGCAGCAAAGCATTTGTGAAGCCACAACACGCACAACCTTGAGGCGGATGGGCTACAACATCAGAAGACCCCACCGGCAGGGCTCTGAACCGGTTCAAGGAACGAAAACGAAAACCGGAAACGAACGAAATTTTAAGAGGAACAAAAACGGAAACGAAATCAAAATCAATTTGAATCGTTCTGAACAGAAACGTTAATTTGAAATGACCATTAACTGGTTAATAACGTTATTTTATCGTTCTCTTTAATATTTTAATTTGGCAGTGACCAATCATGAATTGAGTAGTACAGCATGTGACATTGACGGATCAAGCGTGAGTGAAATGCCCGCGCACCATCATCTATGAATCTACCGTCAGTGCTGACTCAGAGCGCGCATTTTCATGCCTCAAGTACATTTCTTTCCCCGCTGAGGTCTACAATGAATGTGCAGGTATTGGAGGACATTATTTTCAAACGTTTAAATAAGCAGTACGGACTTTAAGCTCAAATAGACTGATTTAGGCTAGTTTATGGATTTTGTTTAAGCCTGTCCAAGCAGGCTACTAGCATCTATCAAACATTTTTCCTATAGTCTTTCAGATTGCCAATACAGGACAGGTCAATGTTTTCTGTATAGACGGTTGATGCTTCGTATTAAATGGTATGTTATATTGCATTAAATGATCAAGCTTTATTAGCTGACTGAATTTGATTATGTGATGCAAGGACGTGTTGCGCAGTGTTTGCTTTGAAATTAGCAGTTGACGATGCATTAAAAGAGCAATGGTTATCCAGTTTATTTATTCTTTATTCATGCAATTTTTAAAACAAGTCGTGTTGAAAAAAAGTTATGTACAAAGAATGTTATCACTCTTCTGAAAATAATTCGGCATAAGAGGACCACTTTAGATTGTCTAACGCTCCATTAAAACAGGTCCGCTGTTTATGCTTTGTAATTCTAATGCATGTATTTCTGGTTTTAAAAATGTTATGAATTAAATATTCAAGTTTAATTACCATGCGTTATATTATTATTGAGTGAAAATAAGTCTATTTATACATATTTGTTTAAAGTATAGGCTAAATTAAAATAACGTTATTAACCGGTATTTTTTCATATCAAACCGTTTTCGGAACAGTAATGTTTATTGAGGAACGCAAAAACGGAAACGCTATAATATCGATTCTGCTCGGAGTGAACCGATTGATATTTTTTTCCGTTTTTAAGCCCTGCCCACCGGGTACCACTCATCTCCACTACAAATAGGAAAAAGAGGCTACAATTTGCACAAGCTCACCAAAATTGGACAGTTGAAGACTGGAAAAATGTTGCCTGGTCTGATGAGTCTCGATTTCTGTTGAGACATTCAGATGGTAGAGTCAGAATTTGGCGTAAACAGAATGAGAACATGGATCCATCATGCCTTGTTACCACTGTGCAGGCTGGTGGTGGTGGTGTAATGGTGTGGGGGATGTTTTCTTGGCACACTTTAGGCCCCTTACTGCCAATTGGGCATCGTTCAAATGCCACGGCCTACCTGAGCATTGTTTCTGACCATGTCCATCCCTTTATGACCACCATGTACCCATCCTCTGATGGCTACTTCCAGCAGGATAATGCACCATGACACAAAGCTCGAATCATTTCAAATTGGTTTCTTGAACATGACAATGAGTTCACTGTACTAAAATGGCCCCCACAGTCACCAGATCTCAACCCAATAGAGCATCTTTGGGATGTGGTGGAACGGGAGCTTCGTGCCCTGGATGTGCATCCAACAAATCTCCATCAACTGCAAGATGCTATCCGATCAATATGGGCCAACATTTCTAATGAATGCTTTCAGCACCTTATTGAATCAATGCCACGTAGAATTAAAGCTTTCTGAAGGCAAAAGGGGGTCAAACACAGTATTAGTATGGTGTTCCTAATAATCCTTTAGGTGAGTGTATATATTATTAGTGGAATACCACCAAGTCTGAACGGGTAACAACATGCTGCCAACGACAGAAGCTACTGAACATAGACACACTGTGGCGTTCCCCTTGCAACAGTGTTTAAACTTTAGGATATCAATAATCAATTTTCTGATGTCAGTCGCCATGAGATTGAGTTTAAAACGCGAAGTCATCATATAAACCTAGGTCAGCAGTTGAGAAAGCCAATTTCAATTTGTCATTTATTTGCGCAAATACAATTTTCTAACCTTTTTGTTGTCGCTCATGAGCTAGTTAGAAGAATATTGGAGATCTCCACACAATCTTGGATCCATGACAAAAACATTCCTATCTCGTACCCCAGGTGAGAGCATTTGGAATTTTAGAGGGGTTTTTTTATTTTATTTTTATTGAATCTAGAAAATTACCTTTAAACAAAATGGAGTGACCAACAATGTTGCTGTTTAGCCATAATTTTCTCTTTGAACATTTTGTGCCCTATTTCCCTTTTCTTTGTCAGATGACTCTTCATAGTCAATAATCTATGTATGTCTTTACCCCTAGTTGGTTAATGTAATGTAATGTAATGTAATAACCTTCACTATGCCAAATCCAGCCCCAGTTTCACTGATTGTTGAATCAAGCTCCCACTTTTGTTAATGAACTTCCTTTTCCTTCATTAAGATGTACAGTAGGGCTGGACTGGTACCTATTGAAAGCAGATTCAGAATGTTAGTTTAACAGAGAATACAAAGAAATGAAAGCTCTAGCCTACAGTTCTGCCAGGAAGATTCACGGTTACGTCACTTATCACATTAGATTAGATTAGATTAGATTAGATTCAACTTTATTGTCATTACACAAGTACAAGTACAAGGCAACGAAATGCAGTTTAGGTCTAACCAGAAGTGCAATAGCAGCAAGTGCAGAATATACAATGTTTGCATAAGTGCAGGACATGGATATGTACTGAATATATATAAATACATCTATAAATAGAGAGATGGCTATTACTATAAACAGAATTTACAGGTGGATATGTACTATGAATATAATATAATATACAGATGGCTATTACTATAAACAGAATTTTACAGATAGAGGTATACAATGATATGTTAGGTAAAGATGAGGAATATGGCAGTGGATTAAGGTAGTGCAATAAATTATGGACAGAAGCTATCCGAAAAAAAGTGTAAAAGTGCAGTGGAAAGTGGTTGCATATTACAGTTAGAAGTATGGTGCAAACTGCAAATGTAAACAGTAGGTACTGTAGATAAGAGTCGGCAGTGCAAATGAGCATAATACAGTTAAGGTATGGTAGTGCAAAATGCATAAGTAAACAGTTGTTACTGTAATAAACAGTCGGTAGTGCAAATAAACGAAGTGAAGGCAGATGTGAGGTAGGAGAGTTAGCAGTATATGAGGGAAGTGGATCAACGTGGGTTTGAGTTCAGTAAAGAGACAGCTCTAGGGAAAAAACTGTTCTTTAGTCTGCTGGTCCTGGTCCGGTGGATCCTGAAACGCCTACCGGAGGGCAGGAGAGAAAACAGTCTGTGGGCTGGGTGAGAGGAGTCCTTGAGGATGCTGCGAGCTCGATGCAGACAGCGTTTCCTCTGGATGTGCTCGATGGCAGGTAGTGGAGTCCCTGTGTTTTGGGCAGTTTTCACCACCCGCTGCAGTGCCTTGCGCTCCGCAACAGAGCAGCTCCCATACCATACTGCCACACAGTTGGTCAGGATGCTTTCTATTGCGCAGCGATAGAAGTTCATCAGGATAGCCGAGGAGAGCTGATTCTTCCTCAGTGTCCTCAGGAAGAAGAGGCGCTGGTGAGCCTTCTTGACCAGGCTGGAGGTGTTGGTTGTCCACGACATGTCAGCCGAGATGTGGATCCCCAGGAACTTGAAACTGGAGACACGTTCAACAGCCATTCCATTGATGTGGATGGTGTCGTGTGTGCCTCTTGACTCCTTCCTGAAGTCCACGATGAGCTCCTTCGTTTTGGTGGTGTTGAGGAGCAGGTTATTTTCGGTGCACCATGTGGCCAGGTGCTGAATCTCCTCCCTATAGGCAGTCTCATCGTTGTTGCTGATGAGACCAATCACCGTAGTGTCGTCCGCAAACTTGATGATAGAATTAGATCCATAAACAGGCTTACAGTCACATCCAGACCTAACCAATCATGTCCTAATTATCAGAGTATAAAATGTGGTCAGTTACACACACGTGTCTGAGTTCCCAGATGTTGACGCCAACATTTACCTCCATCCTCCCCACCACCACCAGGATGGTCCCCGCCTATTTATAATACCTCCCAGGGGGTCGGCTGCGCCCCGCCTTCATCTTCAGGCAGGAAATGCAGAGTCCGTTACCCTCGAGACGGGAGCTACGGACGGGGCCTACGCCAAAGAAACTCTAAATATAATACTTGTTGGTCTGTTAATAAATTTGTTACTTCATTGTACTCATCTGGCTTCCCGAGTCTTTCTGGTAGAACTGCTGTGAGACCAGTGAATAATCAAAAGGAATCAAGTTAATATAACAAATTAACAAAATTTAAAGCAGCCTCTGCAGTGATCATTGAAAATGCAGCAAGGAAGGGAATGGAAGTCCTTCTGTGTATTGTGTGGATCATTAGGCAGTGGAAGCAGTTGGGCTATTGCATTGGATCATCAGCCTGTGGTGGCACTCAAAGGCCTGGTGTTGTGCTGTATGGGCTCTGTTGTTTCTCTGCTTCTTAGACAGAAAATTGTCCTTAGGAAAAGTCTCAAGTGAAAGTTTCACCTTTTCCTTCACTGAATCTTCATGCTGACCCCCTCCAGAAGTGTCAACTTCCTCTTTCAGGAGGGGAGCTGAAGGCCCATCAGCCACTTCCTCTTCTCCTCTGCAGTCGTCTCTCGTTGAAAATACTTCAGTTTATCTGCTTACATTTGTCAAGGCAGCTGTTCCAGAAGTTGTCTGGTCTGAAATGTGAACACACAAGAGAACTGCAAAATTCTAATTAAACCTACAGCACCTTTTTATTTATTTTTCCCTCTCAATGTCTCTTATTTTCAGAAGTCTCTTCTGGTTAACACAACAGCAGTTCCTCGTTTTATTAATAAGCTTAGTTCTTCTTTGCAGGAAAAAGCAAGCAGATGTAGGATGTATGGTAAAATGGTTATGAATTCTTCTTATTCTTTTCTATTTTACTAGAACCTTAAATTACTGTAAGATGTCTGTTATGTGCCTTGGTCACCCAATCTCATTCTTATTCAACACATTTCACAAACATTACCTTAGTTAACATAAACTAAAATCGTCTCGGTTATGTATGGTAACCCTCGTTCCCTGAAGGAGGGAACGGAGACGTACGTCGGTATTACCGACGAATTGGGATCACTTTAGAGAGCCCCTATCAGCTTCGAGATTTAGAGAACAGGCCAGTGATGGTAAGGAACTGTGGCGACGGGACGTACGTCTCCGTTCCCTCCTTCAGGGAACGAGGGTTACCATACGTAACCGAGACGTTCCCTTTCAGACGGTCACTACGACGTACGTCGGTATTACCGACGAATTGGGATCCCTATGGAGAACGCCACAGTTACTACCACTTCCAGCGCCCAGCGAGAGCCCCTCAGACCCCGTTCTGATGCGGGCGGGGAAATTCACGCAGGGAGAGTCACACTGCTGTTCCGCAAGACCCATTCAGCAGACTTATTGGATAACGCTGGGAAAGCGTGCCCGAAGGACGCTGCGGGAGCCACATCATGCCCGGAGGGAGTTACCATGTGGAGAGAACACGTATGGGCTGGCCGTGGGCAGCACAACATACGGAAGTCCCATAGGTGGCCCCGGCCTATACAGGCGGGGGACGACACCGAACTGAGACGGCAGAGGAACTCTGCCAAGGGAAAGACACAAGCTCACCGTAGGGAGCTGTACCATGGAGAATACACGTATGGGACCGCCGTAGGGGTCACGACATACGGACCCCAGTCCGACACAAGTTCCACCAATGCATACAAGTGCCAGACCTGGCGTCAGACGCTCCGCCACATCCGACTGCCGAGGGGTGCGGAGGACTCAACAGGGTTCGCCAATCCTGGGGAACTCGACTGGAGAAAATAAGCGCACGTATCCGTTCCAGGGGAAGGGAATGGCGCAGCAAGCCGACACTTAGAACGGGCACTTCAGTGAAGCTGACTATGGAAAGCGAGCACACGAGAAGCCACCGGTTCTACACGTAGGCTATAAAACCTAGCGAACGTGTTAAGTGTCGCCCAGCCCGCAGCTCTACAAATATCTGTCAGCGAGGCGCCACGAGCCAGCGTCCAGGAAGAAGCAACACCCCTAGTGGAGTGGGCTCTTAACCCGAGCGGGCAGGGCACGTCTTGGGCTTCATAAGCCAAGACGATGGCGACCACTATCCAGTGGGCCATCCTCAGCTTGGAGACAGCCTTTCCCTTCTGCTGTCCTCCGTAACAGATGAAGAGCTGCTCTGAGGTCCTAAGCTTTGCGTTCTGTCAACATAGACGCGCAGGGCGCGAACTGGACAGAGAAAAGCCAGGGCTGGGTCTGCCTCCTCCGAAGGCAGCGCTTGCAGGCTCACCACTTGGTCCCGGAAGGGAGTAGTGGGAACCTTGGCACATATCCAGGCCGGGGTCTCAGGGTTACCTGAGAGTCACCTGGCCCGAATCCCAGGCACGATTCGTCGACCGAAAAAGCCTGCAGGTCCCCTACCCTCTTAACTGAGGCCAATGCAATCAGGAGTATTGTCTTTAGAGACAAGATCTTAAGCTCCGCTGACTGTAAAGGCTCAAAGGGCGCCCTCTGAAGTGCGTCAGCACCAGAGTCAAGTCCCAAGAGGGTATAAAGGGAGGATGAGGCGGATTTAATCTCCTCGCCCCCACAGGAACCTGACGATCAGATCGTGCTTGCCTAATGAATTAACCATTAACCAGGTCATGATTGCGCTATAGCGGCAACATACACCTTGAGGGTGGAGGGAGACAGCTTTCGCTCCAACCCGTCTTGAAGAAAAGAGAGCACAGATCTGACCGAACACTTTCGGGGGTCTTTTCGGTGAGAAGAGCACCAGTCAACGAACAGGTTCCACTTCAACGCATATAGCCGTCTCGTAGAGGGGGCTCTGGCGGAAGTGATGGTGTCAACTACCGCTTGTGGTAGGTCACCTAGAACCTCCGCATCCCGCCAGGGACCAGACATGGAGTTTCCAGAGGTCCGGACGCGGGTGCCACAGGGTGCCGCGTCTCTGAGTCAGGAGATCCTTCCTCAGAGGAATGGGCCAAGGAGGTGCTGTCGCGAGGAGCACTAGTTCCGGGAACCAAGTCCTGTTGGGCCAGTACGGAGCTACCAAGAGGAGCTGCTCCTCGTCGTCCCTGACCTTGCACCGTGTCTGTGCAAGAAGGCTCACTGGGGGGGAACGCATATTTGCGTAGGCCCCGGGGCCAGCTGAGTGCCAGGGCATCCGTGCCGAGGGTTCCCCCGGGCAGGGAATAGTACCACTGGCAGTGGGTCGTGTCGGGGCGGCAAACAGATCGATCTGTGCGGCCCCAAGCGACTCCAAATCAGCTGGACCACCTGGGGGTGGAGTCTCCACTCCCCGGGCAGCACGGGCAACCGTGACAGCTCGTCGGCCGCACGATTGAGCGGGCCCGGAATGTGGATGGCACGAAGGGACCTCAGATGCTTCGTACTCCACAGAAGGAGATGGCGGGCGAGTTGGGACATGCGGCGGGAGCGTAGACCACCCTGTTTGATGATGTACGCAGCGGCCGCAGTCCTGTCCGTCCGGATCAGAACGTGCTTGTCTTTGAGCGACCCTTTGAGGTGGCTGAGAGCAAGACGAACCGCCAGCAACTCCAGGCAATTGATATGCCATTGCAGTTGGGGCCCCGTCCACAGACCCGATACTGCAAGCCCGTTGTACGTGGCACCCCAGCCCGTGGATGAGGCATCTGTGGAGACAACAGAATGCCTGGACACTTGTTCTAGAGGCACTCCTGCCCGTAGAAATGAAGGGTCCGACCACGGGCTGAAGGTTTGGCGGCATCTCGGCGTCACTTGGACACGGAGGGACCCGCTGTGCCACGCCCATCTCGGGACTCGGTCGTGTAGCCAGTGTTGAAGCGGTCTCATATGGAGCAGCCCTAGCGGTGTTACTGCGGCTGCTGCTGCCATATGCCCCAGGAGCCTCTGAAATTATTTCAGTGGAACCGCTGTACTGCGTTTCAGCTGTTACTTGAACGTATTCAAGCAGCTCAACACCGACTGGACGCGCTCCTCGGTGAGAGAGATCCTCTGTACGGGACAGAGTTTGCTCTTCTCCCAGTTGACCCGAAGACCCAACCGGCTGAGGTGCCGAAGCACCATCTCCCTGTGTTCGCACAACTGTTCCCGCAACTGGGCAAGAATCAGCCAGTCGTCGAGATAGTTGAGAAGACGAACACCACGCTCTCTCATGGGAGCAATGGCCGCCTCCGCGACTTTCGTGAAGTCACGGGGCGACAGGGACAGCCCGAAGGGCAGGACTTTGTACTGACATGCCCGTCCGTCGAAAGCAAAGCGTAGAAACGGTCTGTGTCAAAGGAGAATCGAGACATGAAAGTACGCGTCCTTCAGGTCGATCGCTGCAAACCAATCCAGGGGACGGACGCACCTGAAGATGCGTTTCTGCGTTAACATTCTGAACGGCATCCTGTGGAGGGAACGGTTCAAGTAAGGCAGGTCCAAGATTGGCCGTAACCCGCCGCCTTTCTTGGGTACAATGAAGTACAGGCTGTAGAACCCGGACTTCATATCGGCTGGAGGGAACGGCTTTATCGCGTCCTTCGCCAGTAGGACAGCGATCTCCGCCTGAAGCACGGGGGCATCCACCCACGCAATAGACGTGAAGTGAATGCCCCCTAACTTGGGAGGACGCCAGGCGAACTGAATCGCAAGCCGAGTCTGATGGTACAGATGACCCAGCGAGACGGGCTGGGGAGCGCTAGCCAGGCCCCCAGAGACCGAACAAGCGGGGTCATCGGTACCACAGACGTACCCGCAGCAGGGCAGCGAGGCGGAATGCAGGGACCCCAGGACGACATGGGAGTGGTCCGTGTAGGGGTCTGGGTCTGACACACGACCTGCATCCGCTGAGGGGGTGTGCGAGTGTGGGAAGGCCGCTTGAGTGCGTTCCCACAGCCGGCACCCCCTGCTGGCGATTTGGAGAGGCACCAGAGGCTGACAAGGCATGGGAGCGTTGTACACCGCCCAGCGCGCTCTCCAAATGAAGGAGGGGCTGAGCGTGGCAAGGCTTTGTGGCGTTGCACACGGTCTGCCTCACCTCCTTCCTCAGCGGGGAACAAGAGCCGCGAGGCATAGTCGTCCACACACCACTGAGAAGAGGGGAATGAGAGTGGCGAGGCTTGTAGCGTCACACACTGCCATTCTCGCCCTCTTGTGGGGAGGGGAAGGAGGGTGGCGAGGCTTGTAGCGTCACACGCTGCCATTCCTGAACTCCCGAGACCCAGAGATATTGGAACTGTTCTTCTCTTTTTTTTCTTTTTTTTTAATATATATATATAGATATATATATATATATATTTTTTTTTTTTTTTTTTTTTTTTTTTTTTTTGGGTACCACTGGCTGTTTTTAACCCCAGTGGCGGAACATGAATTACTAATGGTTTTTACCCAGCCCTCCTCCGGGGGAAGAACAGTCCCGAACCAAATCCGGGTCAATGGTGTTTCTGGACATCGTCTAGCCAAGGGCCAGCGCTGTGCGCAGCTCAACCTCGGCTGAGAACCACCCTCATGCCCTAAGCAGGGCGGAGGTGGCCTGCCAGTGGCACTGCTACTGGATCTCCACGTCAGAGAAGTTTCGTTTCTTTGCCGTCTTCCGTGTGTCCATGGCGTAAAATGAGGGTGTGGGGGAGGCAGAGACTTGAATATATAGGGGCGTGTTATTCTAATGACGATCGTTTTCAGCCGCGGCATTTATCAAGGGCAGGTTTTGCGTACGCCTGGATTTCAGAGGTGCGCACAGCTTCATAAATCAGGCGGTGAGATGAGTGTAAGCATAATCTTACGCCAATATATACGCCCGTTTCTACGCAAGATTGATAAATGAGGGCCAATGTGTATGTGTATCTGTGACGAGATCAAACGGTGAACTGAGGAGTGAGCATGCTTGATATAGGGGCGGTGATGAGGATGGACAGGTGCAGGTGATCAGAACTCCGGTGACTGTGAATGAAGGGGCGTGGCAGGTGCAGACGGCTGAGTGCATGGAGAGAGTGACTCTGTGACTGTACCCCCTCCTCCACGGCCAGCTCCTGACAGCCAAAGAAGACGACCTTTCTGCTGGGACCAGAGGAAGGGGATAACGGAATTTGACAGTCTGGGAGTTCAGTGTCCGGTAGTCAATGCAAGCCTCCGTGCTTCTTGCCCACAAAGAAGCTGGATGCGGCAGGGGATGTTGATGGAGGAATGAACTCCTGTTGGAGGGCCTCTGATGTACTCCTCCACAGCCTTCTGCTCCGAGATGGACAGTGGGTATACTCTCCCTTTTGGTAAGGTCGCTTCAGGTAGCAGGTCGATGGCGCAGTCCCATGGCCGATGAGGTGGAAGTTAGGCTGCCAATCAATTGCTGAAGACATCCTGGGATGCCCGGTACTCAGGGGGAATTTCAACATGCTGTGCAGTTTCTGGGCTTTCTATGGAGGTGGAGCCCTGAGTGACAGTTGAGACAGGAACAGAAACGGACTGAGGAGAAAGGAGATGGGACTTTGTGATAGCAGGCAGACAGAGCTGGAGACAGGATTTTCCCCATTGAAGGGCTTCCCCTTAGCCGGAGTCGATGAGTGCTTGTGCTGGAACAGAGGTTTCACTGGTTAGGATATATACAGGGGTTCTAATTAAACATGATATTCTGGGAGGTAGATAGACTGCACTCACTGCTGGGTGGGGTAGTCGGATATGCCAGTTCGGTAGAATAGGTCCCTCTCCCCCACAGTAAAGGCAAAGATGTAGATTCGTTCTCTGCTGATGCTCTGCAAGGGTAAGATGATTCAAATCCAACTGCATGGGCTCAGGTGCTGGAAGGATGGCTGGTGTTGCAGTGGCGGAGAATGCAGCGGGTCAAATTGCGGTGAGCACGCACAGTCGTTGGGAGACTCTGATGGCTTTCTGGATGAAGGTTTCGATTCCTATGGGTGTCATCGTAAATAACCATCAGCTGGCGAATATAAGGGTTCAGACCGTATCTGAAGGTGGTGAGGAGTGCGGTCTCGTTCCAACCACTAGATGCAGCTAGAGAACAAAAGTTCAGAGCATACTGACTAACTGATTCTGTACCTTGTCAGAAATGGAAGAGCTGGTCATGAATGGAGAGAGTTGACATGGTTTCTTCCTTCATGTGGCCTGAGAAAGCATGTAGAGAAGAGATCACGGGAGCATTAGACTGCCACAACGACTGTGCCCACCGTAATGCACAACCGGAGAGATGGGAGATCATAAAGGCCACTCGAGCACGATCAGTAGAGAAGAGCTGGGGTTGCATCTCGAAGTACAAGGCACATTGTAGTAGAAACCTGCTGCAATCCTCCGCCTCGCCGGTGAATGTCGTTGGTCAGGCCATGGGACTGGCAGAGGCAGCAGCGGAAGGTTGTGAAGGAGGTGGTGGTCGGACAGCTTGTGCCGCCTCGACTCACGGATCCGAACTGGTGCGCGTGCTCTCGGTGTTCTGCATGATGTGGTCTGATCTTCTGTCACAAGACAGACAGAAGGGAACAGACAGCGGATGTGATAAAAGGTGTAGTTTATTAACAGAGCCGTTTAGAGCAGACACGGCACAAGACAGATGGTAGCTTGCAGATCTTGAACTTAGCTGACGAAGACTGACTGAGATAACAACAGGGACAAGGGATGACGAGACGATAGAACAAGGGCTGAAGACGAAGGTTCAGGAGTATTCGGAGTGTGCTACTTACTTTTCTGAAATGAGACAGCCTTGATGACGCATGCAGCCTTCAAATGCGACCTCTGGAGGACACAACCTTTCGAAATGAGACGCAGCTTATTACACCAGTCTAATTGACTGCTAATCTGATGTCCGTGAGACAAGCTTGTCAAATTCATACTTTATACTTCCAAAAAATGTTGTAAGTGTTTGTAAAACATGTTAGCTTGACTTTTTTTCTGCTCAGTGCCATAGTTATCATTTTTCATGTAGGACATAATCTTCTTTCATATACTTCAAACATTAAACAGCTGACTGGAAACTACAGTGATGTACAGGTTTTTAGGGGCCAAGCACCGAAGGTGCGAAGGCACCTATTGAAACCGTTAGCGTTCCTATCATTATTCTTCTTCTACTTCTTCTTCTTCTTCTTCCGCCATTGAAGTCTATGGCAGCCCATAGAACTGTTTGCTGGAAAGTTATGAAATTTGGCACACTCATAGAGGACAGTCTGAAGTGTTAACATAACAAATTTGGAGTCTCTAACTCAATCCCTCTAGCGCCATCACCTGTCCAAAATTTTACTCATGTTTATGCTAATAACTTTTGAACCATAAGGGCTAGCAACAAAATAATTTTTTCCTCTGATTCCTTGGCTCAATACAATTCGATTGCACCCTATTAAATTTTCCAAAAAACCTACTTTTGCGAACTCGTCCTAGACGGTTCATCCAATTTGCACGAAAATTGAACCAGATCATCTTCAGACCATGTTGACAAAAAAACATGGAATTCAAGTGGATTCGTCAAATCGTTTTCGATAAACACGCAAACAAATTTTACGTAACGCTTGCGAAAACACACTTAAGGCAATATCTCCGCAACGCTTTATCGTATTCAAACCAAACTTTGTACAAGTCATCGCAAACATGACCTGAGGCAACATGCAGTGTTTCGGTTTTTTGAAAAAATCATAAAAGTGGTCTTGTTAGATTCAGGACGTCATGCCGAGTCGTCTGATATCCAATTTTACCATATCGGCCATTTTGGCTTTCAGCCATTTTGAATTATGTACTAAAATGCTGTATTTTATGAACGCATGAACGGATTGTTACGAAACTTGGTATGGGTCATCAGCACGATGCCCTGAAGTAGCCTGAGAAGTTTCAAAACAGCGCCACCTAGTGGATAATTTTTTTTTCCAAACGCTTATAACTTTGGGTGGCGTTGACTTATTTTGATGGGGATAACTTTTTTTGTCTCCTGAATCCTTGCCGAGTCCAACGATATCAGACTTGCCAGGTTTTGGCATATGGTTTGTGCAGCGCGGTAATGTAGTGCTTAAAAAACGTTAGCTGATATCTTCGAAACCACTGGTCCGATCGAGACGAAAACAGCGTCAGAAGTTCGGAAACATAGGTCGATAGTCACAAGTATTTGCCCAAATGTCAAAATATTGATAATAAGGGGGTGTAAAATCCAATAAAAATCAGGTGTCAGTCATTTTTCATGTGTTTTTTCATATAAATGTCTATAACTCCAAAACAAAACAAGATATTTTCGCCAAAATTGACACAGACATGTATGGTCTCACTCCGACGACAAATAAAAACAATGGTAGGATTGTGCCACTTGGTGGCGCTATAATAAAACAAAACATGAAATTCCCATTGACTACAATGCAGTATTATGATATAAAATGCTATGCTTTACAAATTAATTGGTGTATCATTACGAAACTTGGTATGTGCCATCAGCACCATGCCTTTAAGGTACTTAAAAGGTTTCAAAACAGCACCGCCATGTGGTCCATACTTATAATGAAAAGGCCTCTTGAGGCTATATCTCTGCAATGACATATTGACACTTTATTGACACCCTGCTTTGATATATTGACACCAATCTTTGCATGTGTCATTATTCCCTTACTCTGACCACAAGCCACACCACATCAATTTCGTAACTGTGCCACCTATTGGTTGAAAGTGATAAATCATTAAATCATTATTACTGATTGTATTTATCATTTTACAGCTATTTTGCCTAAAATCACCTTAATAGGTCTTTAATTGCTCATTGCTTCAGTTGATCTGACATTGCCAGACATTTTGGCATGTCTTGTCTTCTTCTTTGCGCTTGGCCCCGATAATGGCTGCTTGCAGCTATATTTATTATTGTAATCATTCTCAAAACGGAAGGAAACAAATTGTGGATTGTAGTAATGCAAGTCAGAATGTAGCACTGATGAAGTCAGTATAGATCGACTTTATTTTAAATGTCATCTTGAAATATTTGTGCTCATCAGATTAGTGTACAAACAATATTATATCAAGGCATGTTCTATTATAAAGCATTTAAGAGAAGTTTGATTTAAAATTATGTTTTTAAATGTGCTGTGTGTGTGGTCCTTGTAAAACCTACGATGCAATAAGCAAGGATGGCAATACCCGAAATCTTTGATATTGGGGAGAGATTTTTAACAACAGCTTATAAATGATGTTTTCTGAAAATGTAAAAATACAGAAAGTTTTCTGTTTGTTGTTTTTAGGGTTGCGATTGTGTTTAGGGTTAGGGGATCGAATATACAGTGCAGTTAGTACAGTATAAAAATCATTATGTCTATGGAAAGTCCCCATATAACATTGTGTGTGTGTGTGTGTGTGTGTGTGTGTGTGTGTGTGTGTGTGTGTGTGTGTGTGTGTGTGTGTGTGTGTGTGTGTGTGTGTGTGTGTGTGTGTGTGTGTGTGTGTGTGTGTGTGTGTGTGTGTGTGTGTGTGTGTGTGTGTGTGTGTGTGTGTGTGTGTGTGTGTGTGTGTGTGTGTGTCATGTACAGACACTATGAACTTGTAGTAGCAATTTGTAGGTTGATTTCATAAAAATGTCCAAAAACACAGTGGCATTGTATTTCAAGATATACTTCTGTGTCAGTGGTAATTATTTTGTAACTCCATTTGTAATGTACAATTTCTGCACCACTGGCATCAACAAACAAAATTGCGAAAACAGTAACACTCCCCTGCCTGCCACTGTTTGGACATACAGATAGTATGGCACAAATTGCATAGACATAGCATAGTCATAAAATGAAAAGGAATAACACATGAAAGACTGTTGTTTCTAAACTAGATTCATTTTTAACAAAGACCAGCTATTTGGCTTAAAATTGTCATAATATATATCAATGCAAATTTGATCAAATTATCACTCACAGTTTAAGTCTGCTAAAACATTCAGAAGAACGAAAGAGGGTGACCTATTTGGTCATTTCCTAGGTGTTCTTTAAGGAATGATTGTATCTTCTCACTAAAAAGATTTGTATGGTAATCTCTGGTGTCTGCTTCTGAAGGGGGGTCCTGTCTTCTTGAGCAGATGTTCCTCACTCCCCAGCTTACGACACCAACCTAATCAATAAGATTTTACAGATTTTAAAAAAGTTACTATTTCTCAGCTTCTCTCAAATTACATTTTTTTACATTTGCTATGACAATACTTTTAACAAATTTCCTAAACTCTTAACGCACCAACACACCTACATCACACAATTGGCAAAACGGTTAATTTCATGCTCAAAATCACACATTGTAAACTAAACTGCAACACTAATTTTCAAAATACAATAAAACACTAACACAATACACATGTCTACCAAAACCCTAACACATGTTCTCTTCCAATATTATAGAATGCCCTTCAGTTTTATTTCATTATCACCATGTTGACAATAGCAAGTTCCTGTTCTTCATTTAGGAGCTTTCCTCTGCGGTAGATGTTGAATCCTTAGATAGACAAAATACAGTTAAAATTCCCTAAAATTCTGGATAATGGATGCCACTGTGTCCCGGCTGAGATTTGACTGTACTCGTTCACCAGCCTCTCTGTATGATAGCCTGTGGTTTATGACATGGTCTATGATAGTAGCTTTTATTTCATCAGTTACCCTAATTCTGCCCCTTCTTTGAGCGCCACCATGCATTCTAACTCCTCAATCTCTACCTTGTCCTTGTCCAGGCATTCCTCTTCCTTGCCCTTGTCCCAATCCTCTCCCTTTGTCCTGTTACTGATCTTCCTCTCCCTCATGCAGGCATTTTTCTTACTTTCCTTGTGTTGCTCTATATTATTCCTTTTTCACACAAGATAACCCCAAAGGTCCTCTTCTACTGTATACCATATGGTCATGTGATTGAAAGAACATCAACATTTCCTAGATGGGTCAGCTGTGATTTATATACCGCTCTTTCTCAGTAACGATGGAATAAAATACAGGGGATATATTTCTGTTTCAATTCACAATATGAAAAGCTGTTCACTTTGACTTGAGCCTATATGGTCAGGGTTTAGAACATGGTGTTATCTGTTCTGACATACAGTGTTAAAGCATTGGTAAATTTGGCAGTAAAAATCCATTGTTTTGATCTTGGTTGAGCTTGTGTGTAAAAGAAGTTCAAGCTTTTTAAATTTGTGTTAACTGTATGAATTGTGTGTAAAAGCAACAATAAATGTGCTAGTTGTATAGCCTACACAGACAGATGTTGTGCAAACTGCGTTAAGAGTTTAGGAAATTTGTTAAAAGTATTGAAAAAATTGTCATAGCGATTGTAAAAAACTGTAATATTTAAATTTACCCTGTTACACACTTTGGGCCCTATTTTAACGATCTGAAACGCAAGTGTCAAAACGCGAAGCGCAAGTAACTTTGTGGGCGGGTCTCGGCGCTGTTGCTATTTTCCCGGCGGGATAAATGGCTCTTGCGCCCGGCGCAAATCTAAAATGGGTTGGTCTGAAGTAGCTTCATTATTCATAGGTGTGGTTTGGGCGTAACGTGAATAAACCAATCCGAGCGTCATCCAACATTCCCTTTAAAAGCAGGTGCGCAAGTTCCATTATGGATTGCTATTATTATGGCGTATTTACCAGGCGCAAGCCAGGAGCGGTTCACAGCCGAGGAGACTGAT
Organism: Gobio gobio; assembly: GCF_949357685.1. Taxonomy (NCBI): domain Eukaryota; kingdom Metazoa; phylum Chordata; class Actinopteri; order Cypriniformes; family Gobionidae; genus Gobio; species Gobio gobio. The sequence goes on from NC_137107.1 coordinate 25,300,680, forward strand.
GTGCTTGTTAGAGCAGTGAAAAACAGAGAAGTGAAGTTGTCATGTTGTACATTATGGTAAAGGTGATTTCACAGTCTTTTTTTTCTTTCAGTTTTTTCAGTTTTTCAGTCGATTTTTTTTCCTGGTTCTTGACGGACAAACCAATTTGTCAGATGTCCTTATATACATATGTCTTGCCACTATTGGGCAAACAGGTCTTATCCTTAATTATTACAATTAGCCTGAATCATTTGTAAGCTAGATTTATGCCTATTTTTTCACATCTTCGTGGCACACCACAATGATTTCCGTCATCTCATGTGTTAATATTTTTTTAGTGTAACAATTTATGATTTGCAAAAATAACTGTTGCATCTGTGTAGATTACATGAGCAAAGTGTATGCGCGTTGTGCACGCTATACATTATGGTCAAGCATGCGCCCTTAAAATAGCATAATGAACAACGCGCAACGCGCCACTGACTTTAGACTAGGTTTTTTCTGGTCAGTGGCGCAATTGTTTAATGGAACAGCAAAATAGCACCAGGGATTGTTTGCGCCGGAACACGCCTCCTTTTTTGCGCTGAACCGCCCAGGTAGCGCAAGTTCATTCACTAGTTTAGCGACGTGCTTCTGTGGAGGGAAAAGCGCGCTTTGCGCGGGTGCAAAATAGGAATGACACATGCGTCGGTGTACAAAGTCAATTGCGCTGGGTGCAAGATAGGGCCCCTTGGGTGAATTCCAATTGTAAATGAACATCCCTATGGCTTTATATGTGTGTGCATGTGTGAGCCCCAGATAGCACATTGACATTGATACAATGTATCGGACCGTTGGCTGAACGTCTGATGCATATGGCACACTTAACTGGAAACACTTAAGGATTTTCAAAGTCAACATTTGGTTGGTTGAATTCTACAGGATGTCCGGGAGACGTATGTGTTGCATTATTTAGTGGTCCGTCTGAAAACAAATGCTGTGACGCCAAAATACCCTCGGGGAAGAAGAAATTCATTGTGTTCAACTGTGACAATGAACATTTACCAGGGTCAACTAAACGCTAGATTTTCAAAAGTATGTGAATTTCATGGCTCGATTGTTGCAGCAAACTTGCACAACATTCTTGAATTAGTCATTTATTAGATGCAGGCAGGTCTGTTGTTGTAGGGACATCGACTTTACATTTTCATGCCCCTAAACATGACGCAGAACAAAAACTGTAATTTGCTGTTTTACATGTCAGTCAAACGCCCTCTGGGGCGGTCCTTGGCCTATGAAATCTGTGATAGATTCCAGACCTTCTGCCATCAGTCTGAAGATTGGGCTATGCTAGACTATAGAAGTTGAGTTTGACATTTCAATGTTTAAAGTGTGTCGGATCAGCATTGAAATTTTGATGAAAGCCGACAGCACACATGGGTGGAGACAGTGACATTGAACTAACAGGGATTTGTAGTTGATGACCACAAGATCATCAAAATCTCACCATTGCTTCAACATTAATTGCGGGTGCAAAAGTCATATTGTACCAACATCACTCTTTAATGTTAATTCAATGCAATTAGCGTTGACGCATCTACATTGACGCAACATTTTTTCAATGATTGCTTGCTATCTGGGGAGTTTCCTCTCTTCTCTTCAACTTTAAAACTTGCCATCTTTTCTTTGGTCCCTGCAGCTAGTCACATAACATAACGTATATACCATAAAACATATTTCTTACCTATACGTAACTTATTTAAAGCTGCAGTAGGTAACTTTTGTAAAAATGTATCTTTTACATATTTGTTAAACCTGTCATTATGTCCTGACAGTAGAATATGAGACTGATAATCTGTGAAAAAATCAAGCTCCTCTGGCTCCTCCCAGTGGTCCTATTGCCATTTGCAGAAATACACCGTTCCCGGTAAGAAACAACCAATCAGAACCAGGAGGAGTGTCTTAGCAGTGTCAATCAAGCTCGTGCGCGCTGATCACACCTCTCTCATGCACAGTGCGTATAGGCGTTCAAATTCAAGCATACCTGTCAAGTTTTGGATTTGAAAATAAGGGACATTTTTCGGCGCCCACCGCAAGCAGTCCCACCACCCCAACCAAGCTCCAGTATCCCTTACATTTTAAGACAGGTGTTATAGCCCAAATGAAAACACAAAAGGTTATATATGATGAGCATTTATTTAAAGGCTTATTTGCATATTTTCTGTTCATTAAACATTGCTTGTTACATTTTATTTTCATTCCACACATTCTTTTCATTTCATATTGCTTTTCTTTTACAGTTTTTCTTTTCATTTCACATAACTTTTCTTTACTCTTTTAGTGAGTTATTGTACAAATTTGTTGCAGACTTTGCATTCTTTAAGACTGTTTTGGAAGGAGTGTATTTGTGTGCTGGGCCAGAGTGGTTCATTTTACATGAGAGTAGAGCACAAACTGTTCTGTTGTCTAATGTCATCCTATTCTCTGTAACAATCTTTCGTACCATAAAAAATACCCTTTCTGAACTTGCATTGCTATGGGCAGGGCTCGACATGAACGCTTGTTGAGTGAAAAATAATTTTACTTGCCCAACGGACAAGTATCCTGAGTAAAATGTCAAAACAAAAAATAATTAGGGAATCACCAAAGTGCAATAATGATTCTGCATTCAGTTAGTGTAAGTGGCGATCGGTAGTGGATAATATAAAACGAACTGACAAGGTTGTGCTGTTGAGGCTCGCGCAGCCTCTCGACGAGAAAATCGAAAACAAATGAGCGCCACTCATACAAAGAAACTCAGTTAACATACACGGTTAAAATGGTGAAGTTATTATATTTATAACATATGATACAGTTAAGCAACATCACACTAACAAGAGTGTTGTTTTCCTGAATACCATCACTACTGGAAATGACACTGATTTCATATGCCAGTTCCATAAACAATTAATTAACATTAAGTCACTTACATTTTATAATTAAATCCGCTGTCCCATTGATCACGGTATTGACAATAGGGTTTTTTTGTTGTTGTTGTTGGCAGGAGTGCCTTAATCCGTCTCTATCGTTACGTCCATCATCCGTGTCTGTTTTATTTTTTTTCCCGCGTTGTCACTCGTCATCTGACCTCACACACTAACCTCGCGACAACTGACACCTTTACTGTAGGCTACTGCAGATGGGAGTTATCGCGAGGCTAGTTACAGAGCTCAGATTGGAAATGTTTTTGTTTTTTTACTCCGGTATTATTGGTTTTTTAATAACGCAGGTTAAAATACGGGAGATTTACAGGAAAATACTAATACGGGAGGACGGCGGGAAAGAAGGGTAAAATACGGGACTTTCCAGGCCAAAACGGGATACTTGACAGGTATGAATTCAAGATTACCGTGAGTGCCCACTACTGGAGGAACCTTTGCAATGGACTGAACTGGAAAGTCCTAAGCCTTTGATCACTTCGAATCCACTATGGAGTTGATTTATATATTTATTTTTTCCTTTACGAAATTGTTTAATGCAGCATTCCATATGTATTTCGGTGTATTTGGGTTGTTTTAAATGTTTTTTAAAATAATAAAATATCATAGAGTTGTTTGTGGTGGGGTAAATGAAATGCGATATGCGGTGACGTCACAATCGTGTTGCATTGTTGTATATGAAGCTGCCTGAAGTGTACATATGAAGTAGACTTGCTCCCTCTGTCAAAATCAAGGGAGCAAGGGTCTGTCCATATAAACTTCCCTTGTCCACTTCACGAAGTGGAACGCTCTTCAAAATGGCCGCAGCTTTGCTTATGGCGGACAAACAATCCAAACTGCCAATTCCTCGAGTGGCACCTGCTCATAAAATAAAGACAGGTAAACGGAAAAAGACAGATGACGATGATAAAAAAAAGACAAAAAGAAAGAATTAGATAGAGCCCGAAATAGCGGCTTTTCCGAGGTGGAGGGAGCTACGTGTCCTGAAAGGATTAAAAACCGATGCAGAGTTAACCACATTTCAGCTTGACAAGTAAGTATCCCTGCTTGATTTGTTTCATTTTTTTTAGAACTACACAACTAAGATAATTTCAGTTGGACCCACTCGGCGACCTCTGCCCCGTCTCCCACGTCCCCTGCCTGATGCTCCGCGCCCACCACGGCTTCCTCTTCTCCCCGCCCGCTGACTCCTCGAAGTCGCTGTGGGTGTGAATTCCTCGTCGGAGCCCATTGACTCAGTGTCAAAACTCTAGCCGCATAACATACAGATAAAATGTCACGCACTGTGCAAAGCAACTATTGAAACCTATAATTCACTGGCTTGTCATTTTGCTGAAATAATGTACTAGCAAACCTTATTTAGCATTACATATCGATAGAATAATTACTTGCATACTGTAACGTTAGTCACCGTTATATTATCTTACTAGCTATTTATTGCTTATAGAAATAGTGCAACGTCATATAGTTACATTACATGTATTGCAAAATACGTAATGTTTTGAGGACCAAGTTTGTAGTCAAAGTATGGGCAGGCCATAGTCGATGTAAATCATATTGTTGATGTTTCGTCTATACCAGTGAATGTGCCATAACTGTTTATCCACCGTCATCGGTGGCCCTGCTTGCTTACTAGCCTGCACGTTCACGGCAGGCTCCGTTGTGATGGGGGAGGAGCTGTGGAGGGAGGGCTGTAGCGCAGCAGAGAGCAAGGGGGAGTGACCTGTGAGTTGTGCTTGTTCAAATTTTCAGCCTAAGTCAACATTTTCTAAAAACTCCCTACTGCAGCTTTAAACTTCATATGAAATAATGCATGACAAATTCAAATGTGTGCAATATATCACAACAAAACAAAACTTGAATTATTCTGTTTATACATTAACTCAGACTCTCCCGCCACCAAATTTTGATGTTTCGACATCCTGGGTCGCATGACCACAAATGTTATAATTAATTCCTGGAAGTGAGCATGGCTTGAGCATGACCCTATAACAGACTTGTGGAAGGGCCCTTCATGAAGGTGTTCACTTTCGTTTGACATGCCATATTAATGGCGCCCCCTCCCTGAAGTGCCATTTAAGACTTTACAGCCACATGACCAATATTGTTTTCAAAAGGAAGTGGAAATCTCACCTGAATCAGTCGACCTTTTTGATTCACGTAAGTGGCCCCACCTGCTTCACCTATTACAAAATGACATGCAGATAAGAAGTATATCAATTAATTTCAGATCTCTAATGATTAAAATGTTATCAACAAACGTTAGGACCTGAATGGTAGATTAGAGTCAAATATAAGCTCCCGTCACGATGGCAAAAATCAAACATACCTTTGCAGGCGACATCATCTATTTCTGGTTCAGTACCACCACTGCACAGAAAATTGTCTGTAACTACGTCCTTTGCGTTTGTCACTTTGATTCCTTCTGCTTTTTTTGCATCTTCAACACAGGCATCCCGCTAAAGAACAAGTACATCAAGAAGTGTTCTTAGATTGCTGTGGGTTAAATATATATTTTATATCAATACAAGATTCAAATAAGTTTTCTGTTGCATATTGCACATAATTAATGCTAAATGACTAAATTAAATTCAAGTGCTAGCAAAAGATTGTGCAGTATATGAACTTTGTGACTTTTTAAAGGCCCCATAAAATCAAAGTTACAGTTTTGCTGATTTAATTTTGTTCATATTCCTGTGTAATTGTAAACCTTGACTAAATTAGCTTTTAGAAAATACACAACATACATTTAAAATGTGCAGCCTCTCTCTTCTGGGTATACAATAGAAAAACTAATGACTCATAATCCACTGGACAATTTGGGTCCCATTTAAATAAGTACAATACTCTATTGCAAAACACTTTTGCTTTGAGGTGGGATATGGGTACAGTTAGGCACAGGTTTAGTGGTATGGGTAGGTTAAGGGTAGGGTTAGGTCTAAGGGAAGTGTCAACAGTATAATTAGAAATGTAATTAAAGAAATTAATTACAAATGTAATTACATGCAGGTATTTTTAAAATGTAAGTACAATGTAAAAACATGTATGTACACAATAAGAGCATTGTATAGTTCAGGCCACCTAATATAAAGTGGGTCCAGAATTTGTTCTTTTTTACATTTCAAACTACACATCAGATTAGAAATAAAAATAAAATCCTTACATATTTTCCACGCTTGATTGTGATGCTTTTTATTTGTCGTGGTGTATCCTTTGTGAGCTCCATTTTTGACGTAAAAGCAGCTTCCACAAGTTCTTTGCTCATTAGTAATTCCTCTGTAACAAAAGCGTGGAGAAAAATGCATGACATTTTGTGTTTGGTATGTTTCACTGTATAAGCAGTGTCACATGTTTAATATATCTGCATTTTAATGAATCTTTCATACTTTTTGATATGGTTGTAATATGCATGCAGCATGTCTGGCAGATATATTATCTGGTACCTTACCATGTTTTCTGCACGTCCCTTCACTGTCTGAAAGTCTCAGAGCTCCATTGGTTTCTTTGGTGCAGGGGATGCAGATTGGTCTACACATGATGATCTTTAATGAATTAAGCTTTTTTTAATTCTTAATAAAGTAACATCACATTACATACTACTCACCGTAGATTAACACTCATCGTAACAGCTTCTTTCAGCTGTATAAGAGCAGCATCAAATTCATAATATTCCTTTATTCCCATATGCACTTTTGCTGTGATGTCATAGTCAGGATGAAGTATGATTTTTTTCACTTTTACAACTGCAAAAGGATAATAAAACGTCTTTGATAAGATGTATGCTGTGTAAAAAAAAATTGGAGACACTTTCGAATACTGTTCTGTCATTAATGAATAGCTACACAAGAACAAATGAGTAACACACTATTAACATTCTATTAACTACTATTAACTAACAAGATACTCTAATTAACAAATTAGTAAGTAATAGTGCTTAGTCGAATGTGGTCGTTTACTATTAGCTAATCAGTGTCTCCCAGAGGACTACTAAGAACTACTATATACAGGTTCATAATTAACATGAATAATGAATGTATAATTAATTTAAGTTAAGGGCATGATAACCTACTAGTAATGACTCAAGTATAACCAAATAATTCAGAAGGATTTACTAATTATTTAAATTATTATTCAAAAAGTGAAGATAACCCGCTAGTAATGATTCCATCGATAGTAATGAAATCCATCAGAGGAATTACTATCCAGAACCTTAAAAACATTACAAAAACCTCAAAAGCGTCCAATGACTTCAGTTATTACTAGGGAGTTATAAAGTTTAAAGTTAAAATACTGATCCAAATAATTAGTAATTCCCTCTGAAGGATTTGGTTATACTTAAGTCATTACTAGTGGGTTTCCAACTTTAAAATTAATTATACATTATGCATTATTCATGTTAAATATGAACATTTATATATAGTAGATCTTAGCAGTCTGATGTATGAAAAAACAAAATAGTAGATACTGATTAGCCAACCCAACAGCTAATAGTAAACTACCACATTCAATAAGAGTATCTTGTATCTTGTTAGTTAATAGTAGTTAATCGAATGTTAATAGTGTGTTACTCATTTGTTCCTGTGTAGCTATTCATTAATGACAGAACAGTATTCGAAAGTGTTACCCATTTTTCTTCATTAATTGTTGTGACAATACGGGTGTATCAGTTCAGGACACAACATTACCCAGGTCTTTTTGCAGAGTAACTGTAATCTTCTCAGGTGTGTCTCCCTCTTTGAAGCAGTGAGCAGCTGTCAAGATGTAACTTGAGCTGACTAATGACCCCATGCAGTTTGAACCTTGTGGAGAACGCTGTATGACGAGCAGAGAAGATAGATGTTGTCATGCGCCATCTCTTTAGCCAAATAACATCCATCCATCAAAAATAGACATATGATAAAAAGGTTATGCTCACAGCAACATGAATCTGTGCCAACCAGGGATATGCACGTCGTTTATTATCTTCGTCATAGTTTTGATGAATCCCACACAATCCTACACTGGTGCTCTCATCTGTGTAAGGAAGCAGGTACGAACAATCACTCATTACTTGATAAGAACCAGAGGTTCCTTAAGTCCATAAGTCCATTTATTCTGTCAACATTCATTCACCTCCATGCAGTTCAAAACCTGTATGACTTTCTCTCCTTCATGGAACATAAAAGTACAAATCTTGAAGAAAATCTCATTGTCCATTCTACATATTCAAAGAAATGCATTCTCCTCTCACATATACACACACACACACACACACACACACACACACACACACACACACACACACACACACACACACACACACACACACACACACACACACACACACACACACGCACACGAGAATTAAGGACATTTTCTGTCAATGGAGTCAAACCTGTTATGACGCATCTAAAAGGCACTACCGGTATGTTTGAATTGAACAGAAGCATGCAGGAAATGTATATCTACCGGTATATTAAATCAATTAAAGCTACAGTACCAATCATGCTGTCAAACATCTTCTGCACCTCGTCCAAGTTTAGAAGCTTAAAGAAATGTTTTTCTTGGTTCCTCTGTGACACCAAGCCATTAATGACATCTTTATATACATCTCCAATTCCAAACACATAAAGATCTGGAAAAAGAGGACAGATTCATATCAATATGAAATCAACAATCTTATATCTTCTTAAGTCTCTAAATCAATATGTGCAGTTTTTGCCTGTCCTGATGATACTGCTTGTAAATGAAAGACAATTTTGAAAAATACTATTAGTCCTAAATATTTCATTTTATAATTATGAATAATAAAATTCATTGCTTACCAAGTTTCTTTTCTCGCTTCGGATCATTTTTGGTGACATGATGTTTGATCTGGTCCACTTTAGGTATGGGATTCCCCCCCATGTTTGCTTGACCTATGGAAGATGAGAACAATTACAGTGAATATTGGCTTCAAAGTTGATCTCTAATTTACGGCAACATTTTGGGTTTGCATGTTTTATGGGGACTTTCCATAGACATAATGATTTTTTTACTGTACAAACTGTATATCCCAACTATCTAAAGTGTTAGTTCACCAAAAAATGTAAATTCTCTCATTAATTATTCACTACCACGTCGTTCCAAACCGGTAAGACTTTCGTTCATCTTCGAAATACAAATTAAGATTTTTTTTTTTATTGAAAGCTGGGAGATTTCTGTCCCTTCATGGACAGCTACGCAACTACCACTTTGAAACTTTAAAAAGTTCATATAGAGATCGTAAAACTAATCCATATGAATTGAATTGTTTAGTCCACATTTTTTGGAGACTTGCTTTATACGCTTTATATGATGAACCACATTTAAGGCTTTTATTCACATATAAACATTCATCAACTCACACATCATTTGTGGTAAACGGAGGCTCAAGCATGTTCGCTTGACGTGTGAGAACTTATGGGTTTGGAATGACATGAGGGTGAGTAATTAATGACAATTTTCATTTTTGGGTGAACAATCCCTTTAACCCTACCCCTAAACACAACTATCACAGAAAACATTGTGCATTTTTACATTTTCAAAAAAAACATATTTTAGTGTTGTTTATGCTTTATTGGTTTTCTTTCTCATGGGGACCAAAAAAAAAATGTCCCCACAATATCAAAAAATACTTATGGGTATTTTGTACATACATACATGAATAATAAAATAATTTGAATAGTAAAATTAAATTATGAATGGAATAGATGTATGTAAATACCATCAGTGAACACAATGATGATGTGTTGGGTCTCAAGGAAGCCAGCTCGATCTTTGATCTCCTCTATTTTCATACTTTCAAGAATTGTTAAATAGAGTTTGGCGATATTGGTACCTGTTTGATAATTATCTGTTACAAAAACACCATAAACAAATATTACAATCAGCAAGTTAATGAGAAACATTTTCTGATTCTAAAAGAAAGTGTATGGTGTACATTTTAGGGCATCCCCAGACCTCAGTCATATGATGAAAAAGAGCCATGCCTCAGACTAAAAGGCTTAAGGTCTCAGGAAAAACAACCTCAGGTGTCAAGTCTTGTTCAATTAGGCATCGGACAAAACAGCCTCAGACTAAAAGGCATTAGAAATAAAGGTATCGGACGAAACTCTCTGCGACCTGAAGCCTTACAGGCTAAGGCTTGATGCAGTTTTGTTCAATTACTGAATCAATCTATTGTGATTTTTTTTTTTAAGTATATATGATTTGTTTAATTTTTACGCTACATTGGACAGCAATGAACAACTAGACAAAAAAATTTTGTCGAGACAAACTTTGAAGGCTTGAGAAAGATTGAAAAGTAGTCGGGTGGTTGTTAGGGTTTTCTATGCGGTTGCTAGGGTACTCAGGGTGTTTGCTAGGCTGTTGCTATGTGGTTGCTAGGGTACTCAGGGTGGTTGCTAGGGTGGTGCTACGTGGTTGCAAGGGTACTCTGGGTGGTTGCTAGGGTGTTGCTATGCGGTTGCTAAAGTAATCTGGGTGGTTGCTAGGGTGTTGCTATGCGGTTGCTAAGGTAATTTGGGTGGTTGCTAGGGTACTCAGGGTGGTTGCTAGGGTGTTGTTATCTGGTTGCCAGGGTACTCAGGGTGGGTGGTTGCTAGGGTGTTGCTAGGTGGTTTCTAGGGTAATCTGGGTGGTTGCTAGGGTGTTGCTATGCGGTTGCTAGGGTACTCAGGGTGGTTGCTAGGGTGGTGCTATGTGGTTGCTTAAGTAATCTGTGTGGTTGCTAGGGTGTTGCTATGCGGTTGCTAAAGTAATCTGTGTGGTTGCTAGGGTGTTGCTATGCGGTTGCTAAGGTAATCTGGGTGGTTGCTAGGGTACTCAGGGTGGTTGCTAGGGTGTTGCTAGGTGGTTGCTAGGGTAATCTGGGTGGTTGCTAGGGTGTTGCTATGCGGTTGCTAGGGTACTCAGGGTGGTTGCTAGGGTACTCAAGGTGGTTGCTAGGGTGTTGCTATGAGGTTGCTAGGGTACTCAGGGTGGTTGCTAGGGTGTTGCTATGTGGTTGCCAGGGTACTCAGGGGAGTTGCTAGGGTGTTGCTAGGGTACTCAGGGTGGTTGCTAGGGTGTTGCTATGCGGTTGCTATGGTACTTAGGGTGGTTGCTAGGGTGTTGCTATGTAGTTGTTAGGGTACTTGTACTGGTTGCTCTTACTTTGGTGCTCTGATTGGTTGCTAAGGTGTTGTTATCTGGTTGCCAGGGTACTCAGGGTGGGTGGTTGCTAGGGTGTTGCTAGGTGGTTGCTAGGGTAATCTGGGTGGTTGCTAGGGTGTTGCTATGCGGTTGCTAGGGTACTCAGGGTGGTTGCTAGGGTACTCCAGGTGGTTGCTAGGGTGTTGCTATGCGGTTGCTAGGGTACTCAGGGTGGTTGCTAGGGTGTTGCTATGCGGTTGCTAGGGTACTCAGGGTGGTTGCTAGGGTGGTGCTATGTGGTTGCTTAAGTAATCTGTGTGGTTGCTAGGGTGTTGCTATGCGGTTGCTAAAGTAATCTGTGTGGTTGCTAGGGTGTTGCTATGCAGTTGCTAAGGTAATCTGGGTGGTTGCTAGGGTACTCAGGGTGGTTGCTAGGGTGTTGCTAGGTGGTTGCTAGGGTAATCTGGGTGGTTGCTAGGGTGTTGCTATGCGGTTGCTAGGGTGCTCAGGGTGGTTGCTAGGGTACTCAAGGTGGTTGCTAGGGTGTTGCTATGAGGTTGCTAGGGTACTCAGGGTGGTTGCTAGGGTGTTGCTATGTGGTTGCTAGGGTACTCAGGGGAGTTGCTAGGGTGTTGCTAGGGTACTCAGGGTGGTTGCTAGGGTGTTGCTATGTAGTTGTTAGGGTACTTGTACTGGTTGCTCTTACTTTGGTGCTCTGATTGGTTGCTAAGGTGTTGCTATGCGGTCACTAAGGTATTCTAGGTGGTTGCTAGGGTACTTGTGGTTGCTAGGGTGTTGCGATGATAGATAGATAGATAGATAGATAGATAGATAGATAGATAGATAGATAGATAGATAGATAGATAGATAGATAGATAGATAGATAGATAGATAGATAGATAGATAGATAGATAGATAGATAGATAGATAGATAGATAGATAGATAGATAGATAGATAGATTCTAGATAGATAGATAGCCACATTCTGCTTGTACTGTACAACAGTTGACAACAAGCAGTATAATAATGGAACAAAAATTTAAAACAAGAGCCAGAGCAAATACTTTACATTGTATCAGCATTTTATATAGGATCAATACAGAAACAAACTATCTGTGAAATGAGATACTAGTAACTCTTCCGCGGATATTCCATATCATAAAAAGCAAAGAGTCTCAACTAAAAAAAACAATGCGCTGCCAAAACGCTCTCAAGCACCCACAGCGAGATGTTTTCAGCAGAGCGCCTAGTGCTTTCAGCCGGCTAAAAACACTTTCGAGGACATGCTGCATTTTTAGAAAACGTGAGTCCGATCAGTTAGAAAAGATTTAGCACACAGAGTCAGAACAGTTTGAAGGTCTGAGCCGAGTTTGGTTAGCCTGACAAGCCAGACCCACATCAAGATGTTGGGTCTGGAAACTCACCATTGACAGGGCTCAATCCGAGGGGCGGGATAAACGCTTGTCTTTCAAAGTCCCTCTGCACGCAATTGGATTGCGCCATGACCGCCACAACCAATCAGAGCAAAGAAGAAGGTGAAGCCGAGCTAATGTTAGTTGATAGACTTTCGCCGTATCCCGTCGGCAAAACTCCGAACACATCTTCTTTTCTTAAGAATGACTTCAGTGCCGTTCTTTGTTCTTTTCTCAAAGAAAAGCTTAAATCCAAGTCTTCCAGAGTCGCGGCCAAAACCGATTCAAAAGACGCTGTTCGTCAGCTATGAGTAGCACGCAGAACCTCCGCATCTCTGCCGTGACGTGCCGTCATTATGTTAAGCCCGCCCACCGACTCTACACAAGCTGTGATTGGCCTGACCAGAGTTTGGTTTTTCCACCTCTCAGGTCTACCAAGAGTTGCTATACTACACTCGCGGCAAAATACATTTTCTGCCGCTAGGGTGCGTCTAGATTTCTAGGCTAGAGTTTGGTGGTTGCAGCTTTCGAGCTCTAGGAGGAGATGCAATTGTATTTAGGGTCAGAAGCGGAATAATAATACGTTTATTAGCATTTCAGTAAGTTGGCTCTCCCAAGCCAATTTAAATATATTTACCTCAAGTTAGTCTCGACTGTAACATACATACATACATGCATACATGCAAACATACATACATGCATACATGCATACATACATACATACATACATACATACATACATACATACATACATACATACATGCATACATGCATACATGCATACATGCATACATACATACATACATACATACATACATACATACATACATACATACATGCATACATGCATACATGCATACATACTATATTGCCAAATGTATTGGGACCCCTCCAAATCCTTGAATTAATTTGTTTCAATCACTTCCATGGCCACAGGTGTATAAAATCAAGCACCTAGGCATGCAGACGCTTCTGCAAACATTTGTGAAAGAATGGGTCGCTCTCAGGAGCTCAGTGAATTCAAGCGTGGTATGATAGGTTGCCACCTGTGCAATAAGTCCATTTGTGAAATTTCTTCACTACTAAAAAAAACACAGTGAGCAGAAGTCATCAACTTTCTGCAGAGTCGCCAGCTACAGACCTCCAAACTTCATGTGGCCTTCAGATTAGCTCAAGAACAGTGCGTAGAGAGCTTCATGGAATAGGTTTCCATGACTGAAAGGCCTGATCTCAACCCGAGAGAACACCTTTGGGATGAATTAGAGTGGAGACGGCGAGCCAGGCCTTCTCGTCCAACATCAGTGCCTGATCTCACAAATGCGCTTATAGAAGAATGGTCAAAAACTCCCATTAACACACTCCTAAACCTTGTGGAAAGCCGTCCTAGTTGAAGCTGTTATAGCTGCAAAGGGTGTGCCAACACCATATTAAACCCTGCGGATTAAGAATGGGATGTATTTAAAGTTTGTGAACTTTTGGCAATATAGTGGATATATACACCTTTAAGGGTACAACAGCTTTTCAATTGGGAAGAACCATTTTAATATGTTATTGTCTATTAGTATCTTAAGAGTGTATATCAGTATGTTTTGAGGATACTGCTCCTGTAACAAACATGGCACATTTTCTGTAATAATCATCTCTAAATCTGTATCAATGCATACAATAAGACGCAGAGCCGTACTTACAGCCATAATTAAAATGATCCAGATCTTCAAAAACCTTCAATAGGTATTTTGTTCCATCACGTTTAAAGTCCCTCATAGAGATTATCCGGTGAACGTCCGTAGCAAACATCAGGATCTCATAGTTTGGGGAGACCTGGTAATAACTAATCTTTTGGGAAAGAGCATTAAGAATTTACTTTTTTATGTGAACTAACACTTTAAGGCTCATAATTGTAAGCTTTCGATAAGGATGTGGGGTTAAAAATCAAGTTCACTATTGAGAGCATCACAATGGCAATGCTTCCTATTCAAATATTGGTATTTTTACTGATTCATTTTTCCAGAACCTTTAACATCCAAATGAACAGCAAGTAAATTACTGCTTTTAGAAAAATTTAAAGCTGCAGTCCATAACTTTTGCGCTCTAGCGTTTAATAAACAGAACTGCATGCGTCTTGCGGAAGAACATTGCAGCCGGAGCTACTTCTCATGTCTATGGCGAGTCACGGGACTGTGCTCCTCCGCAGCGGTTCCTACCAGTCTGGTCTGAAATAGTCCCAATATAAACACTTATTATAAGTGTACCATAATGATTCAGGGTAAGACAAAAAAAGATCAGGTTTGGAAAATGGATTCATGTTGTACATTCTCATTATCTAATTTTTGTAAATCTTGAACACAAAAAAGTTACGGACAGCAGCTTTAAGAAAGCTTCATTACCTACATCAATAGCCTAAAAACAATGCCTAAATAAGTGGACTTGCAACTTCACTACAGCAACTTCTGGGGGACATACCTTATCTAGAAGCATTTTAATGGTTTGTTTTGCCTTGTCAAATTCTGTCTTACTGATGCTGCCAGATGCATCCACAGCAATGTAGATATCAAGTTTTCCACCTTCATCCAATGTTATTTTCTTCCCCTGCTGATCTGAAGACAGAAGGGAAAAGGCATTCACATTTAAATTGGTTGATATGATTGTTTTCTTTTTCTGAGCCAATTATTAATGAGGATGAAAAATATGTGCATTTGTGAATATATATGGTTAACCCCTTAGTCACACAAAGGTACCTTTTCCTTCATACTGTTGAGAAACTGCTAGATTTGACTTTAGAGCACTGCTGAATGCTTCTGATGCTTCCTCTGGGGTGTCGTATGTGAAATCAGCTGTACAGTATTTACACAACAACATTATCCAGAAAAGCCACATTTCATAAGCAAAAGCTCTTATTTTTGAGAACACAAGTCCAAACAAGGCACATCATTTTGGAGCTTCGATGTAGATATTAGAAGACTCACCATAACATTGTGGCTCTGTCCCTGACCACTGGCCACCATCCAGACACACTCGCTCTTTGGAACCAATCAAGGTCAATGTACTGTCACAGCGGTACTTGACTTTGTTGTTAATGTTAAACATGTGGCCTGTTCGACTGCTACCAGGGGGAACACCAGGATCAGGGCAGTGATCAGCTGTGAGAAAGCATAAAAAAAGAGACTAATGGAAGTGAAGATATGTTGATCTGCAGATGCTTGGAGAGACATTTCTAATGAAATTTCTGCTAAACCTAGTTTCTGCTAAATTTCTGTTAAACTAACATGACATCAGATAAAAACGCAACAGAATACACATCACACATCAGTACAAAGTTTTTAAGCTAAACCCAAGGACTCTGGTATGGATTAAACTTGCAGGAGCTTTTATACCAGGAACTAAATTTGGATTTTTATATCCAATTAGTTGAACTTAATTAGTGAAACTGCTGAAAATAATGGCAATTACTCACAGTCATGTCCACAAATTGGTGTGCTTCCATTCCACTTTCCATTCGGCTTGCAAACACGGACCGCCGAGCCACGGAACTTATGATCAGAATGACATGAGTAGGTGGTTGTGTCATTTACATAGTACCTGGATTTATATGGGGTCACCTCTCCATTCTCCAAAACATGAGGATTGGGACATGTGACCTCTAGAATAAAAGCATGGATAAACACATACTGTAAAAGAGATGTTTTGAAACAGCCTCAGATTAAAAAAAATTACACAATTCTGCTTCAAAATAAATAAGTCCAGCATTTATTCATGATTTAATGACTCAAAATCACATTCACCCAATATAATGTCTTGTTTCTTACTTTTGCACTCTGGGGTTTTTCTGGTGCTAGTCTTTGGGGTCCAGAGTCCATATTGACAACGACGTGACTGAACCGATGGGTAATATCCATTCGGACAGATGTATCTTAGGAAACTCCCATCTGAATAGCCTTTAGAAAGAACAAAGCTCCCTCCAGTAATGTTTAGATTCTCCTCGGGACATGATGCATGCATTTTGGACATGGAAGATGGAGCACCTATATTAGAAACAATCAGATCCTTGGAGGAGGTCACAGGAAAAAAATACTTTTGCTAAAGATAATTTATTATTATGTTGAAAACAGTTTTGGCTGCATATTTTTATTTTTTTGTATTATTATTATTATTATAAATCATGATACACTGCCATTCAAAAGTTAGATTAAGGGGGGGGGGCATAAATGAATACTTATGTCTAGTAAAGGCACATTAAATTGATAATGAAGACAGTAAACACCTTTCTGAAAACAATAAATGTTACAAAAAAGTTTTTAACTTTCTATTCATCAAAAATATTAATAAATAATTTTCCGCAAAAATATTAAGCAGCACAACTGTTTAACATTTATAATAATAAGAAATGTTTCTTAAGCACCAAACCAGCATATTAGAATGATTTCTGAAGGATCATGTGACACTGAAGATTGGAGTAATGATATTAAAAAAAAGTTTTTTTTATATATATATATCTTTCAACAGAAACCAGTTAATTTAAAATGTAATAATATTTCACACTATTAGTGTTTTTATTGTATTTTTGATCAAATAAATGCAGCCTTTGTGAGATTAAACCTTGTTTTCAAACTTTCAATGTTTTCAAACTTTTGACCGGTAGTGCAGCCAAAATACAGACTTAGGTGAGAATTATTTGTGAGCTGTTTATCACAGAATTTTCCAAATTACCTTCATTTTAATATATTCCATTCATGCTGAAAGATGTTTTGTCTCTTAATTTCAGAATGCATTTATCTTAAGCAAAAAGACTTACCCGCAATAAGAGGACATATCATTGCAAGCAATAACCAATTCAACCACTGCTCACACTCCATGCTGTTTATTAAAATTTTCAGCTGAGATATAAAAAAAATTACAAAAATACTGAAGCAAATGGACTGGGGGAACATCTTTATAGTGGGTCAGCAAGTGGATTTTATTTACATTCAGTGGCCAATGTTTAACCTCAAATCAAATAAAGAGAATCAATTTCTCGGCACACATAAAATAATTACGCTCATCACTGCATCATTATATAACAATTATGTTCATGATTCTATTTGCAATATTCTATTTTGTTAATGATTCTTTTTTGTCATCAAATACGTATACAGAAAACAGCAGATTTGTTGGGGGAATACAAAATATTGTTTAGAGTTAAACAGCACAATAATTTGTATTTCTGATTTCTTGGGTCCAGAGAGCAGCTTAAACTCAAGGGTTAATTTGAGAACAATATTATTTAAACGGCTTGCTACAGATCAACACCCACTTAATCTATGAATTGATACATAGTATATTATCAAAGAACAGGGCATTGTTTGGAAGAGGTGAAATATGTTAGTAATGTTGTCATACTGAATGCAAAACACTACATTTAATTTTAGATTAATAATTAAAATCATTTCGTAAAAGCTAGGCAGATTCACCTTTGGAACCAAACAATACATTTGTTATTGACTTTGCTGGTAATAATAAACATGTGGCATATTTAACTTGGTTTCAAGAGAAAAATAACTTACAAAAGGAGAGAGAAATTAATAGGCATGTCATGTTTAGTCTCGGTTTCTGTTCATTTTGATTGGGTTTGTGGCTGTTTCCTGGGGGTTATTTCAGAAAGCAATATCTTACCATCAAACATACACAGCTCTTGTTTGATTAACCCAAACGTCTCGGTTACGACTGTAACCTTAGTTCCCTGATAGGGAACGAGACGCTGCGTCACCGCTCTGGGAACGCCTCTGTGTGATTGCATCGTGAAGCACGTATATGTCATCAGTCCAATAGAGAGACAGAACGTCATAGGCGGGTGACGTCATAGACCCGGAAGCTATAAAGCACACCGGCAAACACACGCCGTTAGCTTCTGAAGAAGACCTGAAACAAGGCGCTTGCGGGCATGCGAGGAGTATGGCCGGGTGACGCAGCGCGAGTTCCCTTGAAAGGGAACGTCTCGGTTACGACTGTAACCTTAGTTCCCTGATAGGGAACGAGACGCTGCGCTCTGGGAACGAGAATACCCACGTCCCCATGCGAGTCTGGATGCCCGCCTGAGACAGCTACGAGGCGAGCACCCGAGACCCCGGAGTAGCAGAAACATCTAGTTCATAGAACCTGACAAAAGTATGCGGCGAGGACCACCCCGCCGCATCACACACTTCCTGCAGGGAGGCCCCTGCCAAGAGAGCTTGAGAAGCAGCCATACTCCTAGTGGAGTGGGACCGAACAGCCAAAGGAGAGGGCTGTCCGGCCGCCACATAAGCCAGTGAGATAGCCTCGACTACCCACTTGCTCATCCTCTGCTTTGACACCGGACCCCCACGAGATGGAGGTCCGTAGCAAACAAATAACTGATCAGTTTTCCTCCACAGGGCAGCTCTGTGGACATAGGCGTCTAAAGCGCGAACTGGACAAAGCAGATTTAACTTTTCCTGGTCTGACGTCACAAAGGGAGGAGGACAGAAGGCCTGGAGCACAATAGGTCTCACAGGATTAGTGAGGACCTTAGGAATATACCCGGGCCTCGGAGAGAGAAAGGCCTTAGCCATACCCGGGGCAAACTCCAAGCACGAGGGTGCGACAGAGAGGGCTTGCAAGTCCCCAATTCTTTTAAGAGAAGAAATAGCAAGAAGAAAAATAGTTTTGAAAGTGAGACATTTTTCAGAAACTTCCTCGAGCGGCTCGAAGGGAGCCTCGGAAAGGCCTTGAAGGACGATGGATAAGTCCCAGGCCGGCACCCTGGTGCGTGTCACAGGTCTCAGCCTCAAGGTTCCACGGAGGAAATGAGTTACTAGAGGGTGTCGCCCTAATGAAACTCCACTCAAAGGAGTGTGGTAAGCAGCTATGGCCGCCACGTACACCTTTAGTGTGGAGGGGGCTAACCCAGCAGAGAATCTCTCCTGCAGGAACTCCAGCACCACGCTCGCAGGGCAGTTAACTGGATCCCGCAGGTGATCTCGACACCATAAGGTGAAGAGTCTCCACTTTAGGTAGTAAAGTTTCCTCGTAGAAGGAGCTCTGGAGTGTAGAATGGTCTCAACAACCTCAGTTGAGAGACCGGAACTTATGAGTTGGGCCCCCTCAGAGGCCAAGCCCACAGTTTCCACAACTCCGGGCGGGGGTGAACAAAAACTCCGCCCGCCTGAGAGAGAAGGTCCCTCCTGAACGGGATCTCCAGGGGAGAGCCGTCGAGAAGAGACACCAGATCCGAGAACCATACCCGGCCCGGCCAGAACGGGGCTACTAGAAGGAGACGGGCCCCGTCCCGGCGCACTCTCTAGAACTCCCGGAAGCAGAGCGATCGGGGGGAAAGTGTACAGGGGCAGCCTCGGCCACTCCTGTACCATCGCATCCAGTCCGAGAGGAGCTGGAGGCGACAGGGAGAACCACAGACGACAATGAGAGTTCTCGTGAGTGGCGAACAGGTCCACTTGGGCCCTGCCGAACTTCTCCCAAAGGAGCTCCACCACATCGGTGTGGAGTCTCCACTCCCCGGGCCTTGGCCCCTGCCTCGACAGGATATCTGCTTCCACGTTAAACCGCCCAGGAATGTACATAGCCCTGACTGACAGCAATTTTCCCTGAGCCCAGAGGAGGATAAGGCGCGCCAGCTTGTATAAGCGACGGGACCTCAAATCCCCCTGATGGTTGATGTGGGAGACCACCGATGTGCTGTCTGTGCGCACAAGCACATGATGGCCCCTGAGATGCGGCAGGAAGTGCTTCAGAGCCTGAAACACCGCCAACATTTCCAGGCAATTTATATGCCACGAACGCTGGTGCTCCTGCCACAGACCCTGGGCCGAGCGACCACTCATGGTCGCCCCCCAGCCCGTCAGGGAGGCATCCGTGGTCAGAGAAGTACGCTGACACGTTGCCCCCAGCGACGGGCCCTGGGTCAGGAACCTGGGGTCCTTCCACATAACCAAGGTGCGGAGACACCGCCGCGTTGCCTTGATTACGCGAAAGGGGTTCCCCCTTGGGGAAAAACCCCTGGTCTTGAGCCACCACTGTAGCGGCCTCATGAACAGCAGGCCCGAAGGAATAACGTTGGACGCGGCTGCCATCAGACCCAACAGTCTCTGAAACTGCTTTACAGTGAGCGGCTGGTCTAGCTTCACCCCTTTCACGGCTGAGAGGATCGACCCCACGCGAGGCTCCGACAGACGAGCCTGCATAGCGACCGAATCCCAACTCACCCCGAGATAAGTGATCTTCTGCACAGGAGAGAGAACACTCTTCTTGGAGTTGAGCCTCAGCCCCAACCTCCTCATATGCGCGAGAACAACATCTTGATGCTGAACCGTGAGACGCACTGACTGTGCTAGTATCAGCCAGTCGTCGATGTAATTGAGAATGCGGATCCCCTGCAAACGCAAGGGGACCAGAGCAGCGTCCACACACTTCGTGAACGTGCGGGGTGAAAGGGCTAAACCGAAAGGAAGCACTCGATATTGGTACGCTTCTCCCCTGAAAGCGAACCTCAGGAACTTCCTGTGCTGCGGAAGGATGGAGACATGGAAATATGCATCTTTGAGATCTATCGTGACAAACCAGTCCTCGGACCTGATCTGAGACACGATCTGTTTGAGTGTCAGCATCCTGAACTTGAGCTTTGCCACGGCTCGGTTCAGGACGCGAAGATCCAAGATGGGGCGCAGCCCACCATCCTTCTTTGGCACTATGAAGTACCGGCTGTAAAAGCCTGACTCCCTGTCCGGGGGGGGGGGCCCTCTCTATAGCCCCCTTTTGCAGCAGAGTCTGTAGTTCTTGAGTCATCACCAGAGCCTGCACCGGGTCCAACACAGTGGAGAGGACCCCGTTGAAGCTGGGGGGACGGCATCTGAACTGAATCGCGTACCCCAACTTTACACATCGCAGGACCCAACGAGATATGTGAGGCAGATTTTCCCACTCTGACACAAAATCTACTAAGGGAACCAGTCTCTCGAGGCTGGTCTCTGATGTACTCTGCACCGCGAGTGCAGCGCCCTGAAGCGGCGAACCGGCAGGGAACGACTGACTCGACGGCATAATTTCCCTCCGAAGAGGGTGCG
Source organism: Gobio gobio (assembly GCF_949357685.1). NCBI lineage: Eukaryota > Metazoa > Chordata > Actinopteri > Cypriniformes > Gobionidae > Gobio > Gobio gobio. Next base: position 25,322,235 of record NC_137107.1, read on the forward strand.
GGCCATCCTCGAATGACCCGCAGGGCCCCTCCGCGCCCCGGCACTCGGGCGGGGTTGGCGGACTGACCCCGTGAGGGTACCGCGGACGCACGGGTACCGTGTACAGCGGTAAGCACCGTGCGCCCGCGGAGGGGATCACCCTCACTGTCCTGGGCCCAGAGGCGTCAGGACTTCTTTGACGCAGCCTTCCTCGCCACAATGACTGTCCTCAGATCAGCCCTGGGGTTAGAAGGCTGCGCCTGTGAGCGCCGCGCACCCAACGACCCTTTCTGCGGGGGTGTACGAGTGGCGACACTCACTTTCTGCTGCGCCCTGTGAGAGGAGCTCGTACTCGGCGTCTGCTGCTCCCGCCCAGCAGCAGACGAGACCTGGGGCTTACGGGGAAGGAACTGTTTGAGCGCCGCGGCCTGTTTTTTCGCCTCCAGGAACCTGTTGTAACCGTGGTGACGGCGTCACCGAACAGGCCCTCCGGAGACAGCGGCGCATCAAGCAAAAAGCTCTTGTCCCTTTCCTTGATATCCGTAAGGTTCAGCCATAAATGCCTCTCCGTGGCCACCAGGGCTGCCATGGAACGGCCGAGAGCGAGATCGGCAGTCGATCGAAGTTCATTAATAGTATCGACTCCGATCTCATGGCTTTCCCCCAGGTCCCTTAGCAGATCAGCCTGGTATGCCTGCACGATAGACATCGTGTGCAGACACGCGGCGGCTTGACCTGCTGCCGAGTATGCTTTGCCCACAAAAGATGATGTCACTTTAAGAGGTTTTGTGGGCAAAGTCGGAGCCTTTACGGTCGACGCAGACTCGGGTGACAGATGGCTCGCAAGCGTCTGTTCAACCTGAGGCAGTTGACCGTAACCGTGTCTTTTCCACCCCAAGATATTACTATAAACTGACGTCTGCGGGGTGAAAATGCGTGCAGACACGGGCCGCTTCCAAGACCTCGACGGTGTGGAGGTCCGGGAAAAACGGCAGACTCCTACGAGGAGGCTGAACAGAGCGCGCGGGGAGAAAGCGCTCGTCGAGTCTGCTTTTTACGGCAGCTCGCTCATGATGTTCATGTGGCCAGTCAATGTGTAGTCTGGCCACCGCTCTGCTCAGCACCTCCATGAGCTCCTCACTTGCAGGGGAATGAAGTGACGAGTCTCCACCCCCTGCATCGATGCTACAGACATCAACCTCCTCGGAGGAAGATAGCTGCAGCATCGCGGCCGCTCCCCGGGCGGGAGAAGCCGCAGAGCGTGCTCCCGATCCCAGAGAGGCAGCGCTGGATCTGGCGGGTGAAGGAAGAGATAGGGCGGGGCCCGTCTCCATCCCCTCCGTCAGATCCTTTTGCGAACCCCACGACATGAGTCGCCGCTGAGCCTCAGCAGCAGCGGGACCCGTGCCGTGGGGAGCGCTAGCCGGGACGCCCTCCTCGAAGAGCGCCCGGCGGGATCGCAGCACGCGAAGAGGCAGAGCCTCACAATGCTCGCAGCCGGCACCCTCGAGTGCCGACTGCGCGTGCTGCTCTCCCAAACAAACAACGCACATGTCAACGCCCAAACAAAGGAACACACTGTCTGTAACTCTGTTCGCTCGTCATACTTTTTTTTTTTTCTCTTATCAATGTGGTGAGAGTGCAAACGAAACAAAACAGTCTGAACTCAGACACAACACAAAGACACTTTGGACAGATTTTACACAGAGCGCTTGTTGAAGGCAACAGAAGCTAACGGCGTGTGTTTGCCGGTGTGATTTATAGCTTCCGGGTCTATGACGTCACCCGCCTATGACGTTCCGTCTCTCTATTGGACTGATGACATATGTCACAGGTCGGGGCGGGCCAAACCAGACTGTACCCACCCCTGGAAACCCGGGAACCACCCCGAGGAACGTGTCAAGGACCAGACAGACAAGGGAATAAAATAATACAGTTTATTTATTATTGTTAAAAGGTCGATGAATTGGATAAGTCCTAATTAAAATCTTCTTTTTGCCACCAGGACAGTTCAAGAGTCTACCGACCTCCCGGGACGGGAGGGGAGGGACGTTCGTGGCGGACCGGAGGCTCGTCGGAGGGGAATCGGGGGGGAATCCCCGCGCCGTCCAGGTAGGTCACAGGGTAAGTATTCCTCTGCGGGACTCAAGAGGGGAGGCCGTGGTCAGACGAACCCCATTCAGACTGGAACCAGGTAAGTATGCCGATGCGAGGGCGAAGCGAGTCACTGGGGTTACTCCGGAGGGAGGTACTCAGAGGTGGGGGCAAGCGAGCCACTCTCTTCTTCTTCTGAGCAGGGTAAAGGCTTCCAAATAGGGCGTGTGGGGACCACCAGGCGGGGGGGGGGCACTTTGAGCGGGGCGCTCACGTCAGCTGAACACTGGGACAGACACAGCACAGTTTCGACGGTTCAACAGTATGTGAAGCTTTTCAACTGATATACCTTCTCTCCTTTCGAACAGGGTCAAGGCTTCCAATAGGGGCGTGTGGAGACCACCAGGCGGGAAGGACACTTTGGACGGAACACTCGACCACCAGGCGGGGAGGACACTTTGGACGGAACACTCCACTTCCGCTGAGCACTGGAACAGTACAGCAAGGTCTCAACGGTTCAACAGTGTGTGAAGCTTTTCAACTGATATACCTTCTCTCCTTTCGAACAGGGTCAAGGCTTCCAATAGGGGCGTGTGGAGACCACCAGGCGGGAAGGACACTTTGGACGGAACACTCGACCACCAGGCGGGGAGGACACTTTGGACGGAACACTCCACTTCCGCTGAGCACTGGAACAGTACAGCAAGGTCTCAACGGTTCAACAGTGTGTGAAGCTTTTCAACTGATATACCTTCTCTCCTTTTCAACAGGGTCAAGGCTTCCAATAGGGGCGTGTGGAGACCACCAGGCGGGAAGGACACTTTGGACGGAACACTCGACCACCAGGCGGGGAGGACACTTTGGACGGAACACTCCACTTCCGCTAAGCACTGGAACAGTATAGCAAAGTCTCAACGGTTCAACAGTATGGGAAGCTTTTCAACTGATATACCTTCTCTCCTTTTGAACAGGGTCAAGGCTTCCAATAGGGGCGTGTGGAGACCACCAGGCGGGAAGGACACTTTGGACGGAACACTCGACCACCAGGCGGGGAGGACACTTTGGACGGAACACTCCACTTCCGCTAAGCACTGGAACAGTATAGCAAAGTCTCAACGGTTCAACAGTATGGGAAGCTTTTCAACTGATATACCTTCTCTCCTTTTGAACAGGGTAAAGGCTTCCAATAGGGGCGTGTGGAGACCACCAGGCGGGGAGGACACTTTGGGCGGAGCACTCCACTTCAGCTGAGCACTGGAACAGTACAGCAAGGTCTCAACGGTTCAACAGTGTGTGAAGCTTTGCAACTGATATACCTTCCCTCCTTTGAACAGGATCAAGACTTCCAATAAGGGCGTGTGGAGACCACCAGGCGGGGAGGACACTTAGAGCGGGGCGCTCACGTCGGCTGAACACTGGGATAGGCACAGCACAGTTTCAACGGTTCAACAGTACACGAAGCTTGCAACTGATATACCTTTTCTTCTTCTGAACAGGGTAAAGGCTTCCAATAGGGCGTGTGGAGACCACCAGACGGGGAGGACACTTAGAGCGGGGCGCTCGCGTCGGCTGAACACTGGGATAGACACAGCACAGTTTCAACAGTACATGATATATGAAGCACTCAGCACTAGCGGGGCCGGGTCTTTTCAAGCCGGAAGTTGGGCAGTTGCTTTATCAAGACCCTTCGTTAGAGACAGCGGGTGGAAGACTGTAGGAGAGGAGTGCACGGCAGACTTCTATTACTTCTCCACACACAAATTTCACTTCACAGCACAAACCGTGTAAATCTTCACTTCAGGCACTGCAATTCCACTCGCACACCGTGCATTCGGGCCAGCACTCACCCACCGGTCTTTTCTCCCACCAGATCGGATCTCGTCCTCGATCAGGGCTTGACTTTGCTCCGGGAAAGCAGAAGAATGATGCAGCGATTACCACATTCGGCAAGGAGAGGACAGAAGTTGGAGACAGATCATTAATTCACTCGGTGTAATAGTTCACTCGTGCCAAACGTTTTCCAAACTCTCCACACCACTTCAGTGTTAGTGCATATAAACAACGGATCAAATACTCATCACTTGCGTCTTTCTCACTACGGACGATATTCCTCAAGTCTTCGCTGCCAAATACTTCACTCCTTCCTTTCCTCTTCCACAACTCCAATCTTCCCCACTCCACAGCCCAGCCTCAATAAAAAGAGCAACCCGCTGACAAACACAGCATCATACGGGAGGAGAACCACCCAACAGTCTGTTTTCTCTCTGTTTTTAAAGCCTCATCTCAATAGGTGTCCCTCTCACAGCGTTCTCTATAATTGCCCCACACCTGCTGTCACTCAGGCAATCAGCCCCGCTGCCATGGCAACAGATTCACAGGGCATAGACCGGAGGTTCACTGGAAAATCCTGCAACAGTATTCACCAGGATCTTAGTCCCGTTCGGTTTGTTTTGTCACCCCGTGACACACCCCCCTGCCAAACCGTTCTAGTCCCTAGAACGGGATCCGGACACCCAGTCTCCGTACCTGGCTGGGGGTTGCCCCCGGTTCTCCCGTTGGGATCGCCTTGGCGGGGAGTTAGGTTCCTCGGGCCTTGGTGGGGAGTAGGGTTCCTCTGGCCTTGGCGGGGAGTTAGGTTCCTCTGGCCTTGGCCCTATTTCCAGCCTCCGGGGGGCCACAGCCCATCCCACCACGGGAGGCATCCACGCTGGTTCAGTCGGAGGTCTCTCTACAGTTGGTTCGGGGTAATTCGGACAAGGGCGCATCAGGTTTCGGTGGAGCACCCGCTCTGGACCTTCTCTCCCTTCGGGACGGAGGGCATACACCGGTTGATCGAGATGCGGTTGTCGTTGGACCACGTACGGCTGGGGCTCCCACCGATCACTGAGTTTGCCCTTCCCTTGTCGCCGGCTATCTCGCACCAGAACTCTTTCACCAGGCAGTAGCGGCGCACTTCTAGCCGTACGGTCATACAACCTTTTGTTCTTGGCTGCGGCTTGCTTAATTCGGTCCGAGACCCGTTCGTAGGCCAGTTGAAGGCGTTGATGGTGTCTGGCCACCCACTCCGTTACACCGCCTCCCTCTTCAGCGGCCGCAGTTCCCAGCAGTAGGTCAACTGGTAGTCTCACATGCCGTCCGAACATCAGGTAGGTCGGTGCATACCCGGTCGTGCTGTGTATGCTGTTGTTATACGCCTGGACCATTGCCGGAAGGTTGTCAGCCCAATGCCCCTGTTGTTCGTTTTCCAAGGTCCCCAAGAGACCGAGCAGCGTCTGGTTAAACCTCTCGCACCCTCCGTTCCCCTGAGGATGATAGGGCGTTGTATGGGTCTTCTTACATCCGTACAGTTGGCACAGCTCGTGTACTACCCTGGATTCAAAATTTGGCCCTTGATCTGAGTGGAACACTTCGGGACACCCGAAGGGCTGGATGACATGCCTCCACAGGGCATTAGCGGTGGTAATGGCGGTCTGGTCCAGAGTTGGGATGGCCCAGGCATATTTGGTGAACAGGTCAGTGACCACTAGGAGGTTTTGAATGCGATCGACCGGCCGACCCAGCGTCAGATAGTCCATAGCGAGGATATGCATCGGTGCTTTAGCCCGAATTGGGACCAATGGAGCTCGTGTCTCTTTCCTGGCTTTGAACAGGGTGCAGCGCGGGCAGCCCTGTAGGTAAGTCCTCACGGTCCCCTCCATCCCAGGCCAGTAAAAGTGGCGTCGCAAAAGTGCCGTCGTCCTCTCCCGCCCTTGATGACCAAGCTTGGTGTGATAAGCCTCCAGCAGAGCGTGACATCTTCCCTCGGGGACCACCACTTGCCAGACCGGGTCACCCGAGCGTGAGTCCTGGAGGGACCGACAAATCACCCCTTCCATCAGATGGAGCCTCTCCTTCTGGCCCAGTAGGCCCCTCACGATTCGGGTTTGAGCCCGGCGTCCCGCACCCTCCGGCCACTTGTCCTGTTCCAGCCAGACCCGGACCAGTGACAGGTCCTCATCTTCGCCCTGCAACATCCTCCAGCGCTGTGGGTCCCATCCCCAACTTGCGGGCGGTTCCTCCAACGGTGGTCCCGGTGCCTCCACAATGCCCACCATCATTCCCTCGTCGCGGTCCACCTCCCGCATGGGTCTCGGACCCTCCGGCCCTCCTTCTGGCCACCTAGATAGTACGTCAGCGTTGGTATGTTCCCTTCCTGGCCGGTACTGAAGCTGGTACTCAAAGTTGGCCAATTGTGCCACCCACCTCTGTTCCACCGCCCCCAACTTGGCGGTTTGTAGGTGTACCAGTGGGTTGTTATCGGTCACTACGGTCACCTTTGCTCCCCATAGGTAGTCCTTGAACTTCTCACTGAGCGCCCACTTCATGGCCAGTAACTCAAGCTTGAAGGAGCTGTAGTTGGCATCGTTCCTCTCCGCGGGGTGTAGACTCCGGCTCGCATAAGCAATGACTCTTTCTTCCTCCTGCTGTTTCTGCGCTAAGACAGCCCCCAAGCCCAAGTGGCTGGCGTCAGTGTAGAGGATAAAGGGCTGGGTGAAGTCTGCGTATGCCAGGATGGGTGCTTGTAACAGCTCCTGCTTGAGCCTCTGGAAGGCGGTCTCGCATGCCGGATCCCACTGAATCGCTGGGGACCCTCGGCCCTTGGTGTGTCCCGTTCCACCCAGCAACTGGTTCAGGGGTTTGGCGATCTTAGAGAAATCCTTAATAAATCGCCTGTAGTACCCGACAAAGCCGAGGAAGGATCGAACCTGACGCACGGTCTTCGGGGCAGTCCACCCCTGTACAGCCGACACCTTCTCTGGGTCCACAGCGATTCCTGCAGCGCTCACGATATGGCCCAGGAACTTCACCTCCTTCCGGAAAAGCTGACATTTATCCGGTTGGAGCTTCAGCCCGTACTTCTCCAGGGAGCGGAACACCTGCTCAAGATGCTGAAGGTGAGTCTCAAAGTCAGGGGAATAGATAATCACGTCATCCAGATACACAAGAGCGGTATCCACTAGCTGGCTCCCCAGGCAGCGCTGCATTAGCCGTTGGAACGTGGCGGGGGCGTTGCAGAGGCCGAACGGCATCCGGTCCCACTCATATAACCCAAAAGGAGTCGTGAAGGCTGTCTTCTCCCGGTCCCGCTCGTCCACCTGTACTTGCCAGTATCCGCTCGCCAGGTCTAGTGTGGAATACCAGGCCGCCCGGGTGAGACTCGTGAGGGAATCCTCGACTCGAGGCAATGGGAAAGCATCCCGCTTCGTCACTTGGTTCAACCTCCGATAATCCACACAGAATCTCCATGCGCCTGTTTTCTTCCTCACCAGAACAATCGGGGCCGCCCAAGGGCTACTGCTCTCGCGGATGATCCCTTTATCCAGCATCCCCCGCAGAAGAGCCCGAACCTCAGAATATAATGTTGGAGGTACCGGCCGGTAGCGTTCCCTACTAGGCGGGGCTTCTCCAGTGGGAATCTGATGCTGAACGATGTTAGTACACCCATAGTCCTCGTCATGGGTGGAGAACAACTGTGGCCATTTTGATAGGAAAGCCTTGAGCCGTCTTGTTTGATCCTCCTCCAACCCTTCTCCCCGTAGGGACTCACCTCCGAGATGGGCCGGCAGTCCTCCTTCAGCCTCTCTTCTGTGCGTCCCCGTCTGCGCCAACGCAACCTCCACTACGGTCGGGCCCACTTGACTGAACTTGACTCCTCCTGGATCTTGCACTTGCTGGGGCAACACTGAGGTAACTCGGGCTAGACACTGATGACGATGCAGTTGGATCGGGAAAGGGTTCGTGTTCCGGACTCTCACCCGGACTCGGCTGCCTCGGGCGGATGCCAGTCCTCTGGCCACTTCCACCTTAGGACCGTCGTTGTGCGGTTCTACCAACACCCACTCCTCCGGGTGGTAAAGTCTAGGGGGCACCCGGACCCAAACCATCGCCTCGCTTCGAGCCGGGATGGACAACGCATAGCGGCAAGCCACTCTTCCAGTGCTCTCCCGGTCCCCCTGCTGTTCGGCCAGGCAAACTCGGCGACAGTCAGCTCTAATGCGATCCCATTCTCTGCCCTCAGGCGTCGCAGTTGCTCGGGCCGGCCCACTCTGGAACAGCCCCTCCCAGCATTCGGAGATGACATTCATGCCCAACAGGGCGCGATGAGACCCCAAGCAGGCGTTGCGAACCACCACCACCCCCTTCTGGGGTACGACCATGCCATGGATCTCTAGGTCTGTCACTACGTATCCCACGTATGGGATGTCGAGACCGTTGGCCCCTCGCAGAGTCAGCCAGGGGGCTTCGGTCGTCGGCCGGCCCTGGGTACCGAATAGTTCCTGGACTAGGCTCTCCGCGAACAGAGTGACTTGCGACCCCGTGTCCAGCAGACACCGCACCTTCTGGCCATTGACTTGAACCACGATGACCGGACAACGGCCCACCAGGCGTTCCTTCGACAGTTTGGAAGACGAGGGGTCTGAAAAGGGGGTCCCGACCACTTGACCCACAGTGGCTGGAGACTCTAAAAACCCCCCTGCGAAGCGCGTCTGGCGGAGCACTGACGAACGTAATGTCCGGCTTCCCCACAGCCGTTGCAGATAGGACGCCCCTGTTCGTCCCACTGGAATCGGGGACCCGTGGGTCGAGTGAAGTGACGCTCTGGAGGGTGATTCCCGTCGGAGTAGGCTCGCTCCCGCGGTGAGGGTAATGAATGGAGGCGTTCTCGGCGGAGTTCCTCGACGACAGACTTAGACAATTCAGACATTTGCTCACGGATATCCCTCTTTAGTTCCTCCCGGAGGGCATGCTTCCAATCGGAAGTAACAGGGGCCGAAGGCCCACTGACAGCGTTCACAGCCAGACAGCTGGGGGGATCCATACCTTCGTTGTGGTCACGCTCGAGGGCTAGAGCCTCCTGCCGCAGCTCTTCGAACGTGAGGTCCGGCGTCCGTCTCAGTTGCACCCGCAGACTCTGACGCACGGGGCCCTCCCGTAATCCCAACAGAAACTGATCTCGCAATAGGGTCTCCTCGTCCCCCAGGCCGTGATCCTGTCTTCCCCTTAGCCTGGTAAACTGTTCCCTCAGTTGCAACGCGAATGGCCGAACAGTTTGTCGAGGCCCTTGCCTACAATTAAAGAATTGTGTTCTCAGGACAGCTACCGGGGTGGTGTCTCCGTATTGCCCCGTGAGAAAATCAAAGATGGCTTGGACTGTGATGCGGGTTGCTTCCGGCGCTGCCTGTACTTCTCTTCTTGCTTCTCCCTCCAACGAATTTAGCACAAACTGTACCTTCTGAGGGGCACTTAGCCCTTGGAGCCCTGCCAGGTATTCAACCTGGGTCTTCCATGCTGACAGGCTCAATTCTGACCCTGGACCTCCGTACTTCTGGGCCCACGGGGCCCCCATAAAGAAAGGCATAACGGGCTGCCGGGCCACTGGCTCTTCTTCTTCTGCCATCTAGGTCCTTGATCGCTCCACTCGAGGTGGTAACCCTGCCGCACTACGCCAAGTTCTGTCACAGGTCGGGGCGGGCCAAACCAGACTGCACCCACCCCTGGAAACCCGGGAACCACCCCGAGGAACGTGTCAAGGACCAGACAGACAAGGGAATAAAATAATACAGTTTATTTATTATTGTTAAAAGGTCGATGAATTGGATAAGTCCTAATTAAAATCTTCTTTTTGCCACCAGGACAGTTCAAGAGTCTACCGACCTCCCGGGACGGGAGGGGAGGGACGTTCGTGGCGGACCGGAGGCTCGTCGGAGGGGAATCGGGGGGGAATCCCCGCGCCGTCCAGGTAGGTCACAGGGTAAGTATTCCTCTACGGGACTCAAGAGGGGAGGCCGTGGTCAGACGAACCCCATTCAGACTGGAACCAGGTAAGTATGCCGATGCGAGGGCGAAGCGAGTCACTGGGGTTACTCCGGAGGGAGGTACTCAGAGGTGGGGGCAAGCGAGCCACTCTCTTCTTCTTCTTCTGAGCAGGGTAAAGGCTTCCAAATAGGGCGTGTGGGGACCACCAGGCGGGGGGGGGGGCACTTTGAGCGGGGCGCTCACGTCAGCTGAACACTGGGACAGACACAGCACAGTTTCGACGGTTCAACAGTATGTGAAGCTTTTCAACTGATATACCTTCTCTCCTTTCGAACAGGGTCAAGGCTTCCAATAGGGGCGTGTGGAGACCACCAGGCGGGAAGGACACTTTGGACGGAACACTCGACCACCAGGCGGGGAGGACACTTTGGACGGAACACTCCACTTCCGCTGAGCACTGGAACAGTACAGCAAGGTCTCAACGGTTCAACAGTGTGTGAAGCTTTTCAACTGATATACCTTCTCTCCTTTCGAACAGGGTCAAGGCTTCCAATAGGGGCGTGTGGAGACCACCAGGCGGGAAGGACACTTTGGACGGAACACTCGACCACCAGGCGGGGAGGACACTTTGGACGGAACACTCCACTTCCGCTGAGCACTGGAACAGTACAGCAAGGTCTCAACGGTTCAACAGTGTGTGAAGCTTTTCAACTGATATACCTTCTCTCCTTTTCAACAGGGTCAAGGCTTCCAATAGGGGCGTGTGGAGACCACCAGGCGGGAAGGACACTTTGGACGGAACACTCGACCACCAGGCGGGGAGGACACTTTGGACGGAACACTCCACTTCCGCTAAGCACTGGAACAGTATAGCAAAGTCTCAACGGTTCAACAGTATGGGAAGCTTTTCAACTGATATACCTTCTCTCCTTTTGAACAGGGTCAAGGCTTCCAATAGGGGCGTGTGGAGACCACCAGGCGGGAAGGACACTTTGGACGGAACACTCGACCACCAGGCGGGGAGGACACTTTGGACGGAACACTCCACTTCCGCTAAGCACTGGAACAGTATAGCAAAGTCTCAACGGTTCAACAGTATGGGAAGCTTTTCAACTGATATACCTTCTCTCCTTTTGAACAGGGTAAAGGCTTCCAATAGGGGCGTGTGGAGACCACCAGGCGGGGAGGACACTTTGGGCGGAGCACTCCACTTCAGCTGAGCACTGGAACAGTACAGCAAGGTCTCAACGGTTCAACAGTGTGTGAAGCTTTGCAACTGATATACCTTCCCTCCTTTGAACAGGATCAAGACTTCCAATAAGGGCGTGTGGAGACCACCAGGCGGGGAGGACACTTAGAGCGGGGCGCTCACGTCGGCTGAACACTGGGATAGGCACAGCACAGTTTCAACGGTTCAACAGTACACGAAGCTTGCAACTGATATACCTTTTCTTCTTCTGAACAGGGTAAAGGCTTCCAATAGGGCGTGTGGAGACCACCAGGCGGGGAGGACACTTAGAGCGGGGCGCTCGCGTCGGCTGAACACTGGGATAGACACAGTACAGTTTCAACAGTACATGATATATGAAGCACTCAGCACTAGCGGGGCCGGGTCTTTTCAAGCCGGAAGTTGGGCAGTTGCTTTATCAAGACCCTTCGTTAGAGACAGCGGGTGGAAGACTGTAGGAGAGGAGTGCACGGCAGACTTCTATTACTTCTCCACACACAAATTTCACTTCACAGCACAAACCGTGTAAATCTTCACTTCAGGCACTGCAATTCCACTCGCACACCGTGCATTCGGGCCAGCACTCACCCACCGGTCTTTTCTCCCACCAGGTCGGATCTCGTCCTCGATCAGGGCTTGACTTTGCTCCGGGAAAGCAGAAGAATGATGCAGCGATTACCACATTCGGCAAGGAGAGGACAGAAGTTGGAGACAGATCATTAATTCACTCGGTGTAATAGTTCACTCGTGCCAAACGTTTTCCAAACTCTCCACACCACTTCAGTGTTAGTGCATATAAACAACGGATCAAATACTCATCACTTGCGTCTTTCTCACTACGGACGATATTCCTCAAGTCTTCGCTGCCAAATACTTCACTCCTTCCTTTCCTCTTCCACAACTCCAATCTTCCCCACTCCACAGCCCAGCCTCAATAAAAAGAGCAACCCGCTGACAAACACAGCATCATACGGGAGGAGAACCACCCAACAGTCTGTTTTCTCTCTGTTTTTAAAGCCTCATCTCAATAGGTGTCCCTCTCACAGCGTTCTCTATAATTGCCCCACACCTGCTGTCACTCAGGCAATCAGCCCCGCTGCCATGGCAACAGATTCACAGGGCATAGACCGGAGGTTCACTGGAAAGTCCCTAGTCCCTAGAACGGGATCCGGACACCCAGTCTCCGTACCTGGCTGGGGGTTGCCCCCGGTTCTCCCGTTGGGATCGCCTTGGCGGGGAGTTAGGTTCCTCGGGCCTTGGTGGGGAGTAGGGTTCCTCTGGCCTTGGCGGGGAGTTAGGTTCCTCTGGCCTTGGCCCTATTTCCAGCCTCCGGGGGGCCACAGCCCATCCCACCACGGGAGGCATCCACGCTGGTTCAGTCGGAGGTCTCTCTACAGTTGGTTCGGGGTAATTCGGACAAGGGCGCATCAGGTTTCGGTGGAGCACCCGCTCTGGACCTTCTCTCCCTTCGGGACGGAGGGCATACACCGGTTGATCGAGATGCGGTTGTCGTTGGACCACGTACGGCTGGGGCTCCCACCGATCACTGAGTTTGCCCTTCCCTTGTCGCCGGCTATCTCGCACCAGAACTCTTTCACCAGGCAGTAGCGGCGCACTTCTAGCCGTACGGTCATACAACCTTTTGTTCTTGGCTGCGGCTTGCTTAATTCGGTCCGAGACCCGTTCGTAGGCCAGTTGAAGGCGTTGATGGTGTCTGGCCACCCACTCCGTTACACCGCCTCCCTCTTCAGCGGCCGCAGTTCCCAGCAGTAGGTCAACTGGTAGTCTCACATGCCGTCCGAACATCAGGTAGGTCGGTGCATACCCGGTCGTGCTGTGTATGCTGTTGTTATACGCCTGGACCATTGCCGGAAGGTTGTCAGCCCAATGCCCCTGTTGTTCGTTTTCCAAGGTCCCCAAGAGACCGAGCAGCGTCTGGTTAAACCTCTCGCACCCTCCGTTCCCCTGAGGATGATAGGGCGTTGTATGGGTCTTCTTACATCCGTACAGTTGGCACAGCTCGTGTACTACCCTGGATTCAAAATTTGGCCCTTGATCTGAGTGGAACACTTCGGGACACCCGAAGGGCTGGATGACATGCCTCCACAGGGCATTAGCGGTGGTAATGGCGGTCTGGTCCAGAGTTGGGATGGCCCAGGCATATTTGGTGAACAGGTCAGTGACCACTAGGAGGTTTTGAATGCGATCGACCGGCCGACCCAGCGTCAGATAGTCCATAGCGAGGATATGCATCGGTGCTTTAGCCCGAATTGGGACCAATGGAGCTTGTGTCTCTTTCCTGGCTTTGAACAGGGTGCAGCGCGGGCAGCCCTGTAGGTAAGTCCTCACGGTCCCCTCCATCCCAGGCCAGTAAAAGTGGCGTCGCAAAAGTGCCGTCGTCCTCTCCCGCCCTTGATGACCAAGCTTGGTGTGATAAGCCTCCAGCAGAGCGTGACATCTTCCCTCGGGGACCACCACTTGCCAGACCGGGTCACCCGAGCGTGAGTCCTGGAGGGACCGACAAATCACCCCTTCCTTCAGATGGAGCCTCTCCTTCTGGCCCAGTAGGCCCCTCACGATTCGGGTTTGAGCCCGGCGTCCCGCACCCTCCGGCCACTTGTCCTGTTCCAGCCAGACCCGGACCAGTGACAGGTCCTCATCTTCGCCCTGCAACATCCTCCAGCGCTGTGGGTCCCATCCCCAACTTGCGGGCGGTTCCTCCAACGGTGGTCCCGGTGCCTCCACAATGCCCACCATCATTCCCTCGTCGCGGTCCACCTCCCGCATGGGTCTCGGACCCTCCGGCCCTCCTTCTGGCCACCTAGATAGTACGTCAGCGTTGGTATGTTCCCTTCCTGGCCGGTACTGAAGCTGGTACTCAAAGTTGGCCAATTGTGCCACCCACCTCTGTTCCACCGCCCCCAACTTGGCGGTTTGTAGGTGTACCAGTGGGTTGTTATCGGTCACTACGGTCACCTTTGCTCCCCATAGGTAGTCCTTGAACTTCTCACTGAGCGCCCACTTCATGGCCAGTAACTCAAGCTTGAAGGAGCTGTAGTTGGCATCGTTCCTCTCCGCGGGGTGTAGACTCCGGCTCGCATAAGCAATGACTCTTTCTTCCTCCTGCTGTTTCTGCGCTAAGACAGCCCCCAAGCCCAAGTGGCTGGCGTCAGTGTAGAGGATAAAGGGCTGGGTGAAGTCTGCGTATGCCAGGATGGGTGCTTGTAACAGCTCCTGCTTGAGCCTCTGGAAGGCGGTCTCGCATGCCGGATCCCACTGAATCGCTGGGGACCCTCGGCCCTTGGTGTGTCCCGTTCCACCCAGCAACTGGTTCAGGGGTTTGGCGATCTTAGAGAAATCCTTAATAAATCGCCTGTAGTACCCGACAAAGCCGAGGAAGGATCGAACCTGACGCACGGTCTTCGGGGCAGTCCACCCCTGTACAGCCGACACCTTCTCTGGGTCCACAGCGATTCCTGCAGCGCTCACGATATGGCCCAGGAACTTCACCTCCTTCCGGAAAAGCTGACATTTATCCGGTTGGAGCTTCAGCCCGTACTTCTCCAGGGAGCGGAACACCTGCTCAAGATGCTGAAGGTGAGTCTCAAAGTCAGGGGAATAGATAATCACGTCATCCAGATACACAAGAGCGGTATCCACTAGCTGGCTCCCCAGGCAGCGCTGCATTAGCCGTTGGAACGTGGCGGGGGCGTTGCAGAGGCCGAACGGCATCCGGTCCCACTCATATAACCCAAAAGGAGTCGTGAAGGCTGTCTTCTCCCGGTCCCGCTCGTCCACCTGTACTTGCCAGTATCCGCTCGCCAGGTCTAGTGTGGAATACCAGGCCGCCCGGGTGAGACTCGTGAGGGAATCCTCGACTCGAGGCAATGGGAAAGCATCCCGCTTCGTCACTTGGTTCAACCTCCGATAATCCACACAGAATCTCCATGCGCCTGTTTTCTTCCTCACCAGAACAATCGGGGCCGCCCAAGGGCTACTGCTCTCGCGGATGATCCCTTTATCCAGCATCCCCCGCAGAAGAGCCCGAACCTCAGAATATAATGTTGGAGGTACCGGCCGGTAGCGTTCCCTACTAGGCGGGGCTTCTCCAGTGGGAATCTGATGCTGAACGATGTTAGTACACCCATAGTCCTCGTCATGGGTGGAGAACAACTGTGGCCATTTTGATAGGAAAGCCTTGAGCCGTCTTGTTTGATCCTCCTCCAACCCTTCTCCCCGTAGGGACTCACCTCCGAGATGGGCCGGCAGTCCTCCTTCAGCCTCTCTTCTGTGCGTCCCCGTCTGCGCCAACGCAACCTCCACTACGGTCGGGCCCACTTGACTGAACTTGACTCCTCCTGGATCTTGCACTTGCTGGGGCAACACTGAGGTAACTCGGGCTAGACACTGATGACGATGCAGTTGGATCGGGAAAGGGTTCGTGTTCCGGACTCTCACCCGGACTCGGCTGCCTCGGGCGGATGCCAGTCCTCTGGCCACTTCCACCTTAGGACCGTCGTTGTGCGGTTCTACCAACACCCACTCCTCCGGGTGGTAAAGTCTAGGGGGCACCCGGACCCAAACCATCGCCTCGCTTCGAGCCGGGATGGACAACGCATAGCGGCAAGCCACTCTTCCAGTGCTCTCCCGGTCCCCCTGCTGTTCGGCCAGGCAAACTCGGCGACAGTCAGCTCTAATGCGATCCCATTCTCTGCCCTCAGGCGTCGCAGTTGCTCGGGCCGGCCCACTCTGGAACAGCCCCTCCCAGCATTCGGAGATGACATTCATGCCCAACAGGGCGCGATGAGACCCCAAGCAGGCGTTGCGAACCACCACCACCCCCTTCTGGGGTACGACCATGCCATGGATCTCTAGGTCTGTCACTACGTATCCCACGTATGGGATGTCGAGACCGTTGGCCCCTCGCAGAGTCAGCCAGGGGGCTTCGGTCGTCGGCCGGCCCTGGGTACCGAATAGTTCCTGGACTAGGCTCTCCGCGAACAGAGTGACTTGCGACCCCGTGTCCAGCAGACACCGCACCTTCTGGCCATTGACTTGAACCACGATGACCGGACAACGGCCCACCAGGCGTTCCTTCGACAGTTTGGAAGACGAGGGGTCTGAAAAGGGGGTCCCGACCACTTGACCCACAGTGGCCGGAGACTCTAAAAACCCCCCTGCGAAGCGCGTCTGGCGGAGCACTGACGAACGTAATGTCCGGCTTCCCCACAGCCGTTGCAGATAGGACGCCCCTGTTCGTCCCACTGGAATCGGGGACCCGTGGGTCGAGTGAAGTGACGCTCTGGAGGGTGATTCCCGTCGGAGTAGGCTCGCTCCCGCGGTGAGGGTAATGAATGGAGGCGTTCTCGGCGGAGTTCCTCGACGACAGACTTAGACAATTCAGACATTTGCTCACGGATATCCCTCTTTAGTTCCTCCCGGAGGGCATGCTTCCAATCGGAAGTAACAGGGGCCGAAGGCCCACTGACAGCGTTCACAGCCAGACAGCTGGGGGGATCCATACCTTCGTTGTGGTCACGCTCGAGGGCTAGAGCCTCCTGCCGCAGCTCTTCGAACGTGAGGTCCGGCGTCCGTCTCAGTTGCACCCGCAGACTCTGACGCACGGGGCCCTCCCGTAATCCCAACAGAAACTGATCTCGCAATAGGGTCTCCTCGTCCCCCAGGCCGTGATCCTGTCTTCCCCTTAGCCTGGTAAACTGTTCCCTCAGTTGCAACGCGAATGGCCGAACAGTTTGTCGAGGCCCTTGCCTACAATTAAAGAATTGTGTTCTCAGGACAGCTACCGGGGTGGTGTCTCCGTATTGCCCCGTGAGAAAATCAAAGATGGCTTGGACTGTGATGCGGGTTGCTTCCGGCGCTGCCTGTACTTCTCTTCTTGCTTCTCCCTCCAACGAATTTAGCACAAACTGTACCTTCTGAGGGGCACTTAGCCCTTGGAGCCCTGCCAGGTATTCAACCTGGGTCTTCCATGCTGACAGGCTCAATTCTGACCCTGGACCTCCGTACTTCTGGGCCCACGGGGCCCCCATAAAGAAAGGCATAACGGGCTGCCGGGCCACTGGCTCTTCTTCTTCTGCCATCTAGGTCCTTGATCGCTCCACTCGAGGTGGTAACCCTGCCGCACTACGCCAAGTTCTGTCACAGGTCGGGGCGGGCCAAACCAGACTGCACCCACCCCTGGAAACCCGGGAACCACCCCGAGGAACGTGTCAAGGACCAGACAGACAAGGGAATAAAATAATACAGTTTATTTATTATTGTTAAAAGGTCGATGAATTGGATAAGTCCTAATTAAAATCTTCTTTTTGCCACCAGGACAGTTCAAGAGTCTACCGACCTCCCGGGACGGGAGGGGAGGGACGTTCGTGGCGGACCGGAGGCTCGTCGGAGGGGAATCGGGGGGGAATCCCCGCGCCGTCCAGGTAGGTCACAGGGTAAGTATTCCTCTACGGGACTCAAGAGGGGAGGCCGTGGTCAGACGAACCCCATTCAGACTGGAACCAGGTAAGTATGCCGATGCGAGGGCGAAGCGAGTCACTGGGGTTACTCCGGAGGGAGGTACTCAGAGGTGGGGGCAAGCGAGCCACTCTCTTCTTCTTCTGAGCAGGGTAAAGGCTTCCAAATAGGGCGTGTGGGGACCACCAGGCGGGGGGGGGGGGGCACTTTGAGCGGGGCGCTCACGTCAGCTGAACACTGGGACAGACACAGCACAGTTTCGACGGTTCAACAGTATGTGAAGCTTTTCAACTGATATACCTTCTCTCCTTTCGAACAGGGTCAAGGCTTCCAATAGGGGCGTGTGGAGACCACCAGGCGGGAAGGACACTTTGGACGGAACACTCGACCACCAGGCGGGGAGGACACTTTGGACGGAACACTCCACTTCCGCTGAGCACTGGAACAGTACAGCAAGGTCTCAACGGTTCAACAGTGTGTGAAGCTTGTCAACTGATATACCTTCTCTCCTTTCGAACAGGGTCAAGGCTTCCAATAGGGGCGTGTGGAGACCACCAGGCGGGAAGGACACTTTGGACGGAACACTCGACCACCAGGCGGGGAGGACACTTTGGACGGAACACTCCACTTCCGCTGAGCACTGGAACAGTACAGCAAGGTCTCAACGGTTCAACAGTGTGTGAAGCTTTTCAACTGATATACCTTCTCTCCTTTTCAACAGGGTCAAGGCTTCCAATAGGGGCGTGTGGAGACCACCAGGCGGGAAGGACACTTTGGACGGAACACTCGACCACCAGGCGGGGAGGACACTTTGGACGGAACACTCCACTTCCGCTAAGCACTGGAACAGTATAGCAAAGTCTCAACGGTTCAACAGTATGGGAAGCTTTTCAACTGATATACCTTCTCTCCTTTTGAACAGGGTCAAGGCTTCCAATAGGGGCGTGTGGAGACCACCAGGCGGGAAGGACACTTTGGACGGAACACTCGACCACCAGGCGGGGAGGACACTTTGGACGGAACACTCCACTTCCGCTAAGCACTGGAACAGTATAGCAAAGTCTCAACGGTTCAACAGTATGGGAAGCTTTTCAACTGATATACCTTCTCTCCTTTTGAACAGGGTAAAGGCTTCCAATAGGGGCGTGTGGAGACCACCAGGCGGGGAGGACACTTTGGGCGGAGCACTCCACTTCAGCTGAGCACTGGAACAGTACAGCAAGGTCTCAACGGTTCAACAGTGTGTGAAGCTTTGCAACTGATATACCTTCCCTCCTTTGAACAGGATCAAGACTTCCAATAAGGGCGTGTGGAGACCACCAGGCGGGGAGGACACTTAGAGCGGGGCGCTCACGTCGGCTGAACACTGGGATAGGCACAGCACAGTTTCAACGGTTCAACAGTACACGAAGCTTGCAACTGATATACCTTTTCTTCTTCTGAACAGGGTAAAGGCTTCCAATAGGGCGTGTGGAGACCACCAGGCGGGGAGGACACTTAGAGCGGGGCGCTCGCGTCGGCTGAACACTGGGATAGACACAGTACAGTTTCAACAGTACATGATATATGAAGCACTCAGCACTAGCGGGGCCGGGTCTTTTCAAGCCGGAAGTTGGGCAGTTGCTTTATCAAGACCCTTCGTTAGAGACAGCGGGTGGAAGACTGTAGGAGAGGAGTGCACGGCAGACTTCTATTACTTCTCCACACACAAATTTCACTTCACAGCACAAACCGTGTAAATCTTCACTTCAGGCACTGCAATTCCACTCGCACACCGTGCATTCGGGCCAGCACTCACCCACCGGTCTTTTCTCCCACCAGGTCGGATCTCGTCCTCGATCAGGGCTTGACTTTGCTCCGGGAAAGCAGAAGAATGATGCAGCGATTACCACATTCGGCAAGGAGAGGACAGAAGTTGGAGACAGATCATTAATTCACTCGGTGTAATAGTTCACTCGTGCCAAACGTTTTCCAAACTCTCCACACCACTTCAGTGTTAGTGCATATAAACAACGGATCAAATACTCATCACTTGCGTCTTTCTCACTACGGACGATATTCCTCAAGTCTTCGCTGCCAAATACTTCACTCCTTCCTTTCCTCTTCCACAACTCCAATCTTCCCCACTCCACAGCCCAGCCTCAATAAAAAGAGCAACCCGCTGACAAACACAGCATCATACGGGAGGAGAACCACCCAACAGTCTGTTTTCTCTCTGTTTTTAAAGCCTCATCTCAATAGGTGTCCCTCTCACAGCGTTCTCTATAATTGCCCCACACCTGCTGTCACTCAGGCAATCAGCCCCGCTGCCATGGCAACAGATTCACAGGGCATAGACCGGAGGTTCACTGGAAAATCCTGCAACAGTATTCACCAGGATCTTAGTCCCGTTCGGTTTGTTTTGTCACCCCGTGACACATACGTGCTTCACGACGCAATCACGCAGAGGCGTTCCCAGAGCGGTGACGCAGCGCGAGTTCCCTTGAAAGGGAACCTTGCTTTCTCAGGGTATGCTGGTGCCAAACATGCATCCCGGAGAAAGTTCATCCAACAAAATTTTGTTTGTTTGATGCTAATTATATAATAACAAGAGCCGAATTAAACGAATTAACATCTGTGCTTGTGAAGCAGAGTGGTCAGGTTAGAAAAGAGCTTCAGGTTAACAAAGGCAACTGAGAGTTCTACTGTTAACTGATAGTCGACTACGCCACCTGGACTACACCAGGAAATAACAGCCCTACGCAAGGGCACACAGGTCCGTTGCTTAAGGACAGGGTGAGCATGGAGACATGGACAGAGTATAAGGACAAATCACTTTATTTAACATACAAAAATTCGTTTTAAAAAAATCCAATCAACAAAAAAAAAAAGGCACGGTCTCAATCACACAAATACAAAAAAAAAATATAAATAAAGAGGGGGACGGCCAGCAGAGGTCCTCAGCTTTACCACATACTCAATACCTACACCACCCACACACACACAAACCACACACACACACACACACACACACACACACACACACACACACACACACACACACACACACACACACACACACACACACACACACACACACACACAAAAGCAATATAAATCGTTAAACACAGCACTCCATGTGGACACCAACTAACTGCGGCCCTCTCCCCGTTACAGTTTCTCCGCTTTTACAAACAAATAATAAAACAGGATTACTAGAAATCAAGTTAGCAAGTTTCAGAAAAATTTACTCATTCAAGAATGCCAACAAAAAGAAAGATAACCTTACTTAAAAGCAACAACAACAACAACAACAACAACAACAACAAAAAAATCTAAATAAAACAAAAGTAAATATCCACTCAAAGGAACATATACAAATAAAGCTGATTCAATACCAATTCATTCACAAAATACAAAACAAAGCCACAGGCACTGAGGGGAAGAAACAAAATGGCCAACAAGGCGTTACTTCAAAAAGCAAGATATATCATATGTTTTTTTTCCCATTATAGAAATACATTATAGCATAAAAACGTCTTGTGAGATGAGAATTATATATTCAGCGTGGTGCTTCATGAGTTCACGTCAGAGACCCAGAATAAAGTTGAATAAAGTCGCTATTTTGATTTTTTTTTTCGCACAAAAACTATTCTCTTGGTTTAAAAAAATGATTGTAGAACCACTGTAGTGAGATGGACTTTGTAACGACTCTTTACCTTTTATGGGTCTTGAGAGAGGAAATGTCATTGCTGCCAATGGAGGCCTTTCTGAGCCATCGGATTTCAACAAAAATATCTTGATTTGTGTTCCGAGGATGAACAAAGGTCTTACGGGTGTCGAACAACATGAGGGTTAGTAATTAATGACAAGCAAAATCTACAAAACAAAACTTAATGAAGTGATCAAAATCACGTCTTAACCCGCTCCATGTCTTCCGACATATTGCGCATCTTATGATGTGTCCTATCTTACTCATGCAGTTCACTTTTCATTATCAACATAGATGAAATTAAAAAATAACATTATAATATTTAAACATAAATATTAAACAAAATACTTTTTTATGGCTACAACAAGTAGGCCTATAGTAGGCTACAGAACAGAGAAATTTCATGTCAGATTTGAGAGAACGTCATTTTACCGTTGAGCGGTTCGTGAACGATTGACTGGAGCGTGCTGGCATTGAGCGGAATATTGAGCTGAGCGTCACACTGCTTCACTTCACCATTACAGGCTCAAACTCGTCAGAACCCAAAACGGAATGTAGCTGTTTATCACGCTGCACTGCTACTTGCTGGATAAAGTAGTTAGCTACTGTAAAAGCTATACTGTTTTAAAAGTAACTGAGCTACTGACAAGCTACTGAAAAATGTAGTTGTGGCAAGCAGCGAGGCGAGGGACCGTGAGAGCGGGCCGGTGGCGAGTGATAATGAGCACCAGCTGCGCGCCACAGTAGTTAAGCTAGTAGCATCGCTACTTCTAGTTAGTTGCTCCTCAACACTGCGTAATTGTCACTCGTGTGAAAGAGCACCGACATTTCGGCATTTGTCTGCGATTTTGCGAAATCGGGCCTAAAATTGTGCTGTGTGAACTCTGCATTACCCTGTGTAGGTTTAGCACGTGCACCATGACTATGAAAAGCTTTGATTAAGGGTGTTTTCACACTTTTTCAGGGTCTGAGCGCGGTTTGCGTGATTTTTGGCCCATATGTGAACACATATGTGAACCTGATACTCCTGATATGTTTATACCAGTATTGTGCCTGTTATGTGCTATTCACTTTCACACAGTTGCTAAAATATGTTACTTTGCACACTCTTCCTATCAGTCCTGCAAAGATGACAAACTTTACTCGCAGAAAATGCAAATTTGCAAAAATGCGAATTTGAATTCACAATGAGCTCACACGTAACTCACTCACAGTGTGAGAATGGTGTGATGTCACTGTGATCATTGCATGATCTCACATGTTGACTGCATTGAAAACCCCCTTTTGTTGCAATCATAAACAATTTCCGGAAACTTTTACTGCTTCTGTGAATAAAGATTCTAAATTTGTGACATATTGGTGAATTTTTTGGGAGTACAAAATAGTAAATAAATAAAGGGGAATATGTCTTGTTTTATTTTACAAATTATTCAAATACACATTTATTTTAATGTGTTTATAATTTTCAATAAGTTACACAAGTTTCACATAATCATATACCAGTCTAATTGACACTGCTAATCTGGTGTCTGAGATAATTTGAGACAATGTGACAATCCAAAAATGTGTCCTATAATTTACAAAATAAGCATGTGAATGATTTTATTATGTAACAATTTAATATATTAAACTTAAGTATTTGGAGAATGCTAAGTTGTAGTTTCTCACAGAGTTTCTTCCTCATCTTCCATAATTATATTTCACTGTAACGGTAGCCTTGCTCACTAGCCTGGATGCCAGCCGAACTTGGCCCCGCCCACAGCATTTTTACTCGGGCAGTTCGGTCTGGACTTGATCCATAGAGAAGTAATTATGCCCGAACAGAAACTGTTCGGACCAATGAAATTGTCAGGGCGGGCTTTAGACGATGATGGACAGATGATCAACATTAACGTAATCATCCACGTCATCAAAGGCGCTTGGGTTGAGTTTGTTCTAATCCTAAACGGAGAACTTGTTCGTATATGCATTCACCATTACTATTTCTCTCAGAAATGATGATCGTGTGGGTAAGTACTCTGTGTATCCTTAAATTCTTTTTTTACAACACCGGCAAAGATCGTTTACACTCATCTTTTTCTTCTAACGTTAGGCTACTTATTCCAGCGTGCGTGCAGGTACAGGGTTGCCAAGTTTTTACAACAAAACCCGCCCAATTGCTAACGTTCCTCAAAACTAGCCAAAAACAAGCCCAATAGCTTTCCAGGGGGGGTTCTCCGGGAAAAAAGGCATTTGGGGGGTAAAATATGTGTTATTTTGGCTGGACTGGCAGCTAAAAATCGCATTCCTGGGTCTGTATATCACTAGCCTGGCGTGGCCATACTCAATTCTAGTCAGAATGTGAGTCTGGTACCGCTCCATTGAGCTTTGACCATGGGGCGTGTTTCAACCGAGCCAGGAAAGACCTCAATTGGATAGACCCACAACCAATCAGAGCAACAGAGCGACGCGTAACGTTAGTTGTCAAATGTCAACAGAACTCAACTGCACTGTGTTACCAAGTCCGTGTTTTTCTCCATGCCCGCGGGTTGAAGCGACCCCAATTATGTGATTATATAAACCCAGGAATGCGAATTTTAGCAGGCAACCTTGCCAAAATAACATATTTTGCCAACCAAACGCCATTTTTTTCCGGAGAACCCCCCGGAAAGTTATTGTTTTGGGCTATCGTTTTGAGTAGCAATTGTGCGCGACATTGCAAAAACACTTGGAAACCCTGTCTGCACGCACGCTGGATTAAGTAACGTTACAAGAAAAAGATGAGTGTAAACGATCTTTGCCAGTAATAAAATTATTTAAGGATACACAGAGTACTTACCAACACGATCATCGTTTCTGAGAGAAATAGTGAAGGTGAATGCATATACGAACAAGTTCTCCGTTTAGGATAAGAGCAAATTCAACCCAAGCGCCTTTGATGACGTGGATGATTACGTTACTGTTGATCATCTGTCCATCATCGTCTAAAGCCCGCCCTGACAATTTCATTGGTCCGAACAGTTTCTGTTCGGGCATAATTCCTCCTCTATGGAGCGAGTCCAGACCGAATTGCTCGAGCAAAAATTTTTGTGGGCGGGGCTAAATTCGGCTGGCATCCAGGCTAGTATATCACATAATTGGGGTCACTTCAACCTGCGGACATGGCAACACAGTGCAGTTGAGTTCTGTTGACATTTGACAACTAACGTTATGCGTCGGTCCGTTGCTCTGATTGGTTGTAGGCCTATCCAATTCAGGTCTTTCCTGGTTCGGTTGAAACACGCCCCATAATCACACAGCCCAACGGAGCAGTATCAGACTCAAATTCTGACTAGAATTGAGTATGACGACGTCAGGCTACTTGCTCACTGGAAATATGTTAGAAACTTACTTTACAGGATTTTCATGAAAACTTAATCAGACAATGTATGAGCGAATTTGCACACATTATTGCACAGAATGGCTTACGGATACTTGGGACATCCAGCCTGTGTGTTTGTAAAATATGTTGGCTTGACAATGGTTCTTTTCTGCTCAGTGCCATAGTAGTCATTTTTCATGTAGGACATAATCTTCTTTCATATACTTCAACCATAAAACAGCTGACTGCAGTGATATATTATAAGGCTTTTATTACTTTTTTTTTTTTTTAATTCATTTTGGTACTATTTTCACAAGCAAGGTGTACATTTTCAAAACTCATAGCACTAATATCACAATATATCATCAAAAGTGCACTTTTTTCAAACATTTCAGCATATTTTCAATTGTGTTAGTACAATACAAAAAACCACAAGATATCTTTTTCACTATACAAAATAAGCGTTTCATCTTTATAAATATTTCATTCACAGTAATTCCCTTTCATAAAGCTCTTACTGTCAAACTTTTGGTTTGCATCTCAAAATATGCTGAAATGTTTGAAAAAAGTGCACTTTTGATGATATGTTGTGATATTAGTACCATGAGTTTTGAAAATGTACACCTTGCTTGTGAAAATAGTACCAAAGCGAGTAAAAAAAACTGTAATATCACAACAGATCATCAAAAGTGCACTTTTTTCAAACATTTCAGCATATTTTCAATTGTGTTAGTACAATACACAAAACCACAAAGTATCATTTTCACCACAAAAAATAACTGTTTCATCTAAATAAATGTTTCTTTCACAGTAACTGCCTTTCATAAAGCTCTTACTGTCAAACTTTTGATTTGCATCTCTTCTCATTCAGTTTAATACATTTGTCTATTATTTTATCCAACTGATCTTAATGGTTAATCAATGAATCATTTGGTACACCTATAGATTTCTTTAAATATTGATTCTATATACTTTGTTTGCAATTTCCGATATGGGTAACCATATATAATGAATAATTTTTACATTATATGCGATTTATTTTAGATTATAACTACTATGTTCAAAGTGTGTGTGTGTGTGTGTGTGTGTGTGTGTGTGGCCTGGTAAACTCTGCATTATGGGGACATTTTGGCAAAATCCTAAATCCTTGCCCTTGCGGGGACATTTTTTGGTCCCCATGGCCATGAGGAAACAAGCTTATAAATACAGAATGTGTTTTTTGTTGTTGTTTTTTTTATGTAAAAATGCAGAAAGTTTTGTGTGATGGGTAGTTTTAGGGGTAGGGTTAGTGTAAGGGGAGAGAATATACAGTTTGTACAGTTTGTAACCATTACGCCTGCTTATACCCAGAAAGATAGTGAACCAGACATGTGGGTGTGAGTGAACATGGAGCAGAATAGAGTAAAAGGGAAAGGAAATAGTCAATGACAGTGTAACATCAGACTGATCAGAAATGCATCAGAATAAGGGAGACAGATGGCATCAAATTCAGCATTTTACATTACAGTATATTCTATGTGATACTGTAAACAGATTACCATGGTAGAGACTGCCACATTACTGTAACTCACCCTTATAAAGGTCAACTACAGTAGATTCAGTCATGGTACATTTACTGTATTGGCAGCAAACTCTGTTCTATAGCTCAGAACCTCATGGCTGTGTCGTAACTTTATCACACCTTTTGATAACACATGTAAGCGTATTTTCTTATGTGGCATCTGTAGCCTGTTACTGTAGATAATTCAGCATCGAGGGAGATTTGAAACATGTATCTTGCGTTGTTTGCTGTTGAATGAACTGATTGTTAAAAGTACTAAACTGAAAGATCACACTGTTGTGTTTCGGTGATTAAAGCTACACTATGTAACTTTTCCGTCCACTAGAGGTCGCCTGTTCAAAACAAAGGCGTAGTTTGATGACGGCACGTTTGAGCGCAGATTCTGGGGACATGAGGTCTTCACCTCACAGCCGGTGGGAAACAGTCAGGATAGGACTCGGGCAGAAATCATGTTCATGGATGCGATTATTAACATTACTGTAGTATGAAGCAGAGCAGGACCGAGTGTTGTGGAGCCGAGCAAGGCCGCAGGAGCGATTGAAGAGCGGGACTGTTATTATGGCATAGTCGCTGGCGGGACTTTTATTATGACACGGTTGCCGGCGCCACTTCCTCTTTTCCAGTCATGAGTATATGAGGTAACGCAACTCTGTTTATCGTATTAGATATATCTGAGTGTGTTGAAAAGGAAGTTATGACGTTCGCTTGGCGGCGGCTATGACACTTGTTCACACTGCAGTGAGAGTAAAGTGTTTAACTGAATAAAACCGGAAACCGAGGGTGACGCAGATATGACGCAATCGACAGGCGACTCCCTCACACGCATAGCTCACACGTCCCGGTTCCTTGGTTAAAATAGCAATTTTCTTACAATTTACAAATAGTTGGAAACATTTGGGATATTCAAAGTACTCAACTGAACAAAATATATAACACTGGCCTAGTGGTTTCTGGATATTTTACTGCAAAAATCCTACATAGTTCACCTTTAAAGGGGTGGTAAAACACATTCTTTTGAAGGCTTGATTGTGTTTGTGGGGTGCATTGTAACATGTGTTCATGCTTCGTTTTTTAAAAAAAATCATTATTTTTCATATATTTGACCTTTATTCTACACTGCTCTGTCCCTCCTTGTAAAACGGTCTGATGCTTTCCGGGTTGTATGAAGCCAGTCCCTCAAAAATACGCGATGGGCTCAGATTGGTTAGCTGGCCCAGTGTGTTGTGATTCGCTAACCGCCTAGTGCACGTTTGTCGGAAACGTCACGCCCCTTACCTGGAGGCTGTGCTTTAGTCAGTATTAGAAACAATGCCGTCTTAGGACGCGCGTTCTATACAAACACAAATAACGGAATAAAATATAAATTAAAGTGGTAAATAAAGGCATGATTGCACTGCCTGTTAGCCTGGGAAAACCCAGACAACTTCCGGCAAATTTAGATTTGCTCTGCAAGTAGTCTGGCAAAGAGCCCATTCAAACCCATTTCTAAGCCCTAGAAATCGAGGCACCAATCAGAAACGTTGAGGCGGGCTTTACACGATGACGACAGCGCAGCGACAGTGAAGCAGATTCTGTACACTGACTACAAAGATGGATGCAGCAGTGGAACATCACTATCAGCTATCGCGGCTGTTTTAAGTGATTTAAACTTTTCCATTCCGTTAAAACCAGAGCAAAGAACAACACAAGAAGCCTTCATATCTAAAAAAGATGTTATCACTGTCTTACCGACTGGATTCAGCAAAAGTCTGATATACCAGCTTGCTTGTCTTAGCGAGAGCCCTCTGGTAGTGTTAATGTTTCACAACATATAGTTTTAAGTCCTTTTCAGGCGAGAATGTAGTTGTTTTTAAAGCCAAAATCTGTGGTTTATTTATAAAGAGAGCGCTTTTTTGAAAATTTGATCTGCCGTTTTTTGAGTTGTGAGCTCCAGCGGACCAGCGGCGCTCAATTGCTCAACCCCACCGAGAGGCGCCTTTCCTCGGCCAGTCCTTCTGCCGTCTACTGCTGGCTCTGATGTGAAGATATGATTCGTCTTGTGTAGATCTAACGGCTGATCTTTGCTCTCATTAATCTATAATTTGTTCCCTGACAGATCGTTTTGTCTGAGGGCAAAGTGAAGTTTCATAACTTTATATTTGTAAGCTATTAAACTTTACCGTTGTAGTCTCCTAGCGCTGACTTTCTTTGACTGAATTGCTTTATGTATTGTATAGCTTCTTATACCTTTTACTTATACTTTTAAAATGGATATTGATCACGCATTAAACTAACATTTAACAAAAAGAGACTGGGTTTTGTTTTATGTCATATCTCATTGTATTACAGTGATAATCATAGGCTATATGCACACATGAAATTACATGTTTTTATTTTTTAATGTAAACGAAAAGAGGCCGGGTTTTTTAAATATTTCGTTTTACCGTCATCGGGAGTTCATTCTCCGGAGTCAAACTTGGTAAGTCACGGACGCAAGTTAGAAGTTTGCGTACAAAATATGTCAAAAAACACCACTGCCTCATTTCATAAAAAAACAAAAAAAACAAAACTTAAACATATTAGCCACACACATGTGGTTCAGGCAACGCGTAGTTAGGCCTACATTCATTATATTATATATTTATAATAAAACGAAGTATAAAACACCCTGCCTCTTTTCGTTTACATTTTAAAAATAATTAAACATTAATATGTGGTTTAGGTAAGGCGACCAGATTTCTGAAATGGAAACCGGGGACATTTCCTATTTGAGAACACAAGTACAGACAAGTAAGCATATTGAGAAACGGCCAGAGTCTCAGATGTTTCTCCGTCGCTCTGCATACGTCATCTCCCTCATTGCTCTGATTGGTTTGAGGTCTATCCAATTGCGGCGAGAGGCATTTGAGCGACGCCCGTTGGTGACGCCCCTTTGGAAATGATTTGTCTATGAAGCTTTGCCAGACCATAACTCAGTTACTACTGAGAATGGTCTGGTTTTAACCAGGCTAATTGCCTGTTGCTCTCCTGTGTCAATCTGGGTCTAAGCAGCTGTAAAACACGGAGAGATCTCGAGGCAGGCGCAACGCTAAGTGGTGGCTGGCGCAACGCTTAGATGACGGGACGCGCGTTCTATACAAACAAAAATAGCGGAATAAAATATAAATCAAAGTGGCAAATAAGGGCATGATTGCACTACCTGCTGATCTCGAGGCAGGCGCGACGTTAAGCTGTGGCGGACGCAACGCTTAGGTTACGGGACGGGGACGCGCGCTCCATTACAGACAAATGAGTGGATAAAATACATGGTAAGGTCGCGAATAACTAAAATAAGAGCATGATAGCACTGTATGTTGCTTTCGTGCTTCAGTCTGTGTATCTGGCAGCTTTAAAACAGTGAGAGATCTTGAGGCAGGCAAAAAGCGTTTGGTTAGTAGTGAATATTGACCTATTGTGCGTACCGTAGTGGCTCTCACGTACTGTAGTTTGTGTAAAAACGGCGGAATTACATATTGTGAAAAAAGAACAGCGTTGTCCTCATTCACACGCATCTACCGGACTGGCAGCTGCCTCCAGCACTGGCAGGTTTTAGAGGAGCTGCCTTGATCAGTGACGGGTTTTGTGACAGCTGCCTTCAGTCCTGGCAGGTTTTTGTGGCAGCTCCCCCTGCCACGCAAAGATTTTACTCCCTCTCCTTCCTTGCTACTACGCACAATTAACGTATTACAGGAAAACACATCGATGAAAAATAAATCACACTTACAGGTTGTAGCCCGTAAACAGCTTCTGTTTGTAAATCCAGCTTTCAGGACAAGCCGTTGTGCATATCCTGCATTGAACTCGCGAAGTTTGTGGAAGTTTTCCTCCGTGAAATGTGCTGCGGGAGCCCCGCACGCGTCATGCATGATTCACACTGGCCGTGTTTGTCTCACGCAGCTGACGTTGTGCGAATCCTGTAGTGAACTCGCGAAGTTTGTGGAAGTTTTCCTCCGTGAAATGTGCAGCGGGAGCCCCGTGCGCGCCTGTTCCCCTCCGTCTCAAACACACATGTGCATGTAACATGCTGTATGTTAAACGCTCTGCAACGCACCCCCGTCCCACAAGGAAGGCTGAACAAAGCACGTACCCCAGACCTGCAATCCGGATGAAAATAACAGCGTTTCGTCGGCATTGCAGCAACACCACTCCAGCCTAACTATACCACAACAGCGCCGCGATACAAAATGGCCTCACCCCCCATATTTAATATTCTCGGAGGAGGGGTTTATGTAAATATTGAGCCTGGTGATGTCACCAACCCTGGAGGAATGTCTGTAGTCGCCTACTGGCAGTTTGCTGTAGTCCTTAGAAATTGATTTCTTTAAAAGCAAATATCTCCCTTTGCTTTAAACTTTGAACGTTGTAACTTTGCAGATGTTGTTTATGCTCAAGCAGCGACATTACACGCTAGCTAAAGTTAGAATAGTGAAATCGTGGCTTACCACCCCTTTATGTTCTCATTACATATTACAATAATCTTTTGTTTGAAACAATGATTATGTGGACTGAAAATATGTGCAACTGAATGAAAGCATTTACATCAGGTTTTGAAAGAATGTCGAGCTATGTTACAAGTGTGATCAGTTTGGATTTTTGTACTGTGAGTTTTGAAAAAGTACACCTTACTTGTGAAAACAGTACCAAAGCGAATAAAAAAAACTGTAATTATTTGTACATTATAAAGGATATATTTTAGATTATAAACTGTGTGTGTGTGTGTGTGTGTGTGTGTGTGTGTGTGTGTGTGTGTGTGTGTGTGTGTGTGTGTGTGTGTGTGTGTGTGTGTGTGTAGAGTATAAGGGATGGATAAGACAGATGGCATCAAATTCAGCATTTTACATTACAGTATGTATGCCATGTGATACTGTAAACAGATTACTATGGTAGAGCTTACCATTAATGTTACTCACCCTTATAAAGGTCAACTACAGTCAATTCAGTCTTATGGTACAGTGAGAACATTCACTTTATTGGTAGCAAACTCTGTTCTATAGCCCAGAACCTCATGGCCGTGTCGAAACTTCATCACACCGTTTGATAACACACTGAATAGATTCTATTACAAACATTATGGATTCAATTACATAAGTTAGGTAATGTAAGTGTATTTTCTTATGTGGCATCTATAGCCTGTTACTATATGTACTGTAGTATATAATTCAGCAACAAGGGTGATTTGAAACATGTATCTTGCATTGTTTGCTGTTAAATGAACTGATTGTTAGAATTACTAAATTGAAAGAAGATCATACTGTTGTGTTTTCGGTGATTAAACCAAATGTTCTC
Source organism: Gobio gobio (assembly GCF_949357685.1). NCBI lineage: Eukaryota > Metazoa > Chordata > Actinopteri > Cypriniformes > Gobionidae > Gobio > Gobio gobio. The sequence continues at coordinate 25,353,706 of NC_137107.1, forward strand.
ATTACATATTATAAAAATCTTGTGTTCAAAACAACGATTATATGAAATTAAAATTAAAATTTCATCATTTACTCACCCTCAAGTTGTTCCTAACCTATATGAGTTTCTTTGTTCTGCTGAACATAAAAGAAGATATTTTGAAGAATGATTATAACAAAGCAGATAGAGCAACCGTTGATTACCATAGTGTGGGGGGGGGGATACTACGCTAGTTAATGGTTGCTCTATCTGCTCGATCTATCTTACAATCATTCTTCAAAATATAATCTTTTACGTTCAGCAGAACAAAGAAACTCATATAGGTTAGGAACAACTTGAGGGTAAGTAAATGATGACACAATTTTCATTTGTGGGTGAACTATCCCTTTAAAACAAGTTTGATTCTGTGTGTGTGTGTGTGTGTGTGTGTGTGTGTGTGTGTGTGTGTGTGTGTGTGTGTGTGTGTGTGTGTGTGTGTGTGTGTGTGTGTGTGTGTGTGTGTGTGTGTGTGTGTGTGTGTGTGTGTGTGTGTGTGTGTGTGTGTGTGTGTGTGTGTGTGTGTGTGTGTGTGTGTGTGTGTGTGTGTGTGTGTGTGTGTGTGTGTGTGTGTTCGCCTGCTTGCCACTGGTTGGATATACAGACAGTATTGCACAAACATAGACAAAACATAGCCATAGAATTAAATGAATAACTCAAGAAAGACTGTTGATAATAAACTAGATTATTTTTTAACAAAGACCAGGTATTTTACTTAAAATTGTCATAATATACATCAATGAAAATTGGATCAAATTATCACACAGTTTCAGTCTTAATATATCTATGAAAATTAATCAAAGTGTTTTATCAAATTACACTAACACAGTTTCAGGCTGCTAAAACATTCAGAAGAACGATAGAGGGTGACCTATTTGGTCATTTCCTAGGTGTTCTTGAAGGAATGATTGTATCTTCTCACTGAAAAGATTTGTATGGTAATCTCTGGTGTCTGCTTCTGAAGGGGGGTCCTGTCTTTTTAAGCAGATGTCCCTCACTCCCCAGCTTACGACACCAACCTAATTAAAGATTTTACAGATATTAAAAAAGGTTCCCATTTCTCAGCTTCTCTTAAATTAATCTTTAAATTTACCCTGTAACACATTTTGGGCAAATTCCAATTGCAAATGAACATCTTCATGGCTTTAAATGTGTATGTGTGAGGCCCAGATAGCACGGTGACATTGATACTATGTTGAGTTTTGATATAAACCATAATTGTGGTTGAGATTGACATTTCAATGTTTAAAGGGATCAGCGTTGAAATTTTGATGTTGTTGTTTATTTTGATTACTATTAATTTTTTTATCTAATCCACTTGGTTTTGGTGGCCTTCGTGATTTTAGCAACTCTATTGAAATATAGTTGAAAAACACCAATAGACGTTTTATCACAGAGGAACTGGTTACCGGAAGTGCTCGTCGAAGCAGAGTATCGATTCTTCCGGTTTTGTATATTTTCAATGTGCTGTAATCACCTAGTTAAATAAACGGCTCTTAAAATTAGCATCCGCAGGAGGATTTCAAATTAGATATTCTTACGATTACTGTGCACAGAATTTTCCAAACTCAATAGTTTTAATCCAACATAAGCTGATCTGAGAAAATTATTAATTAATATTCAGAGTAGCCACGCTGTCAACTGTTTAAGATTAATTAAATATTTGATTACATTTATTAAAGGTAGTTACCATGCATTCATTCATCTATTTTAATACTGCTCTTACGAAAATTAACCATGGTTTTACTACAAATAAAACCAAAACAACACAACAGTTAATGAGAAGACGAGCACTGGACTGCGGTAGGTTAGTTCGGAAATAAATGTATTTTATTCAGAATGCACATTTGACATTTCAGCAGGTGTAAGATATGAGATGTAAACATTCTCAGTTTCTAAATGCATAACATTACTACACATGAACATACTCCCACGTATTATTTTAGAAGTAGGACCTTTATCCCGCCATATCAGTCTCACCCATGCTTTCCTCAATTCTTGTTGTGGGAAATGTGAGATAAGGGTGTTGTTGTTTAGAATTAGAGCAAAGCTGCAGTAACACCGGCGAGAGAATTCAGCCATTCATTTTGATTGCGTTTTGATGGGACCAGTAGCGGTACACTGCTCCACTTACTGGATATAGGAAGTGTGATAAAGTGTGATGAAGTTTGAAAATGTGCACTGATTGGTAAACGCCCATTTTGCTTCTGCATGTGAACTTCTCAGTAGTCTAAAGGTGTGTTCGACATACCGCAGTAAAGATAGCTTGCAATTCGATATTCAGAATTTGCTTGGCCATAAATCCCTGGCGCGCAGTCGTAGACATGCAAATAATATCGCATGTCATTGTTCATGATTTGTGAATTCAGGTTATGCGGTCCTCCGGTCCGAAATCTGTTTTTTTTCATAGTGACTGTTAATTTTATATTGTGTATAGCTTCAAAAGTTGGACACTTAGAAGACTGAAACCAGTGTCATCTTGACCTTCTTGATTTGTAATTTGTTTTCACATCAAAGCCCTTGACCACGAACACCTTGCTGAGTCTGCTAGTCAGAATGTGAAATATAGTCATTTTTCAAGTTTCCAAGTTTAACGTACATTTTTTATAAACACGCCGTGGCAGAGCTGCTGGTGCAATCATTGCACACCAATGTTCATTGGCTCGTTTTAGTTACACTCAAAGTATAAAGAGAATTTGTTGACGTACCATTAAAGTGTAGCTGAAATATTAATGTAACTTGGTACATCAGATGGTAACATTGTTTTATGTCGACAACATTACATTTCAGTTGTATTTTCAATGTTTCAACAAATGTGATTTAAAATCAACATCATTGTAACTTTGATCACATTATATTACAAATGATTATTTTTGTTAATTTCAATATTGATTCAACATCAGTGATGCGGAAATCGATCATAGTGTAACGTTGATTCAACAATACCAAATTTTTTTTTTATCTTACCATTGTTTAAACATTAATTGCGGGTTCAAAAGTGATATTGATCCAACATCACTTCATAATGTTGATTCAATTCATTTAGCTTTGACGCATCAACATTGACACAACATTGTTTCAATGATTGTTTGCTATCTGGGGAGTTTCCTCTCTTCTCTTCAACTTTAAAACTTGACGTCTTTTCTTTGTACCCTGGAGCTAGTCACATAACATAATGTTTCCACCATTAAACATATTTCTTACCAATATGTAACTTATTTAAACTTCATATGAAATAATACATGACAAATTAAAATGTGTGCAATATTTCACAACAAAACAAAACAACTTGAAGTATGCTGTTTATACATTATCTCAGACTCTCCCGCCATTTAGCTTTAAAATGAATTGTTAGGACTCACCACTCTGGGTCACATGACCATAAATGTTATAATTAATTCCTGGAAGTGAGCATGGCATGTACCCTATAACAGACTTGTGGAAGGGCCCTTCATGAAGGTGTTCACTTTCGTTTGGCACGCCCCTATTAAGGGCGCCCCCTCGCTGAAGTGCCATTTAAGACTTTACAGCCACATGACCAATATTGTTTTCAAAAGAAAGTGTAAATCTCACCTGAATTAGTCGACCTTTTTTATTCACATAAGTGGCCCCACCTGATTCACCTATTACAAAATGACATGCAGACACAAGGAACTATGTAAGAGTTATATCAATTAATTTAAGATAAAATGTAAACTCTTAAAATGTTATCAACAAATGTTAGGACCTGAATGGTAGATTAGAGCCAAATATAAGCTCCCGTCATGATGGCAAAAATCAAACATACCTTTGCAGGCGACATCATCTACTGCTGGTTCAGTACCACCACTGCACAGAAAATTGTCTGTAACTACGTCCTTTGCGTTTGTCACGTTGCTTTTTTCTGCATTTTTTGCATCTTCAACACAGGCATCCCGCTAAAGAACAGGTACACCAAGAAGTGTTCTTAGATTGTTGTGGATGAAATATATTTTTTTATATCAATACGAATAAGATTCAAATAAGTTTTCTGTTGCATATTGCACATAATTAATGCTAAATGGCTAAATTAAATTCAAGTGCTAGCAAAAGATTGTGCAGTATATTAACTTCGTGACATTTTAAAGGACCCATAAAATCAAAGTTACCGTTTTGCTGATTTAATTTTGTTCATATTCCTGTGTAATTGTAAACCTTGACAAAATTTGCTTTTAGAAAATACACAACATACATTTAAAAAGTACAGCCTCTCTCTTCTAGGTATACAATCTTAGAAAAAACTGATGACGCATAATGTACTGGAGATTTTTTTTTTGAGAGAAACTAATTTTTACATTAATACTACTACCATCATATTAGAAATACGATAAAATAAAATCCTTACATGTTTTCCACGCTTGATTGTGATGCTTTTTATTTGTCGTGGTGTATCCTTTGCGAGCTCCATTTTAGACGTAAAAGCAGCTTCCACAAGTTCATTGCTCATTAGTAATTCCTCTGTAACAAATGCATGGAGAAAAATGTATGACATTTTGTGTTTGGTATGTTTCATTGTATAAGCAGTGTCACATGTTTAATATATCTGCATTTTAACCACTTAAACTCTGCAGCATATTTTGAATTTTTTAGAGGATTTGGCATATCTGAATTTAAAAGAGTGCCCTTCCTGCATACATTGGAGTAAATAGATAAAAATGGTCTCATTTTACAGAAAACACTCTGAATTTTAACACAGTGGTGGAATATTGCATATATTATATTGTATAAATTCACAATTTTATGATAAACACATATAAAAAGTCATTTTTTGATACTGTTTTTAATTAATATTTTATATATATATATATAAAAAAAATTGACCTTTTTTTTCTATGTCCCTTTAGAAATTTTCTTTTGATTCCACTAGGTGGCAGTAAACAGGGGAAAAAAGATTTTTCTTGATATCACCTTCTAAAAAAAAGTTATTGAGATTTATCTGAAAGGAGTCACTGGTGTCTCCAAGTCTACTTTTACGGTGTACATTTTTTATTTCTGAAACAATAGAGCATACCTGAATTTAAAAGAGCGTCCTACCCACATACATTGGAGTAAATGGATAAAAATTGTCTCATTTTACAGGAAACACTCTATATTTTAACACAGTGGTGGAATATTGCATATATATTTATTGTATTTATTCAACATTTTATGATAAACAAGGATAACAAGTCAGATTTTGATTCATTTAAAAAAAAAGTTTTTATTTGAGAGTCTGTAATTTAGGACCTGTTTGGTGTATTTCCCTGCGGAAGGTTTCTTTTGAATCATCTAGGTGGCAGTGAATAGAGAAAAAAGAATTATCTTTCTATCATCTTCTTAACAAAAGTTATTTAGCTTTAATTGAAGAAAGGCAATGTCTTCTCTGAAGTCTCCACGTTTACTCCATAAACCCAAATTATTCAAAGTGCAAAAACAGGCTTATTACCTGTAAAATACTATTTTTACCATGTTACATTTGACAAGAGAATAAACACTTTATCACCTAACTTAACCCATATCATGTAATATATTAACAAAATAATGAAAAGTAGCAGAAAGTAGCAGTTCTTGTATTTTATTATACATAAAGAAACTCCAAGAAAATAAATTAAATGTTTTAGAGAAAAATGTGCAAAAAACAGTGCAAAAACACAATATACAAATCTAAGATATAAAATAACTATATACAGCAAATAGTAACTATGGGCAACAGTGGTCGAGTAATCGAGTACTCGAACGTGACAGCGATCATCGATCATGAGAACGATGATCGCCCTGAAAAATATATATTTGTGATTTTGTATGGGGCGCCGTTTGTAAAGCGACTCACGCTGAAAATAACAGCAACATTTTGACACATTTAGCTTCAAACAATGTTTAAAAAACTGGTATGAATTTTTGGGGGTCACTTTTTTAGCACATTTACAACAATATTTATCAACTTAGAGAAATTTTAAATAGTTAAATCTAAATGTTATATCTAAATCTAAATGTTAAATCTAAATCTAAATGTTAAATCTAAATGTTAAATCTAAATCTAAATGCTAAATCTAAATGTTAAATCTAAATCTAAATGTTAAATCTAAATCTAAATGTTAAATCTAAATGTTAAATCTAAATCTAAATGCTAAATCTAAATCTAAATGTTAAATCTAAATCTAAATGTTAAATCTAAATATAAATGTTGAATCTAAATCTAAATGCTAAATCTAAATGTTAAATCTAAACGTTAAATCTAAATGTTACATCTAAATCTAAATGTAAAATCTAAATGTTAAATCTAAATACAAAATCTAAATCTAAATGTTAAATCTAAATGTTAAATCTAAATATAAATGTTGAATCTAAATGTTTCGGGTGAAACTAAATATTTAACTAATATGCAAATTCAGAATGCAGATAACCGGTTTTAAAATTTAGATTTAACATTTAGATTTTACATTTAGATTTAGATGTAACATTTAGATTTAACATTTAGATTTAACATTTAGATTTAGCATTTAGATTTAACATTTAGATTTAACATTTAGATTTAGATTTAACATTTAGATTTAGATTTAGCATTTAGATTTAACATTTAGATTTAGATTTAACATTTAGATTTAACATTTAGATATAACATTTAGATTTAGATTTAACATTTAGATTTAACAATTAACATTTAGATTTAACATTTAACATTTAGATTTAACTATTTAAAATATCTCTAAGTTGACAAATATTGTTGTAAATGTGCTAAAAAAGTGACCGCCAAAAATTCATACCAGTTTTTTAAACATTGTTTGAAGCTAAATTTGTCAAAATGTTGCTGTTATTTTCAGCGTGAGCCGCTTTACAAACGGCGCCCCATAATTTTGTCTCTTTTTTATTGGTTATTGCGTCGTTTTGAGCGGTACCGGAGGTCTGATTGGTTAGCGTTATACAACACGCCTCCTGACCGCGGCGAAATAAAGTGAAACTTTAGTGACTGCAGTGATGTCTGGAATCACTGTGATCATTGAATGGTTAGTGCAAGATGTGCAGCGCCAATCTGTCATAGCCTACATAGCATTATAATGAGAACACGATGGAAATAGAAAGCTGTAAATGATCTGTGCTTAGTTCCCCGTGTATCAGCTTATCCACAGAGAAACTAGCGAGAACACTCAGACTAGCGCGTGAAGTTCATGTGCGCATTCGTGTCCTTTTCTGCAGATGCACGTTGTAAGATACTTTTATGTTTTCTATATCTGATTAATCTAATATAAGAACCGTTTGGTTGAGCTTAATAAGCTAGAAAAGCGCTGCCGTTAAACCGGCTGTTGTTCATTCTCTTCAGTTTCAGCTCAAACGCATATTTCATGCTCGACATGATGGTTTAGAGACAGTCATATTCTTTTTAGATAGGCTATTTCTTTCTCAGAATCATTGATATGAGTAATGCAGCAGTGCTATACTGGTCTCATATTTTTTAACAGTAGACCTAGTTTATTTAAAGTTGTTTTTCGCTATGAGTTCGAAAACGCGCAGTGATGTTTGTAAACGCTTCGATCATGAATAATAAAATGAAGTGCATGATGTGCAGAGTCAATCTGTCAAAGCATTATAATGAGAACAGGATTTTAATAAAATGTTGTTTCTGTGCTTTCGTTGTCCGTGTATCAGCGTTGTTAAAGGAAGAGCGCATTCAAAATGTTCCGTTTCAAACCCTTCGCCTGTCAAATCTAGCACGCTGAAGTTCACGTGCGCATTCACGTCCTTTTGTGTTGATTTATGCCGTAATAGGTTCATAATAATCTTCATATTAATATTGATATAGGGTGCGTTTGGTTGAGTTTATTAACCAGCTAGCAAGCTCTGCAGGGTGGTGTTATTTCACAGTTTCAGCGCAAAGGCAATGCGCGATATTACTGACTTGGTTATTTGAGACGGTCATTTTATAAAGATGTTTCTTTTTCAAAGACATTTATGCATCATAATCTAGCAGTTATTTTTTGTTTTATATGTTCATGTTTTCATATACCTGTTTTCATGTCACGTTTGTATTTGTCAACAACCATTTTCATAACAGTATTTTCATTATTTCAATGACGGACAGGCCCCGCCCCCTGCACATGCCCCGCCCCCAATTACTCGAGTACTCGTTTTTGAGACCTATCGATGATCGAAATGAGAAATTGACAAAAATGCCCATCCCTAATAGTAACTATAAAAAGTCAACAAGTTACTATAGAAGAAAAAGAAAAAAGCATAACATGTAGTTTTTGTTTTTTGCAAACGTTGAAATATTGCAATAGTTGACGGAACTGCACATTATCCAGACGAGTGGGTCCGTGTAACGCTTCACAATTCAATTTTCAGACCATATAGTGCCAATGCAAAAAATAAAATATTGAAACAAACGTCCATTTTTTCCTTTTTCTCGGTTACTTCATCAGTGGATTTTTGCCATTTTCTCTCCTTTTTTCAAATTTCCTTTTGCTAAATTATGACTTAAAGGGTTAGTTCACCCAAAAAATGAAAATTCTGTCATTAATTACTCACCCTCACGTCGTTCGAGACCCGTAAGACCTCCGTTCATATTCGGAACACAAATGAAGATATTTTTGTTGAAAGCTTGATGGCTGAGAAAGGCCTCCATTGGCATTCAGTACACTTATACTCCCAAGACGGATAAAAGACACTCAAAACATCGTTACAAAGTCCATCTCACCACAGTGACTCTACAATAATCTTACGATGCGACGACAATAGTTTTTGTGCGAAAAAAAAATCAAAATAACACCTTTTTCCAACTTGTTACTGCCTTCCGTGTGTGCCTCCACGACGCATGCGCGAGAATATGACGCAGATCCGGCGTTCGGACAGATGACCCAGAAGTGATTTGTTTACAAGCAGAGGAAGACGCGCGTATCTCAGCTGTTGGATTCTACATTGATCGTGCTTTAGGTCTCGGCGTAGTGCTCAAAATGGGGTTAGAGTGTGCATTTCATGGAATCCCGAACCCCGGCGCTACGTCATATTCTCGCGCATGCGTTTTCTGTTTTACATCGTTATGTAGGCTATAGCCTGCGTCGTGCACGTTGAGAAGTAACTTTTAGTTTAAAAGGCTAACACAGAGGACGCCATAGTTTTTATTGTTAATAACTGTGCTAAATGTAGAATTCAGGTCTGGCCATCGGGAGCAGAGGGCAAAACGGTGGCCTGGCTACTTATTTCGCCCGCTGCTTTGTATTTATCTATACTTATTTGTTATTAGTGCACGCATACACAGACACACACACACTCACGTGCACGCATGCACACACACACACACACACACACACACACACACACACCTACTTTATTATATTGATGCATGCCTCGATGTAGGCTACCCGAATGATTTAAGGACTCGCCATTTGATAATTAACCGATACAAATTATGAATCCGCTACTCTTGACTTGCAGCATATCATAATATAGCCTACATATACATAGGCATATCAAAGCCTATCATTCTCGGCTAACGGCTTGTAATGAACCGAGTTAATGACTGCTAAATTTAAGGGCAAGAGAAGATGTGAGAAGCAGTATATTCAATGAAAAGTCCAATGTTGCCGTGGAAACGAAGAATGATGATCACTAAGTGAAAACATCGGCAAAGGAGTTTATTTAGGCCCAAATATTTTGTATGTTTGCATGTAGGCTAGGCTAAGATGTGAATAAAAGCTAACAAAAATTTGCTGAACTTTATAACTTTACAAAATTATAAAGAAAGAAAAAGTGAAAAGACAGTCACAGACATAGGCTACCAATTCAAATAGATTTTAAACATTTTGCCTTATGTAAATATTACGGTGACGCATTGCTGCCACATACATATTATTTGTTTCACTCAATTATGTCATAATAACGAGATCTTATGAAAAAGAGACTACGGTCTCAATGTGACTACCCTGGTAAAACAAAGGATAAATAAAAAAAAAATCTTATGTCGTAAAAACAACATAATTTTCTCGTAATAACGAGATCTTATGTCGTTAAAACGACATATTTTTCTCATTAAAACGACATGTATTTTCTCCTAATAAGGTGTTGTATAGTGATGTGTGTATATATGTCTGTATCCACATTAGAGAATGTATTTATCCCATGCCTTTGTCACACTTGTTTGAAAGCAGAAAAATATCTCATCCAATGCCTGTATCAGTGGCAGTGCCCATAGCACGAAATTGTTGTAATTTATTGATTGAAGCCTGCAGTTAATAACAGCCATGGGTAGCAGGTGCCATGGATCACTAATGATAAGCGTGTAACTTTAACCTAGTAATGATGGACCCCGGTGCAGCCACAAATATCATAACTGTCTATAATAGGCCTACTGTAATTAAGACATATATTCAAAAATTGTTTTAAAAACAGAAAGACGCTATTTCAGCCTTAGGCTACTCAAAGGCCGTGGAAACATGGCCAGTGGGTTCGTTACGCATGTCAATCCATTCCCGGCTCGGTTTGCTTCTTATGTATTAAATATACAGGCAATTAGATGAACCTTGATCAAAATTAAAATACAATTTATAGAAAACGAAATTCACTTCAAAGAAATGATTTCTGCAAAACAACACTCAACAAAAATCATGTCTGACCCCACTCCATGTTTCCAGACATATTGCGCGTCTTATAGCCTATCTTACTCATGCCAACGAAAGCGCCCGCGAATTCTTTAATATTTTTCATTTTTGCAGGTTTTTTTTACCACTTCGTTATTTTGGCTCGGAATTTCGTTTGTTGGAAATATGAACTGAATTTAGAAATTAAATTTGAAATTAAAAACTTTGCGTTAATAAACAAAATAAAATTTTGAAGCGTTTGGAGTGGAGTAGGCTAAATGCAAAACGTAGCCTATTTAGATTCATAGTTAGGCTATATGTTTAAATATTAGCCTATTGTATTATTGTTTTAATTTCATATGTTGATGATGAAAAGTGAGCAGCATGAGTAAGATATTGGCTATAAGACGCGCAATATGTCTGGAGACATGGAGTGGGGTCAGACATGATTTTTATTGAGTATTGTTTTGCAGAAATCATTTCTTTAAAGTGAATTTCTTTTTCTATAAATTGTATTTTAATTTTGATCAAGGTTTCATAAACTAATGGCCTGTATATTTAATACATAAGAAACAAAATAAGAATCCCGGGAATGGATTGCGTAAAGAACCCACTGGCCATGTTTCCGCGGCCTTTGAGTAAGGCTGAAAGCGTCTTTCTTTTTAATACATTTCTAGAATATACAGTGAGGAAAATAAGTATTTGAACACCCTGCTATTTTGCAAGTTCTCCCACTTGGAAATCATGGAGGGGTCTGAAATTGTCATCGTAGGTGCATGTCCACTGTGAGAGACATAATCTAAAAAAAAAAATCCAGAAATCACAATGTATGATTTTTTAACTATTTATTTGTATGATACAGTGGCAAATAAGTATTTGAACACCTGTCTATCAGCTAGAATTCTGACCCTCAAAGACCAGTTAGTCTGCCTTTAAAATGTCCACCTCCACTTCATTTATTATCCTAAATTAGATGCACCTGTTTGAGGTCGTTAGCTGCATAAAGACACCTGTCCCCCCCATACAATCAGTAAGAATCCAACTACTAACATGGCCAAGACCAAAGACCTGTCTAAAGACACTAGAGACAAAATTGTACACCTCCACAAGGCTGGAAAGGGCTACGGGGAAATTGCCAAGCAGCTTGGTGAAAAAAGGTCCTCTGTTGGAGCAATCATTAGAAAATGGAAGAAGCTAAACATGACTGTCAATCTCCCTCGGGCTGGGGCTCCATGCAAGATCTCACCTCGTGGGGTCTCAATGATCCTAAGAAAGGTGAGAAATCAGCCCAGAACTACACGGGAGGAGCTGGTCAATGACCTGAAAAGAGCTGGGACCACCGTTTCCAAGGTTACTGTTGGTAATACACTAAGACGTCATGGTTTGAAATCATGCATGGCACGGAAGGTTCCCCTGCTTAAACCAGCACATGTCCAGGCCCGTCTTAAGTTTGCCAATGACCATTTGGATGATCCAGAGGAGTCATGGGAGAAAGTCATGTGGTCAGATGAGACCAAAATTTAACTTTTTGGTCACAATTCCACTAAACATGTGTGGAGGAAGAAGAATGATGAGTACCATCCCAAGAACACCATCCCTGCTGTGAAGCATGGGGGGGGGTAGCATCATGCTTTGGGGGTGTTTTTCTGCACATGGGACAAGACGACTGCACTGTATTAAGGAGAGGATGACCGGGGCCATGTATTGCGAGATTTTGGGGAACAACCTCCTTCCCTCAGTTAGAGCATTGAAGATGGGTCGAGGCTTCCAACATGACAATGACCCGAAGCACACAGCCAGGATAACCAAGGAGTGGCTCTGTAAGAAGCATATCAAGGTTCTGGCGTGGCCTAGCCAGTCTCCAGACCTAAACCCAATAGAGAATCTTTGGAGGGAGCTCAAACTCCGTGTTTCTCAGCGACAGGCCAGAAACCTGACTGATCTAGAGAAGATCTGTGTGGAGGAGTGGACCAAAATCCCTCCAGCTGTGTGTGCAAACCTGGTGAAAAACTACAGGAAACGTTTGACCTCTGTAATTGCAAACAAAGGCTACTGTACCAAATATTAACATTGATTTCCTCAGGTGTTCAAATACTTATTTGCAGCTGTATCATACAAATAAATAGCAAAAAAATCATACATTGTGATTTCTGGATTTTTGTTTTTTAAATTATCTCTCACAGTAGACATGCACCTACGATGACAATTTCAGACCCCTCCATGATTTCTAAGTGGGAGAACTTGCAAAATAGCGGGGTGTTCAAATACTTATTTTCCTCACTGTATGTATTACAGTATAACATACAATATATTACAGTAGGCCTATTTTAGATAGTTATGGTATTTGTGCACCGTGGTCCGTGATTTCTAGGTTAAAGTTATGCCACTGATGCGAACATGAGCGGTCCATGGCACCTGTTACCCGTGGCTGTTATGAACTGCAGGCTACATCAATAAATTACGATACTTTCGTGCTATGGGCACTGCCACTGATACAGGCAGCGGAAGAGCCTATTTTACGCTGAGCTTGCTTCTGGTTTTCAGACATGGAAGTGTGACAAATGCACAGTGCTGCCGCTCCCATTACGTGCATCACGTGCTGCGCATAGGGCACCAAGTGCTCAGGGGCACCACAAGAAAATGCTCTCTCTCTTTTTTCACTTTTTCTTCTTGTAGAGTAGAAGAAGTTATTATTAATGTTTAAAATCTATCTGAATTGGTGGCCTATGTCTGTGACTGTCTTTTCACTTTTTCTTTCTTTAAAATTTTGTTAAAGTTATAAAGTTCAGCAATTTTTTTTGTTAGCTTTTATTCACATCTTAGCCTAGCCTACATGCAAACATACAAAATATTTGGGCCTAAATAAACTCATTTGCCGATGTTTTCACTTAGTGATCATCATTCTTCGTTTCCACGGCAACATTGAACTTTTCATTGAATATACTGCTTCTCACGTATCTTCTCGTGCCCTTAAATTTAGTCATTAACTCGGTTCATTACAAGCCGTAATTATCAAATGGCGAGTCCTTAAATCATTCGGGTACATCGAGGCATGCATCAATATAATAAAGTAGGTGTGTGTGTGTGTGTGTGTGTGTGTGTGTGTGCGTGTGCACGTGAGTGTGGGCATGTTTTCGTGAAATATCAGGACACAAATGTGTATAATGACATGGGTATGACACAGGTATTACAAAAAGAGGGTGAAATACGAGGACGTTCCCCATGTCCTCACTTTTCAAAATGCTTATAAATCACACAGAACAAGGTTTTTTTCACAGAAAGTGAACTGCACAGTCTCCTGTGAGGGTTAGGTTTAGGGGCAGGGGCAGGGTAAGGGGATAGAAAATACGGTTTGTACGGTATAAAAACCATTACGCCTATGGAATGTCCTCACATTTCACAAAAACAAACGTGTGTGTGTGTGTGTGTGTGTGCACTAATAACAAATAAGTATAGATAAATACAAAGCAGCGGGCTAAATAAGTAGCCAGGCCACCGTTTTGCCCTCTGCTCCCGATGGCCAGACCTGAATTCTACATTTAGCACAGTTATTAACAATAAAAACTATGGCGTCCTCTGTGTTAGCCTTTTAAACTATAAGTTACTTCTTAACGTGCACGACGCAGGCTATAGCCTAAATAAACGATGTAAAACAGTCCGCGACCTCCCCCCGCTATATGGCACAGTCCACGTAAATTGGGGGGAAAAATAGAAGGAAAATAAAGTCGGTTAGATTTCAATTTATTCAAAAGATAATTTCTTAAGTCATAATTTAGCAAAAGGAAATTTGAAAAAAGGAGAGAAAATGGCAAAAATCCACTGATGAAGTAACCGAGAAAAAGGAAAAAATGGACGTTTGTTTCAATATTTTATTTTTTGCATTGGCACTATATGGTCTGAAATTGAATTGTGAAGCGTTACACGGACCCGAGTGTCCATCAGTGTGCCATTTTCTAAAACAGTTTCTAGATGGCACCAAGCACAATGGTACATTGCACTTTGTACAGTACAATGGAGTCTTTACTTTGAGGCCTGAAAGTTTAGGCTGCCACTCTTCCTCACGGTCCAGACTGCAAAACAAAACAAATCTATAAATCCACATTGCTATTTAGAAATGCATGCTGATATTACTTGCACAAAAATAATTCACATATGCACATAACAGATACAAGAATATCATTTTCATATCCACATAAGATACACAAATAAATGTGCATTCAAATATGAATGCAACAGAAACATGTAGAATGCATTTTATGCATAGATTACAAAAAAAGTAAATAAAAAAAGCTGCACATATGCATGCCATAGTTCAAATAAGCTTGGGAGCATTTGCTTTTGACATACACACATGCATCAATGCAAGTGATGAACAAACGCGTGCAACACTAAAAATATGCATGTCTGAATCATCGCGTGCATGCATGGGTTATAATATTTCTCGATGTCTGTTGCATGCATATTTTGTATTGTTGCATGCATTTGTTCATGAAATACACAAATACAACGTTTATAAGTTCGAAATGTGTACTTACTCAAATTCAGGATCTTCGCCCGCATTGTACGCTGCTTGTCTAACAGAGTCAAAACTTCCATCACTGCAAGTTTCAGTATCGCTCTCTCGATCAAGCTCTGCCAAAACAGCCTCCACACCGACAAAAAACTTTCTTGAAGCCATTGTTCAAAAACAAACACTCCAATCAGTCCTAAAAAGCACGCAATAACTCGAAAAACCAATATCCAAACTGTCTTCCCTTGGCCTGTCGAGCCGCTGGAAAATCATGAAGACGACCCGCCTCCTAAACTTTGGGAAGGGAGATCTCGGGCTCTGATTAGTCTACAATCATGATCGACATGTCTATCGATCACTAGAAAGCTCAGCTTTTTTGACGTATGACGCAATACATGATGACGTCTCAGACAGCGCGTGTGATAGAGACGATCCACTCAAAGTATTTATCTGCATCGCATGTTTTGATCTGGACATCGGTGACATATTACAGTGTCATTTGGCCATGCATGCTCACAGACATGTGAAAATACTCTCATTTTGAAGAAAACAACATAAGGAACGAGTTGATATAGCGTTTGTGGCTAGTAGCTCCACACGGAGTAAGTGATCCGAGCAGGAATATGACTCATGTGTTTGCTTGTTCAAAAGAATCGATTCAGTTTTCGTAAATCTTTTGATAATAATGTTACTGTAAATTGTTGGATCGGTGAAATAAACTGCACAGTGATATTCTTGAGAGTGAGAGCTTTCATTTGATATATGACTTGTCTATTTTTGGTGAGTTTATGTGATATAAATATTAAATTTAATATCGCTCATACCATTTTTTCAAGGGGGGGTCGTTGCGGGGGGGTCGAATTTAGACCGTATTATCTTCTTCTATGTAACATAAATCCTAAAGTGATGGGGTTTTCCTGAAAGCTGAGGTTCTAAGCTTTCAAACAATACCATATATATTTATGTTTGTGATGCACAACTTAGAGATTTTTTAAAATGATTATGATGATGCAAAATTGGACCCACCGGTGGGTCCGCAGAGTTAAAGTGAATCTTTCATACTTTTTGATATGGTTGTAATATGCATGCAGCATGTCTGGCAGATATCTTATCTGGTACCTTACCATGTTTTCTGCACGTCCCTTCACTGTCTGAAAGTCTCAGAGCTCCATTGGTTTCTTTGGTGCAGGGGATGCAGATTGGTCTACACATGATGATCTTTAATGAATTCAGCTTTTTAAAATTCTTAATAAAGTAACATCACGTTACATACTACTCACCGTAGATTAACACTCATCGTAACAGCTTCTTTCAGCTGTATAAGAGCAGCATCAAATTCATAATATTCCTTTATTCCCATATGCACTTTTGCTCTGATGTCATAGTCAGGATGAAGTATGAATTTTTTTACTTTTACAACTGCAAAAGGATAAGTAAACGTCATTGATAATATGTACGCTGTAACCCATTTTTCTTCATTAATCACACTGACAATTCGGGTGTATCAGTTCAGGACACAACATTACCCAGTTCTTTTTGCAGAGTAACTGTAATCTTCTCAGGTGTGTCTCCCTCTTTGAAGCAGTGAGCAGCTGTCAAGATGTAACTTGAGGTGACTAATGACCCCATGCAGTTTGAACCTTGTGGAGGATGCTGTATGAAGAGCAGAGAAGATAGATGTTGTCATGCGCCATCTCTTCAGCCTATCTATCTATCTATCTATCTATCTATCTATCTATCTATCTATCTATCTATCTATCTATCTATCTATCTATCTATCTATCTATCTATCTATCTATCTATCTATCTATCTATCTATCTATCTATCTATCTATCTATCTATCTATCTATCTATCTATCTATCAAAAATAAACATATGATAAAAAAGGTTATGCTCACAGCAACATGAATCTGTGCCAACCAGGGATATGCACGTCGTTTATTATTTTCGTCATAGTTTTGATGAATCCCACACAATCCTACACTGGTGCTCTCATCTGTGTAAGGAAGCAGGTACATACGAACAATCACTCATTTCATGATAAGAACCAGAGGTTCCTTAAGTCCATAAGTCCATTTATTCTGTCAACATTCATTCACCTCCATGCAGTTGCAAACCTGTATGACTTTCTCTCCTTCATGGAACACAAAAGTACAAATCTTGAAGAAAATCTCATTGTCCATTCTACATATTCAAAGAAATGCATTCTCCTCTGACATATACACACACTTGAGAATTAATGACATTTTCTGTCAATGAAGTCAAACCTGCTATGACATATCTAAAGGCACTATGTTTGAATTGAACAGAAGCATGAAGGAAATGTATATCTATAAATATTATACCTAAAAATGTATATCTATATTAAATCTATTCTTAAAAGCTACAGTACCAATCATGTCGTCAAACATCTTCTGCACCTCATCCAAGTTTAGAAGCTTAAAGAAATATGTTTCTTTTTCCCTCTGTGACACCAAGCCATTAATGTCATGTTTATTTACATCACCTCCAATTCCAAACACATAAAGATCTGGAAAAAGAGGACACATTCAAATCAATATGAAATCAATAATAAATCCAATATGTGCAAATCAATATGTGCAGTTTTTGCCTGTCCTGATGATACTGCTTGTAAATTTAAGACAATTTTGAAAATACTATTAGTCCTAAATATTTCATTTTATAATTATGATTAATAAAATTCATTGCTTACCAAGTTTCTTTTCTCGCTTCGGATCATTTTTGGTGACAAGATGTTTGATCTGGTCCACTTTAGGTTTGGGATCCCCCCCCATGTTTGCATGACCTATGGAAGATGAGAACAATTATGGTGAATATTTGCTTCAAAGTTGATCTCTAATTTACAATTCCATAGACATAATGATTTTTATACTGTACAAACTGTATATCCCATCCCTTAAAGGCATAGTTCACCCAAAAATGAAAATTAGCCCATAATTTACTCACCCTCAAGTCATCCTAGGTGTATATGACATTCTTTTTTCAGACAAATAAAATCGGAGTCATATTACAAAAGTCCAGGCTAATCCAAGCATTATAATTGCAGTAATAGTTACTCTGTTTTTGAAGTCCATAAAAAGTGCATCTGTCCGTCAAATAACATGCTCCACGTGCCTCCGGGGTGTTAATAAAGGCCTTCGGAAGCGAATCGACGTGTTTGTGTAAGAAAAATATCCATATTTAAAACTTTATGAAGTAAACTTTCGACCGACCGCCTTCCGTGGAAAAGTGTTGAATGTTGAAAGTGAAACTCAAGATGCGTACTTGACGTCATGACGAGCGTACCTGGTTGCTCGAGGACCTTTCAACACTTTTTCCATAAATTGAACACGGAAGGCAGTGTTACATTAAGCAACTTATGTCATAGTACGCGCTCTCTGTCTAGAGCATAACGGTGTCGTAATATGGCTGCCAAGACCTGCGCCTTTTTCACTCTATCACTTCTCCCAGTCCCCTCTATTCAGTCGGCTGGAGAGGTTCAACACTGTAGGCAATGTGTCCACTACACAGTGTGCACCCCTGCATAAGCAATGTTAATTCAGCGCCACAAAATCACTCATAAATCCCACCGCGGCTGGATTACCATCATGGACTTCCTTATATTCTCCCAGTTTCCTTGGTTCAGGTGACTGGAGAAGTAAATATTGCAGTCAACTAGCCTGTGGTCAAACACGCTCGTCTGCACACACGCTCTTGGTCTAGACTAGAGTATAACGGCATTGTAAAATGGCTTCCATACCACCCGGACTTCCTTACATTCTCCCAGTTCCCTTGGTTCAGGTGGCTGCCTGGAGATGTAAATATTGCAGTCAACTAGACTGTGGTCAAACTTTACACTTTACAGTAAACTTTACATCAAAAAGATCAGGGAAACCGAATCCACAGTGCTATTAATAGCTCAGCTTTGGAAAAAACGAATATGGGTCTCCGAACTGACTCAGATGTCAGACACAGACCCATGGCCGATTCCGCTGAGGAGAGAGCTCCTCACGCAGGCGAGAGGGAAAATCTGGCATCCCCGTCCCAAATTATGGGCCCTTCATGTATGGCCCATCAACGGATACCCGGGGACCTCTCTGAAAGCGTTCTGAATACTATTTCTGAAGCCAGAGCCCCCGCAACCAGGTGGCTCTATGCACTGAAATGGTCGGTATTCTCTAACTGGTGTACAGCACGAAACCTCGATGCACACTTGTGCGAGGTGGCAGAAGTGCTCACCTTCCTTCAAGAGCTAATGGACGCGGGTCGTTCCCCCTCCACGCTCAAGGTGTATGTTGCCGCCATAGCAGCATATCATGTTCAGGTCTCGGGACAATCACTGGGGAAAAGCAAGCTTATTGTGCGCTTTCTTAAAGGGGCCAGGAGGCTTGTTATATTCCTAAAGTGCTTTCCACTCCCTTCAGGGCACAGGTCATTTCACTATTGGCCCTGCCCGCGTCACAGGACGAAAAAGACGCGAATCTGCTTTGCCCAGTTAGAGCACTAAGACTATATCTAGAGCTTTCCGCCCCTTCCAGGCAGTCGGAACAGCTCTTTGTGTGCTTTATTGGCCGCACTAAAGTTTGCGCTGTCACGAAGCAAAGACGGTCACATTGGAAAGTAGACGCTATCTTACTGGCTTATAAGTCTAAAGGTATCGTTTGCCCTATAGGCATCAAAGCCCATTCCACCAGAGGCATGGCCTCGTCGTGGGCATGGTCATGTGGCATACCTCTGGAAGATATCTGTGCGGCGGCAGGCTGGGCCTCTCCGTCCACTTTTATCAGGTTTTTATAAACTGGAAGTCCCCGTTTACAAGCTGGGATTCTCTCCATTTAATAGGTATTGCCATTCATTATTAGACCCAATTTACTTCCAGTCTTATCCCATTCTACACATATAAACTGTTCACAAGCATTTGTGTTTATACTACATAACTATAAGGCCCGACTATGTCCAGTCATAGTTTCTATAATCATATGGCTCCATTCTATCCGGCCTACATGTACATTATTGTTCCTGCAGATGCCGCAGCACAGCCAATCAGCGCGCAGCTTGCGTTGTTCTATCGGCTGTGCAGCTGCACTGGGCTTTACATAGATACTATATAGAATAAAGTTTTTGCTTCATATTCTCGAGAAAAGGAGCTTGTCCCATACGCAATACTCGTTCCCTCTCTCAGGGAACCGAGGTTACGTGAGTAACCGAGTACATGGTGTAGCTGTCTATGGAGGGATAGAAAGCTCTCATATTTCATCAAACATATCTTCATTTGTGTTCTGAAGATGAACAAAGGTGTTATGGTTTGGAACCACATGAGGGTGAGTAATTAATGACAGAATTTTCATTTTTGGGTGAACTATCTCTTTAACACTAACCCTAAACTCAACCCGGTATATACAGTATACATACATACATACATACATACATACATACATACATACATGTGTGTAGTTAGAATAGTAAAATGGAATGGAATAGATGTATGTAAATACCATCAGTGAACACAATGACGATGTGTTGGGTCTCAAGGAAGCCAACTCGATCTTTGATCTCCTCTATTTTCATACTTTCAAGAATTGTTAAATAGAGTTTTGCGATATTGGTACCTGTTTTATCACTTTTATCTGTTACAAAAACACCATAAACAAATACAATCAGCAAGTTAATGAGAAACATTTTCTGATTCTAAAAGCAAATGACAACATTAAATCTAAATGAAAATTAATTTAAATTGTAACATGAATATTTTTTTTTTTTTTTTTTAAGAATATACGATTTGCTTAGTTTTTTTACTCTGTATTGGACAGCAATGAACAAATATTTTCCTCGAGCTAGTCTAGACCTGGGGTGGGCCTTTCCAATCCTGGAGGGCCACTGTTCTGCAGAGTTTTACTCCAACCCTAATCAAGCACACCAGAACCAGAATTACTAGAAGGCTACAGGCAGTTGTGTATGATTAGGGTTGGAGCTAAACTCTGCAGAACAGTGGCCTTCCAGGACTGAAAGTGTTCATCCCTGGTCTAGACTAGCTCGAGGAAAATATTTGTTCATTGCTGAATATGCAAAAAGTATATTTCAAATCTGTGGGAAGCACTGTTTTGCTGAAAGCTATCAGGTTATTGGCAACAACTTGTTTAAGGCATCTGTTACTTAAAGGCCCACTGAAGTGCCTTGAAACGTGCAGCATTATTCAATTTGCTGACGTAATTTCCCCTGAGACAGGGCGGGACATATCAGGCAGCTCCTCCCCTTTTTAAAAACAGCCAATAGCATTTAATATGAAACCAGACTTCATTCGTTTTAACTGAAAGCACATTTACGCTGTCTGAATCGTTCCCTATCCCCAATATAGTGTGCACTATGTGCCATTCACCATTCAGTAAATGTGTGAACAAGTGACCGATTTCAGACGCAGCTTCAGCGTCTATTTAGGGGGTGGGGCGCTTCAGATTCTAGAGAGCATTTGATTGGTGATGAGAAGCTGAAGTCCGCGGTGATGTCATAAAAATTTGTGATCCATTTTAGCAGAAGTGAGAGACTGTACATTTTGAATGCTTATATCTCTTAAATTAGAATTTTGTCATTGTTTTGGAACACACTAGATTATTCATAACCTTGAGGCTAACATATTAAAGGGTTAGTTCACCCAAAAATGAAAATTCTGTCATTAATTACTCACCCTCATGTCGTTCGACACCCGTAAGACCATATTCGGAACACAAATGAAGATAATTTTGTTGAAAGCTGATGGCTGAGAAAGGCTTAAGATAGGCCTCCATTGGCATTCAGTACATTTACACTCCCAAGACCCAGAAAAGGCATTTAAAACGTTGTTACAAAGTCCATCTCACCACAGTGACTCTACAATAATTTTACGATGCGACGAAAATAGTTTTTGTGCGCAAAAGAAAATCAAAATAACACCTTTATCCAACTTGTTCTTGTCTTCCGTGTGTGCCTCCACGACGCATGCGCGAGAATATGACGTAGCGCTGGGGTTCGGGAATCCATGAAATGCACACTTTAGTCCCATTTTGAGAACTACGCCGAGACCTAAAGCACGATCAATGTAGAATTCAACATCTTAGATACGCGCGTCTTCCTCTGCTTGTAAACAAATCGCTTCTGGGTCATGTGTCCGAACGCCGGATCTGCGTCATATTCTCGCGCATGCGTCGTGGAGGCACACACGGAGGACAAGAACAAGTTGGATAAAGGTGTTATTATGATTTTTTTTTGCGCACAAAAACTATAGTCGTCGCATCGTAAAATTATTGAACAGTCACTGTGGTGAGATGGACTTTGTAACGACGTTTTAAGTGCCTTTTATGGGTCTTGGGAGTGTAAATGTACTGAATGCCAATGGAGGCCTATCTGAAGCCTTTCTCAACCATCAGCTTTCAACAAAAATATCTTCATTTGTGTTCCGAATATGAACGGAGGTCTTACGGGTGTCGAAAGACATGAGGGTGAGTAATTAATGACAGAATTTTCATTTTTGGGTGAACTAACCCTTTAATAATAAAAGCTAAAAACTTACATTTTGATTTCAGGGGGTCTTTAAGGTTATCTAGCTATCCAGCTTTAAATGTTCTATTTTGGCATGGCACATTTTCTGTAATAATCATCTCTAAATCATACTGTATCAGTGTATACAATAAGCTGCAGAGCTATACTTACTGTCATAATGAAATCCATCCAGATCTTCAAAAACCTGCGATAGGCTTGTGATGTTACTTTTAAAGTTCCTCATAGAGATTATCTTGTGGACGTCCGTAGCAAACATCAGGATCTCATAGTTTGGGGAGACCTGGTAATAACTAATCTTTTGGGAAAGAGCATTAAGAATTCAGTTGGAAGCAACATCTGTCAGCTATTCAGTCAAAAAAATTAAAAAGTGTAAGTCTACATGAAATAACATGCATTTTGCTTCTATAATGTGAAACAGGATTTTCATTAGGATCGAATTTAGTGAGAGACTTGATTTTAGCTAGCAAGAAAGCAAATTTGATTTATATAGCACTTTTCCAAACAAATCAATGCAGTCCAAAGTGCTTTACAGGCAAGAGAGAAACATTAAAACAATAGTTAGTATAAAAATAAAATACGAATAGACCCATTAAAAATCAAGAATAAGGATAAAGTTTATAAGGATTCAAATATAAAATTAAGAAAAATTAGGCCAGACTAAAAAAAAAATGCTTTTAATTTAGATTTAAAACTATTAATATTTTCAGTACATCTTACCTCCTCTGGAAGGTTATTCCAGAGGCAAGGAGCATAACAGCTAAAAGCAGCGTCACTATGACATTCAAAAATCTCTTCTCGCTTCTCACCAGAAGCCTACAAATTTAGATAAACCTTTAACAAAGAACGAACTACTGGTCACCACGCCGTTTTTTGTCTGGCTCCTTCAATTTGCATTCCAGCTGATTGCAAGGATTGTTCGATACAACGATTGCTGCAACAATGCAGACTATCCTGGCTAGTGAAGGAGATTCTGAAAAGAACTTTTAATGGGTAATCTGTTCAGAGCCTGATTACAAGTCTTGCAAATCATATGTTTCATATACTAGTATATAACCGAAGCTATAAGTTGTGAAATCAAGCATATCTCGTTCTTAATGTTTTTTTAGTTAGCGTACGTTCTAGCATAGCATACAGCTACCCGATTAGCTTAGTTTATACACCACAGTAGCACTTACCCTACATTTTATAAGCCATAGCCCCGCTTTAATGTTTATACAATAAAAAAAAAATCCTGTTGTATTTATTTTGTGCACCTGTTCTGTATATTATTGTTTTTATTTTATTCTTTATTATTTACATTATAGGTACATTACTAGGTTATGATTTTGTATTGGTATTATTACTTAGTTTATCAATTATAATTGATATAATTAACAATATGTTAGGCATGATATTGCTCCCATTTTTTACCACGTTGGGTCCCAAGTGGACACTATTTCACAGGAGGACACGATTTCTCATGACACCTGTATCTAAGCTATTGAATTCAACATTGATTGTGCTTTAGGTCTTGGCGTAGTGCTCAAAATGGTGCTAAAGTGTGCATTTCATGGATGCCCGAACTGTGCTCTACGTCATATTCTCGCGCATGCGTCATGGTGCTTTGTGCGTACGTGCAGATGGAGTATGGTCTCATTTGAGTGAAAGTGTATGTGATTTATTTTTTGGTTATTCTGTTTCCTTTGTATTTTGTTTGAGATTGTGACATAATTGGTCAACTTTATTTATTTTTCTTATGTTTATTGATTTTACGTTTTTACACACTTTGTGTGTTTAATTTAAATCTGTGAAAATTGAGACCTTTTGTCTAACGATTTGTTTAGGAAGGAGTGATAACCACTCTAAACTAATGGGTACCCTTGTTCACTGAGTGATTTGAAACCATTTTCTTTTGTCACCTGAATGCACGTGCGTGGTGAAGTGAATACATTAGTGTATGTTTGAAGTGCGTATTGAAGTGGAGTTTGGGTGGTTTTGTTATTTCTCCCTTCCATTTCACATATATTTTTGATTGTGGATTGAATATTAGTTTTTTTTGTCCTTTATTATTATTTTGTTGTTGTTGTCAGACCTATTCCCATCATTTTGCACTGTGTGTGGAACTGTGTTTTTATAAATAAAGTAATTGGGTTTTTTTTTTTTTTTTTTTCTCATCTCTACTTTATCTTTGTGGTACCGAACCTATGTGTCCTATTTGACCATTAGTTCCCCTGGGTGAAATTCCCAGGGTGGCATAGTTGGAGTTATAAGGAGTTTAGGAAGTTCTGAGTTACTATCTTTTAAGCATGAGTCCAAAATGATACAACAAAAACCTCTTGGTGCCACATAGGCTATTATTTACATTTAAATATTGATCAGCGAATATAAAAAGAAGCTCAACCAAACCTGCTTGACGTGCAAAAACAAACCTCATTGGTTCTCGCATGCACTTCAAGCGAACATGCTTGAGCTTCCATTTTACCACAACCAGTGTGTGAGTTGATGAATAAAAGCCTGAATTCGATCAGTTCATCATATAAAGCGATCGTGTCTCTTCAGAAAATTGACTAAACGGCTCAATTCATATGGATTAGTTTTACAATCTCTTTATGAACTTTTTGAAGCGTCAAAGTTTCAGTTGCATAGCTGTCTATGGAGGGATAGAAAGCTCTCAGATTTCATAAAAAAAATCTTCATTTGTGTTCCGAATATGAATGAAAGTCTTGCCAGTTTGGAACGACATTAGGGTGAATAATTAATGACAGAATTTTCATTTTTGTGTGAACTAACCCTTTAAGGCTCATATTGGAGGCTTTCGACAAGGATGTGGGGTTAAAAATCAAGTTCACTATTGAAAGTATCACAATGGCAATGCTTCCTATTCAAATATTGGTATTTTTACTGATTCATTTCTCCAGAACCTTTAACATCCAAATGAACAGCAAGTAAATTACTGCTTTTAGAACAATTTAAGAAATCTTCATTACCTACATCAATAGCCTAAAAACAATGCCTAAATAAGTGGACTTACAAATTCACTACAGCAAGCTCTGGGGGACATACCTTGTCTAGAAGCATTTTAATGGTTTGTTTTGCCTTTTTAAATTCTGTCTTATTGATGCTGTCAGATGCATCCACGGCAATGTAGATATCAAGTTTTCCACCTTCATCCAAAGTTATTTTCTTCCCCTGCTGATCTGAAGAAAGAAGGAACAAGGCATTCATGTTTAAATTTGTTAATATGATTGTTTTCTTTTTCTGAGCATGACAATGAAAAACGTGCATTTGTGTATATATTAGGGCTGGGCAATATTGCAAAAAGAAGAAATCTACTTTTTTTTCAGAATAATTGACCGATTCACGATTTATTATTATATATTTTTTTATGTTTAACTAATCAACTTAAAAACCTAACTACAGTATGATTCAGGTAACATTCTCTTTATTAACCATCTGGTTAAAAAAGTTATATTCCAAGTGCACCACACCTGAAGTGATCATCATTGTGTAATGTAAAATAAATGACTTGCTATTTGTTAAATATCTTTGCAGAAAATATGCATGAAATATAAAGGCAACTATTGTACAAACGTATCTTAAACATATCCTATATACTCAGAAATAATATAAAATAAGAGCAATGCTAAATATTTCTTAGCCAAAAAGTAATAGCAATAAATAACACCAGTAAAGGCTTGAAGCTTTTCAAGCTATCAAAGATACAAAGTTGTCATGATTGCTGTATGAGACCAAAACAGTCGTAATTGCAAGTTGATAGTGTGTGGGACTTTTTGCATTGGTTGAGGAGAGACCCCTGACATAGTTGTAAAGCGCTTTGGGTGTACAGTAGTACATATGAAAGCACTATATAAATGCCTCATTCATTCATTAACTGTTATCATATATTGTCAATATGTCTAAATGTAACGCTTGCTGAAATATTTATTAAAAACCGTAATTTTTCGATTTAAAATAACGCAATCACAGCAAAACATTACATTTGAATCAAAAAATCGCCCAGCCCTATATGATTAAGGCTTTAAGTCACACAAAGGTACCTTTTCCTTCATCCTGTTGAGAAACTGCTAGATTTGACTTTAGAGCACTGCTGAATGCTTCTGATGCTTCCTCTGGGGTGTCGTATGTGAAATGTGCTGTATTTAGTATTTAGACAACAATATTATTATTAATAAAAGCAACATTTCATAAACAAAAGCTCTTATTTTTGCGAACACAAGTCCAAACAAGGCACATCATTTTGGAGCTTCGATGTAGATATTAGAAGACTCACCGTAACATTGTGGCTCTGTCCCTGACCACTGGCCACCATCCAGACACACTCGCTCTTTGGAACCAATCAAGGTCAATGTACTGTCACAGCGGTACTTGACTTTGTCGTCAATGTTAAACATGTGGCCTGTTCGACTGCTACCAGGGGGAACGCCAGGATCAGGGCAGTGATCAGCTGTGAGAAAGTATTTTTTTTAAAAAGAGACTAATGGAAGTGAAGATCTGTGGACATCCCATTTGATCTACAGATGCATGGAGAGAACTTCCTGCTCGAACTGTGTCAAACTAACATGACATCAGATAAAAACGCAACAGAATACACATCACAGTTTTTTAAGCTAAACCCAAGGACTTTATAGGTATATGTTTTTAACTTGCAGGTGATATTATACCAGGACCTCAATTTGCATTTTTTATATCTGATTAGTTTATGGAAACTGCTGAAAATAATGGCAATTACTCACAGTCACGTCCACAAATTGGGGTGCTTCCATTCCACTTTCCATTCGGCTTGCAAACACGGACCGCCGAGCCACGGGACTTATAATCGGAATGACATGAGTAGGTGGTTGTGTCATTTACATAGTACCTGGATTTATATGGGGTCACCTCTCCATTCTCCAAAACACGAGGATTGGGACATGTGACCTCTAGAATAAAAGCATGGATAAACACATAATGTAGAAGAGATGTTTTAAAGCAGCCTCAAATAAAAAAATACATTACTCTGCTTCAAAATAACTAAGTTCATGATAATGACTCAAAATGACTATGTGAGCGAACGTGATTTCACCAAGTACAACATGTACCTGCATCAACATGTTTTGTTGATCCTGGAAGTTGAACATCATTCCTGTCCAGAAATGTAGTATTACTCTTAACCATATCCCTACCCCTAAACCAAACACTATCCATAACTTATCTCTAAAATCAGAGGGAAATGATGGGTGAACAACTCTGATGTAGACACCTAACCCTTGTTTTAAGTCTAAACTTGAAATAAACTCTAAACGTGTCCCTCAAATCTGATTGGTTGATTGGAATGTTGATCCAGGAACGTTTACTTGGTGAAATCACATTCACCCACATGATATTGTCTTGTTTCTTACTTTTGCACTCTGGGGTTTTTCTGGTGCTAGTCTTTGGGGTCCAGAGTCCATATTGACAACGACGTGACTGAACCGATGGGTAATATCCATTCGGACAGATGTATCTTAGGAAACTCCCATCTGAATAGCCGTTAGAAAGAACAAAGCTCCCTCCGATAATGTTTAGATTCTCCTCAGGACATGATGCATGTCTTTTGGACATGGAAGATGGCGCACCTATAGTAGAAACAATCAAATCATTGGAAGAGGTCGCAAGAAAAAATAACCTTTGTTGTCGTTTGATTTCCAGGAATAAATATATATATATGATGAGAATTAGATGACAATTATTTGTTAGCTGTCTATCACAGAGTCTTTCAAATTACCTTTGTTTTAATATATTCCTTTCATGCTGAAAGATGTTTTGTCTCTATTTAAATATTTATTTTATATACATTTCAGAATGCATTTATCTTGATTAAGCAAAAAGACTTACCTGCAATAAGAGGACATATCATTGCAAGCATTAACCAATTCAACCGCTGCTCACACTCCATGCTGTTTATTACAATTCTTCAGCTGAGATATAAAAGAAAACTGAAGCAAATGGACTGGAGGGAACATCTTTATAGTGAGGTCAGCAAGTGGATTTTAATCAATGTTTAGACAATGTTTAACCTCAAGTCAAATAAAGAGAATCAATTTCCTGGTACACAGAAAAAAAAATTACCGTCATCAGTAGATTGTTTTTGTTTACTTGTCAGTAAACAAAAACAATTATGTTCATCTCTTGTCTCTTGTCGGCCAACTATCATGGATTCTATTTGCATCAAATATACAGATGTAGAAAGCAGCGGATTTGTTGGGTAAATCCAGAATATTATTTTTAAAGTTAAACAGCACAATAATTGGTTTTTTTTTTTTTAGGGCCCAAAGAGCAGTTCAAACTTGAGGGTTCAATTTGAGAACAATATTCTTTAAAATGCTTGCCTCATACATTGACATCAGCTTACTGTATGAATATTTAAGATACTGTATGTAAGTTTTTCACTTTTTTCTAAAGCATAAAAATACCATAATATGCTTGCAGATATGTAGGAAACGTGCTAAATTCACCTACTTGTTTCTCAGAAAAACAAAGCTACAGCCAGTTCTACTTTGAAATGTGCATTCCGTGTCGGAATGTCTGTTTTTGTTTTGGTCTGTGCGATACCGCTCGCTGCCGGTTTACCCAATAGTATTTCGAAACCACAGGTTGCCATATGATGTGTCTATCACAGCATACATATATAAGCTCCTTCATATGGTGAATTCGGTGGGCGAAACTCCATCTCCTCTAAGAATTGTGCAATCGGGATGTAGCGAGAGGAATTCGTTCCCCACATGGATTTCACATTCATATATTTACGCAAATTCGCTGCATTGATATGGAAGTGACTGAGTTATTGCATCGCGGCATTTGACATGGACTCCCTGAAGCTATACTAATGTGACTGGATCAAGAACAAGTTCTGGGGGGTATTCCAGAAAGCAGGTTATGTGACATACCAGGGTATGTTGAAGAGTAAGTAAGCGGATTACCTCAACTTTCAGTTCCAAAAACAGAGCTAACTTTCAGGGTATGTAAGTAGCCATAGCAACTCACTCTCTGAACATAACCTGCTCCGGAGCAGCTCATGATTGGTTAACGTGGCGCGAATATCCGCCAAAGTTCAGATTTTTCAACACTCAATTTGCGTGAATCGCGTCATTCGCACCGCAGAATGTCTATTCGCGTCTTTGCATTGACTTAACATGTAAATCACTTGCACTTAACGCTTCATTAGCGTCTGATGTGAACGCACCATTAAAGCTGTAGTTGCAATTGGAAACACGCTTGTTCTTTAAAGGAATAAGCCGACTTTTTGGGACTTTATCTTATTCACCGTATCCCCCAGAGTTAGATAAGTCCATACTGTAAACTTCCATCCATTTAGCCCAAAAACCGGATGCTAACTTTTTGGTCAAAAGGAATTCTGCATGTAAGCCGTTTCAGCATTTTGGTGAAGTTCTCATTTTAAATCTGACTCCATTAATATTTTTATCTGACTCCAATTTTATGTGACTCCATAAAGTGTGTTAGGTTTAGAGTTTATCAGCTGATTTTAAGATTATTTGCGATTTAATTTAGATCGTTGATTTTCTTTGTATCTTCCTAGTTTTCATATTCGTTCATCGAGAGACCCAATATCGCAGAGAAACAGACGCTTCTGGACGCGCGTTCACGGGCACAAAATGTTTACTTCTGCAATTAGTCAGAGGATGCAGAGTGAATATTTTACCTTTAAGTGGTTGCACGTGCTCACTCAACAAAAAGTGTAATTTTAGTAATATTCACGAACTGCAACTTGCCAATCCAGCGATAGTCAGAAATCGGAATATCGCCCACGCTGCGCCCCATGCTTCAGTCGTGCCGTCATCGGTGTGATCTATCATAACCCTAGATTTTGCGGTAATAAAGGAGTCTACATCGATCCATACTAGAATAATGATTTCAGAATAATACAAGATAAATCAAGATGAAAGTTTATTTTGGCCAGACAGGAAAAGTAAATAAGTAAACAAGAATCCATGGTACACAACTGATCAGCGTAAAAACATAAAACACAATTGCAAAGCAATATAAAAATAATTTAAAAGAGTCATCTTGTCTGGCTCATAGTCTACATGTCGTGTATGTGTGTGCCCCAAAGACACTGACACAGCACCACATGGGGGTTCTGGATACAGAATTTTCTCCCCCTGAAAGCTTGGTTACCCTGGCTTAAATACTCCAACTAGAACAAAAGGGTTGTAAATATTTGCAACACAACCACCTGGTTTTGGGGGAGTGGATCAGATATCTTTGAAGAGACCCCTCAAAAGGAGAACTGAATTCTCATTAGTTTTCAATCTTTCTAATACTACTAGTGACTGCAGTGAAACTGAGACCATTTTACCATTCGCACCGAGACCTTTAAAAAGACATCAAACATGAAAGGGATAAAACAATAGATTTACAAGATACATCGTCACTGGTATATCTGCATTTGGTGACTTGAAAACAGGGCAAGGAGAGGGCAAAATGGGGAGGGGGGAGAAATGTTTGTCAGGGTGGTGTCACACAGTTTCTGTGAGATCTTCTCTCAAGATTAGTGACTTTTATTGTTCTATTGCTGGGGTGTGTATCTCAGCTTTTGTCTTAGCACCAAAACCGATTCTTACAATACATACCATTCTCATCTCCGTGCGTGCCATAACTCTGTCTGATGCACCCACCGCTAGCCTAGCTTAGCACAAAGACGGGGTAAACGGCTCCAGCTAGCCTACTGCTTAATACGTGACAAAATGACACCAACATTTTCCTATTTACATGCTGTGATGTGTATAGTTACATCGTGTATTAAGACCGACGGAAAATGAAAAGTTGCGATTTTCTAGACCGATATGGCTAGGGACTATTCTCTCATTCCCGCGTAATAATCAAGGAACTTTGCTGCCGTACCATGGGAGCAGCGGAGCAATGATATTACGCCGCTGGGGAAACAACTTTAAACCAGTTCTGTAGAATGGCCCACATAGGCAGTAGATTCATCTTTGGAACCAAACAATACATTTGTTATTGACTTTGCTGTTAATAATAAACATGTGGCCTATTTTCATGGAACGTGCTTTAACTCTTGGTTTCAAGAGAAAAAGACTAACAAAAGGAGAGAGAAAGGAATATGTATGTCATGTGTAGTCTGTGTTTCTGTTGGATTTTGATTTGGTTTGTTGCTGTTTCTCGTTCTGTTTCCTTGTTTGCATTTGTTGCCGGTTGCTCATGGTTTGATTAAAGGCTGGAATACACTACATGACTTTTAAAATGTGAAGAGATTTTTAAACAGCAGGCATCATACACTTGCCATCTTTGTAAATGGTTACAGAAAAAAGCTGGGCATCACTGCACTCAACACAGCATCACTTTTGTTGTTCATACTGTCACTATCCAAACAATTTATGAATAATTAATCAACACTGGGTCTGACAGTTGTCTTTGTGCAAGTAAAGTCCGACACAGAGAAAGAAACATATTTTATTTCATACCCAGGCAATGGACAAATGTCTGCTCAGGATTAATGGATTTGTCTGCTATTTCTTTTCACTGTAGCTAGGTGTCACTATAGTGAGCAATGATTAATGAAGCTTTGGGTAATGAACCTTTTGGTGAAGCGATGAGCTGCAAGGTCTCAGTGGTTCAGGAAGCCTCATTTTGCCATCACTACTATTAAGGTCTATTTAGCGGCTATCGCTGCATGTCATTTCGGATGCTACGGTGGGGCAACACCCCCTTATTCATAGATTTATGAAGCGCACTCGCTGTTCTCTTCCAGTCACCTGTAGAGCAGTTCCAGAGTGGGACCTCTCCATGGTGCTGGAGGCTTTGTCCCAACAGCCTTTTGAGTCCCTGGGAAACAATTCCCTTAGGCTTCTGTCTTTCAAGACAGCTCTGCACCTGGCCTTGGAGTCTGTCAAACGTGTCAATGATTTGCATGCACTCTCTATACATTTAGTGTTCATTCCTCGTGCACTAAATGAAATACAGCATTCTGTGCAGCATTTAAATGGGTCCGATATGTTTTGTTGTCTGCGCCGACTCGCGCATATGATCCGCGCTGCGCTCTCGTGTCTCTAGTCAACGGCTCTGGTCTAGACTGTGTGTGCGCTGCGGCGGTGCGTGTGAAACTATCGTGAACCCAGACTTCATTCGCCTCAACCGAAAGCATATTTACACCTTCTGAATCGTTTCCTATCGCATATTGCGCTGTGCCATTCACCATGTAGAAAATAGCAAATGCGTGAACAACTGACCGTTTTCAGGCAGTTCAGGGTCTATTTATAATGCAGGGGGCGGGACTTCAGATTATAGAGCGCATTTGATTGGACAGAAGATTTGATGAGAAGGTGAAGTCTGCGATGATGTCATCAAAATCTGTGATTCGTTTTACCGGAAGTGAGAGACTTTGGAACACACCAGGGGGCGATATTTTTTTTCCCAGGATGGTAGGGGAAGGTTCCGCCTTTTTCGTCAATGATTGGCTAGAAGGGCTCTCCTCCGATTGGTTATTTGATTTGGCCGTGAAACGTCATCTCACGTTCATGGCAGGCCAGGCTGTCGTGTGCGTACCGTCAGATTTATATTCCAAGTTCACATGGTGTATCTAGGTGAGGCAAACACTATGGGTAAATTGACTGTACAGTAACTTTAAAGCCACACAGAAATGTGGTGGTTAAGGGCCACTGTGTCATGCCAATGTGTTGATTCGTCCCATCTTCTTCAATAGCTAGCAGAGTTTTTTGTCATGCTAATGTACTGATTCGTCCCATCTTCTATAGAAACAATCTCTTTCCAAAACAAATAACATTTGTTAGCCATTTCAAGGTAAGGATTACACAATATTAGTGCATCAACATTAACTGTATGTTAAACATTACTAGTAATTATTGTGCGTGCGTGCGTGTGTGCGTGCGTGCGTGCGTGCGTGTGTGTGTGTGTGTGTGTGTGCATGGGCGTCGGAAGCAAAAAAAATGTGGGTGGGTCATCAGAATTTTTTTACTGGAGTAACGTTAGAAGCCAATTACATTAAGTACAAATATACCGCTTTACTTGGTAAACGTATAGGTCGGAAAGACAAAATTACGTAAATCTTTTTATCATTGAGAGTGACAGTAGTGTAGGGGTAAGACGTACGGCATCTAGTTTTGACACAATTCGACCCGCGGTTCGAGTCCGGCTTTCGCCGAAATCAATCTTCTCCGTTTTCCCATCACATATCAAATCGGAAAGGCATTTATTTTCAATACAAATTAAGAAAATATTAGAAAAGTGGAAATAAAGCGTCTAATATGTGTTTAATAATAAGTGTTTATCGATTAGGGGTAGGTAAACAGACATGTGCTGAATGTTAGAGACGATAAAAGAGAGTGGGTCCAATATTATTGATCGTAAAAAGTGGGTGGGTCTTGTCCCAGAACTTGGAGAACATCATACCGTATCATCTTGAGGTTAGGATTAGGTATAAATCAACGGACAGGGAGAACAGCTCCAGTAATAAATGGTTTTGGCGCAGGTATTGAGAGGTTAGGGTTAGGAAACAGCTAAGACTAATCTAAACAGGCTATGAAATTGTGAACTTGAAATATAAATCTGAAGACACGCACATATAGCGCTTTTCTTAGTAGGCTATGTTGGATTGACTTCGTTTAACGACGATCAAAACAGACTGACAGCCTGCCATGAACGTGAGATATATAACCAATCGGAGGAGAGCCCTTCTAGCAATCATAGACGAAAAAGGCGGTACCTTCCCCTACCATCCTGGGAAAAAAAATATCGCCACCAGGGGCACGTTCAAAGCTCAAACCGGTGCGCAACGTTTTGCTACGGTTTCCGGTTGAACGTCATGTTTCCTGGAAACGGTGTGTAACGGTGTGCAACGGGTTTGAGATGCGTTTTTTTCTCGTTTGGTGGGTGTGTCAAATATGTCAGTCCAATCAGCAGCAACATGTATATAAACCACGCGGTATTAAAGAGACAGCTCACACAATGGGTCCAAGTAATGTTTACAAATGTGTCCGCTGCAGCTCGGTATACACAACAATTGAAGATATTAGAAGACATGATTGTCGTAAGAGTTTTATATATATATATATATATATATATATACATAAGGCAAGTTTATTTATATACCAAATTTCATATATGGTAATTGCTTGACATAAAGTGAGAAATACAAGCTATTAAAAAAGTAAGAACTAGAAATAAAATGATTTAAATTAGAATTGATTACGAGGAGATAAAAAAGTTAAATAAATGTGATTGTGGTGTTGTCATTTATTCTGAATGGCAAGGGAAGTGATTGCATGTATTTTGCAGTATTAGGCTAAACACGTATTTATATCGATTTCATCAGGCTCCGAAAATTCCTCGAAAAGAACACAAAGAATGGCCTTCTCGGCTGCCATAGTTACAACTCTTGTGTCAACAGAACAGGGTGTTCAACGCAGCACCGTTTCCGTTTAAAAAACGTTTTGCAACGTTTTGTAGGGGCTGAACGCAGCCCAGCTTATTCATAACCTTAAGGCTAAGATAATAATACTAAAAGCTAAAAAACTTTATTTTGATTTCAGTGGGCCTTTAAACATTTCCAATTTAAACGAACACTGCAATAATCAATAAAAAAAAATTAAGAGCAGCTTTCCTTCAACAACTTGTTTAACACGAAAAAGGTCTATACTAGCCTACTAGCAGTGGCGGTTCTAGGGGGGTGGCCAGGGGGGCCGGTGCCCCTGTGTCAACAAGCTTGGCCCCCCTTCTGGCCCCCGTAAATTTGGAATCATATCGCACCAAACAAAAAACTGGTTAAACTGGTTGCAATGTGCGGTTTTTGCTGTGGCGGTGAGTGATGAAAAGAGCACTTTATTGTGTCATAACCAATAACCAATGCAGAGAAGCAATGAGGAGGCTGCTCGCTGTGGGACGCAAGTAGTCTGTTTATGAATGATTCGTCACTCAGTCTGCATTCGCTCAAATAGTTGTAAAACACGGGCTATAATGGTTGCTACGCACTTGATTATAGATAAAATAAGCTCTCTACACGTTGTGTTGTGTGTAACTTTACCCATACGCAGCAGTGATAGCTACTGTAGATTAATTTTACTGACTTGACGACTTTGAATTCCATTCAGTCATTTGGTTCATTTAGCCTACTTGTAGTTAATATATATTTTTTCAAAATTTCTAATTTCTAACTGAACACATATGTCTTTGATCATATTCCGAATTAGGAAGATGCAGCCAAAGATAAATTATGACCAACGCAATGAAAGAACCATTCATGTGCGAATATGACAGATAGGCATACCCGAGAAAAGATACAGAAAATAATGTAATTTCAGTCTTGTTCACATATAGCGAGAAATAATATTATTTTATCCAATTGTCCAGTGTTGCTTAGAGTATTAGATGTTTGTTTTTATGTCCATGCTAACTTTGCGAAGAGTCCGCTAACAGAGAGCAGGAAGGCTACAAAACATGTAAAATAAATGGTTTAGTTTTACTTTTATAAATTGAGCATGCATGATCATATTACAGATAGGGTAGAGTGGGGGAAAACGCCCCCCTTAAGGAAAATGTGACATTACAGTGAAACAAAACATAAATGTGACTTGAATTGCCATCCCGGTTTTGAGTGACTATGGCAGGAGTTATTCACCAAATATTAAAATTGCACAGCCTTCATAATTAATTAGTATTTTGACTGAAAATATTTTTGTACAAAGGGGGCGTTTTGCCCCAGCGGTGGGGTAAAACGCCCCCCAAGGTGGGGTAAAATGCCCCCTTTCTTCCCAACCAGTTTGCTTCATAGATCAACAGCAAAATGAGCAGACTATAGTTTTTAATCTCTCAAAGTAAAAGGCAAGTAATGTATCAACATGTATATATATTAATATTTATTTGAGGAATGTCCAAAATATCCAAATTTTTACCATTTATATTTATATATAAGCCATGCAACAAATATGTTGTAATAAATAAATAAACATTAATTCATTAGCCATTCACAGCCATTTTAACATTTATATATATACATATAACTAAGCCATGCAAACAAATATGTTGTAATAATAAATAAACAAATAAATAAATATATACATAAATAAACATTAATTCATTAGCCATTCGCAGCAATTTTACCATTTATATTTATATAACTAAGCCATGCAAACAAATGTGTTGTAATAAATAAATACATAAATAAAAAAATAAATACTAAATAAACAAATAAATAAATACATACATAAATAAACTTTAATTCAGTAGCCATTCACATAATCTAATATGTTATTATAGTAATTATGATAGAGAGAAACTATGCCCTTTGGGGGGCGTTTTACCCCTCAGCGTAGGGGGCGTTTTACCCCACAAGCTATGACTTTTTAAAAAAATGTTTAATTTTTAAGATATAATTATATTCCTTATAAATAACATTTCCTCTCAAACTACAGACTTCACTATTCATCTATCATACATCACTGTGATATCCTGCAGAACAATATTCTCTTAAACACTTGTTTACTAATATCTGAAAATTATAGCACTTAGCATGTAATCCTCTTCTCTTCAAATACGTCGCTGGTGTCAGCTTCTCCAAGGAGATTTGTTTATCCCCGTTGTCAACGAAGTGCATAGCAACAGTGAAAATATATCTTGACTCCCTCTAGTGGTTATTTTGGGAAAAACAGGTGGGGGGCGTTTTACCCCGGGGGGGCGTTTTCCCCCACTCTACCCTACATTACTTTTCAAATAAATAAATGAACTTAAAATTATTTTACTTCACGTGTAGAGACTGCAGAGTGATACAGTATATGGCCAAATAAAAAAGACTTCCAATAATCCGGCAATAAGTTAAAGGGTTAGTTCCCCCAAAAAGAAAATAAAAACACCTAATGTAACTCACCCTCGTGTTGTTCCAAAACCTGTATTAGTTAGAATGTTGTTAACCAAACCATTTCAGTGCTTCTTAGTTAGAATGTCCATAAAATTCAAGATATGCGGCAAAAATGCCCGTTTGAGTTTTAGTCTCAGAGCGTTTTTACACTGGGCACGTTTGTTGTGGTCCGCGTCAGAGCGCATTCTAAACCGCGAATACACCGCAGGCTCCCTCTCGCTCGTATCCAAGGTAAATCATCAACACTATCATCCCTTAGCCTACATGTGTTTTATTGAACTAAATACATCGTCATCTGATAAAATGCATGTGCAGGTTACTTTTCTTGCGCACCCGAGTCCTTAATCTTATAATATAAAATACAATATTATGTATCCTGTTTATATATATATATATATATATATATATATATATATATATATATATATATATATATATATATATATATATATATATATATATATATATATATATATATATATATATATATATATATATATATATATAGGCTATATATATATATATATATATATATATATATATATATATATATATATATATATATATATATATATATATATATATATATATATAATATAAATAAAAAAAACAAAAGTACATATTTTGAATAGGCTACCATAATGTTTAGTTATTTTATGTTTATTTCCATTTGTTTAGCTTGTTACGCATTTGTGTTGCCTCTATCCAATAAAATACATATACAATGGTTATTAGCAGTTGTGTATTTTGTTTTTGATTATTGCATAAAATAATATTATATTGGATCTAACTATAAATTACCCAGTTGTGAATCATATGACCCGTGGATCGTCCGTGGGCGGCCAGAAAACATGTAATATAAACCAGCGGCTCGGTAGCGGAGCACTGTCGGAAAAGTGGTGGCTGCTGCTGGTGGTCCGCTAGGAAAACAATGAGCAAAATGCCAGCGGGCCGCCAACTTTGCCTCCAGTGGTCCGCCACTGGCCCGCTGGTCGTATGTTAGCTGTTGCTTTCATATTCCCATGAATCGCAGCACAGCTCGAGCGCAATTTGCGCAACCAAGCTCAGAGCATCTCCTTCAGGCAGTCTCGAATTCAGTTCCCCTGAGCTCAGCTCACCTGGGTCATGACAACTTTCACATTACCAATTATTCGAACTAAACTGCCAGTGTGAAAACGCCCTCACATTTACATCATGATATAGACTAAGCATTAACATGAGTAACGAGTGCAATATCACACAAGTTTTTCTACCCAGAATAGCATGACTGCAAATGCGATAGCCTACTGCTCTTATACAACAGTTTAATAAAATAAATAAGTTAATAGTGTTCAACATAAGAAAGTCATATTTGGAACGACATGGGGGTGAGTAAATGGTGATAGAATTTTCATTTTTAGGTGAACTACCTAATTAACTACTGGTTAAGATAAATGTTAACGTGTGCATTTTATCTAAACGCACAAGTGGCCCCTGCCTGGCCCCCCTAGTTACCGTGGTCTAGAACCGCCACTGCCTACTAGTAAATGGACTTGAACTTCCATTAAACCCGCGGAATAGCCTAGTGGATTCTGCTTACTCCCATGACACATAGCAACTAAAAGCAGCTAAAAGTTTCTTATTTGATCTATAATATAATATATTTGATCTTAATATATCCACATGTAGGCCTACCTGTTGACGCGTGGACTGCGCGTTTGCAAAATATGCTGTATTTTTGTAATTCCGCTAGGTGGCACTGTCGCATAAACTAAATGCATCACTTTTAAACGGTAGCCTACCTACCCATTATGCATTTTCACTTTTCCACAAGTTTTCATGACCTTATATATTATTTTACGGTCTATGACCGAGACAGGGGTAACCATAGATGGGGGTAACCATAGGTAACTGCAGTTTATTAAAAGTAAGGGGGACAGTTTCATGATGGCTTCACACCTATTTTCAAAATAGCACGAGTAAATATCGCTTTTTAAATTGTAATTTGAGACATTAGATTATACATTACTATAATTTACTTTTATACTTTCTGTGTATTTGTATGATCTAAAATGGTATTCGTAAATGTATTTTGTATGAATAATAAAGCAATTTTTACTGAATGTGATGTGTTTAATAAATTATTACCTATACAGACTAATTTATTTATTGTAATTAAGTACTATGAGATTTTTAAATCATGCAGTAGAAAATGTGTTTTGTAGCCTATTTATAACGTCATTTCAATGGTAGGTAGGCAAATCAATTATATAGATTTTATGTTGAATATGTGTTAATTCTATTACGTCGTTTCAACTAATGGAAATCAACATCGTTTCAACGTTAGGTAAGCAAACCAGTTGCATCGATTTATGTTCGTTTTGAATGGTGTTTCTGACGTTGGTTCAACATTACTTCGATGAGCAAAACGATGCCGGCTCGACGTCGGAGATCAACGTCGTTTCGATGTCACGAGAAACGTCGATTCTATGTTGATTCAATAGGCTAGTTTGAGATGCGCCTCGCCTGAAATTCAGCCGAGACTAGGCGGCTGCAGTGAGGGGAGGAGTGAAAAAAGTGCAGGCAAGACGGACAGTTCTCTCTTCTCGTAGTAGTGGATCAGACACCTGCGAGATCAAAGGCGGATATCGCGGGATTCACACTCGTGCGCTTTGTTGCTGATAAAGTGGATGTAATTTAAGTTATGTTACTTTTATATGAAAATAAATATAATGAACAAGACACCCAAAGTTTGTGATACGTCGGCATGACATCACAGCAAGGCGCACCGCCCTCGGACACATTTCTAACCGGCATGCATCTTATCATGCAATAATTATTTTAAGGATACAAATGTCTCTCAACACTTTTATTCACACTAGCTG
The DNA here is from genome assembly GCF_949357685.1 of Gobio gobio. NCBI lineage: Eukaryota > Metazoa > Chordata > Actinopteri > Cypriniformes > Gobionidae > Gobio > Gobio gobio. The sequence continues at coordinate 25,394,063 of NC_137107.1, forward strand.
TCCATAAGTTGGAAATTACCATTTATGTTTTGAACACACATTAGTTAACATGAACTAATAATAAACAGTTCTGCTACAGCATTTATTATTTGTTAATGTTAATTTCAATATTTACTAATACACATTAAAATCAAAATAATTTACTGTGAACATGATCAGCTGTATTTTTAATTACTCAAAACTAACAAAGATTAATAAATACTGTATAAAATGTATTGCTCATAGTTAATACATTAATGTTACCCTAAAAACAATGTTTTGCCTGAGAGACAAATATTGATAAACTGTTGATAAAAGTCACAAAAAAAAGATAAGAATTGTTTAATAACCTTCTGCTTCTGTTGAGGGACAGACACAACTTTATCCACTAAAACATTTATTTAGGTTTCAATTCAATTTCCATTTAATTTCTTTAACTCCAGTCACGCAGCAGCTCTTCTGCCACTCAGTCCCGGCTGAGGGGGCGTGTTCCGGCGGGAAAGTGACGTCGATGCGGCGTTATGGAGGCGGGAGGCGCGGCAGGCGGGATCTTTTGAAAAATGAAAAAAAGAAAAAAAATCCCGCGTGTTGTTATTGTTTTGAGGGAATACGACGTGTGTAACTACGAGTCTGTGAGTATATATTTTAATATACCGTTTATTCTGTTCTTAAAATAATTTACATTTCAGAATAATAATATATAAGGTCGTGAAAACTTGTGGAAAAGTGAAAATGCATAATGCCTTAAAATGTCAGGACATTTCTTGAGTGCAGTCACTGAAACAATATTTATACCAGCAGTAACTTTGCTCGAATGTCTCTATTTAATTTTTTTCATGTAGAAAGGGAGCCCTGAAGAATGGGTATTGTTGGTTACGTGCTTTCAGATTTTGAGTGATGGCTGATTCACTTATTTAGGAGACTATGTTTTCAGTATTTTTAACAAACTTAAGGGATTGATTTACTCATGGTGACGCGGGAAAATTAAACGATGCTGTACTTTGTGTATGTACTATATGGTTTTATTTGACAAATGCATATATTATTTATAAAACTTAAGTCAATAAATTCAACAAGTAAAATGTTAATACTTGATCAACGTTACGATAGTTTAGGTAGTTCGTCGTTGAAACTGAACCTGACTTGGAAATGTGGGGAAAGTCCAGAGAGGACATAATGCGGGAAATACGTTTTCTTTATTGTGTTTCAGGTGGGGATGGAAATTAGTTTTGTATTAATTTAAACAAGTGCCTACCAGTGGGCCTCCTCCACCACTGGATGGCTATTTAAATAGAACTATTTAATTATACAAAAATGAAATTAATTAAAAAGCTAAAACACAAACATCAAGATTTCTTTTCTTCTCAATTTTTTTTAATAAATCAGAATCTAGGATCTTATAGAATCGCAAAACAAATCATGGTTAATTAAATGTATTTTATCAACACTTACAGGTTTCTGTTAATAAAGAAAATTGGAAACAAGCAGCGTTTTCAAAATTACAGCAACAATACAATAAAGAAGGTCAGGAACCACTGACAACCGGGATTCAGAGTTTTTGTCTCTTACACTTCTACTTCACCCAAAACTCCTGTAGATATCACTATGTACAGTACTATAAACTCGGTGAAATATGGTTGTGTATTGATGTCACTAAACTTGATCATAATCTAACAACAAAAATAAAAGTTTTGCTTCTTCTTTTTTTCAGAACATTTCAAAATGAGGATTTGTAATGGAACATCAGATAAGCAGTGAGTGGAGTTCTGATGCCGACTGATTTAGATAACAGAAAATCAGTTGGCGATCATGGCATGAGGAATTATTCAGAAAAATAATAAGATAATAACTTTCATTAATTTTGTTTAGTTTATGACATTATACAGTATAGCATAATTATCTCTCTAACCTTGACAGAGGCCTTGTGGCTGTTATCTTTTTCTTGTTGGGAATGGGAACTCTACTTCCATGGAACTTCTTCATAACTGCAATGAATGTAAGACACACAAACCTTTGATGATGAATACTTAAGGTTATCTTTAAATCTCATGTACTCGAACTCCACATATTCCCGTTCTGTTTGCAGTATTTCACTGACCGTTTGAGAAATGGTAACGATTCTTCACAGTCGGACCCGTACATGTTTGATAACATGAGTGTGTTGTTAGCCCAGCTTCCCTTGCTGCTATTCACACTTCTCAACTCCTTTCTATACCAGCAGTGAGTACTTGGCTCAGTCAAGCAAAGTTCATTTTGTTTACTTTTGCAAGTCGTAGTGTTGTATAGATAATAATATGATCATGAGTTATGTTCTCTTTTGCTTATGTAGCATTGCGGAGAAGATGCGGATTGCGGGTAGCATGGTCTTCATATTACTTCTCTTCATTCTCACTGCCATTTTAGTGAAAGTTAAGATGGACCAGGACCACTTTTTTTCCATTACCATGGCAACAATCTGGTTTATTAACAGTATGTTTCTTATGCCTTACATCTACAGTATGTTCACTAGGGCTGCAACTAAAGATTACTTTGATAATCGTTTAGTTGCCCGATTCTTTTTTTCAATTGATCGATTAATCGGAAAAAGTCCCCTTTTTTGCTGACAAAACACACTATTCCCCATCCTGCCCAATGCTGTCCTTAAAACAAAGTGTCAGCTGAGTGCTATGAAAACATACATAGCAAATATACCGTACAAAAATTAACCATGGTTTTACAACGAATAAAACAAACAAATAATAATAATAAATAGGGTTGTTGTAGTTATTCAATGGTAACCACAAATTAACCATATTTTGCTTCAATTCATAGTTTAACTATGGTATTTGTCTGGGTATACAAAATCAAAAGGCCAAAAATAGAACCATGGATAATGTTCGTAAGTGTATATCTGCGCTATAGCCTACATTATGTGCAAAAAAGTTTACTAAGCAAAAGGACAGTTTAAATCCCTACATTAAAATTATATTGAAGAAAAACAAAAAACACAAACTCAGTGTTACCAGGTAAAAGGAATGTTCTGCAGGAACACGCACACATTCGCTATGGACAACTTAACCAGTTACTGTAATTTCTTTATCCTTTAGAAACGTCTTACATATATATTAAATTACACGCTGTTATCCCTTTACATTACTACTCTCATAAAATATGTAAATTACATGTTGACTTTTAAACTTAAATTTAACGTCCAACTGTAGATATTTCAGCTAAATTAATGTCTGAAAATTAATTGTCTCCCTATTGGCTGGGTTCTGTCTGTTTGATGCGCATGTGTGCGCCCACCGCGCTCGTTCAGTGAAGTTTGAAGCTTAATGTCAGATTTACGCACTTTCATGCAAAATGGAAATACTCGCGTGTATTAGTAACATTTACAGATACGGATATAACCACTGTTCTCTATGTAGATCAGTGGATATAACCTGTAAAATTAATGTTTTGCGCTGAGGACGCACACGCATTTGTCAAAGCACATGACAGGGTATGTTAATCCCAAATTTTTCCCAGACACAAAAATATCCAAATCATGTGTCATTAGTATCCCTTTGAAACAATCAATCATCATTTTTTGAAATTTTCATGGAAAAGTGTGTGAAAAAAGTGTGTTTTATGATCGGTCACAATTGTGACCGGTGGGATACTGTGTTGTATCAACCATTGTATTGATTTAATATAGGTCTATTTGACCTGTGCAGTGTGTTTGTGTGTGTTTTTGTGCGTGTGTGTATGTTTTTTTTTTTGTGTGTGTCTGTGTGTGTGTGGGTGGGTGTGTGTGTGGAGATCAGACATCAGAGGAGACGTGACCGTGTGTGTGTGTGTGTGTGTGTGTGTGTGTGTGTGTGTGTGTGTGTGTGTGTGTGTGTGTGTGTGTGTGTGTGTGTGTGTGTGTGTGTGTGTGTGTGTTTGTGTGTGTTTCTGTGTGTGTGTGGAGATCAGACATCAGAGAAGACATGACCGTGTGTGTGTGTTTCTGTGTGTGTGTGGAGATCAGAAATCAGAGAAGACATGACTGTGTGTGTGTGTGTGTGTGTGTGTGTGTGTGTGTGTGTGTGTGTGTGTGTGTGTGTGTAGATCAGACATCAGAGGAGACATGACCATGTGTGTGTGTGTGAGTTTCTGTCTGTGTGTGTGTGTGTGTGTGTGTGTGTGTGAGAGAGTGTGTGTGAGTTTCTGTGTGTGTGTGTGTGTGTGTGTGTGTGTGGAGATCAGACATCAGAGGAGACGTGACCATGTGTGAGTGTGTTTGTGTGTGTTTCTGTGTGTGTGTGGAGATCAGAAATCAGAGAAGACATGACTGTGTGTGTGTGTATGTGTAGATCAGACATCAGAGGAGACATGACCGTGTGTGTGTGTGTGTGTGTGTGTGTGAGTTTCTCTGTGTGTGTGTGTGTGTGTGTGTGTGTGTGTGTGTGTGTGTGTGTGTGTGTGTGTGTGTGTGTGTGTGTGTGTGTGTGTGTGTGTGTGTGTGTGTGTGAGAGTGTGTGTGAGTTTCTGTCTGTGTGTGTGTGTGTGTGTGTGTGTGTGTGTGTGTGTGTGTGTGTGTGTGTGTGTGTGAGTTTCTGTCTGTCTGTCTGTGTGTGTGTGTGTGTGTGTGTGTGTGTGTGTGTGTGTGTGTGTGTGTGTGGAGATCAGACATCAGAGGAGACGTGACCGTGTGTGTGTGTGTGTGTGTGTGTGTGTGTGTGTGTGTGTGTAAAATTAGGTAGAAAGTAAGGTAGAACAGTTAGCCTATGTGTATTAGTATGTAGATACAATGGGTTATCCCACCGGTCACTATTGTTGCCGATGACATGTTTGTGAGTTCTATGACCACATTAAACAAAGTTGAGTAATTGCAAATGCATATATCAATACTAGACACCTTAAACATGATGTGTACCAAAAATCCATGTCCTATCTTTATGTTAACATACTTTACCACCCTTTTCTTTGGGAGCTTTCCTGCTACCATCCTCCTCTCTCGGCGCAAACAGGAAGTAAACAGCTCTGGTCATGTGACAATTTACAGTAAACATGCGACACTGCACATATTTCATTGAGACCCTTTATTATTTCAATATCTGCTGGAAATGCATTGATAGATCATTCAGTAACATTTTTATAGCCTTAGAAGTGAAAAAAAAATTTACGGTCACTATTGTGACCGGTGGGATTAAACGGGTTAAACACTAATGCATTAGCTTGAATCATGTACCTTTCCAGCAGCAGCTGCTCTGTTTACACTCCACTATTTTTAGATGCATTTTGTCCATAGAACTGCATTATTCAGTGCTGTAATTTGGCGCGACTGGTGGAATTTTATCAACTAGTTGTTGCAGTCCTAATGTTCACATTTCCCTTTTCACTTCATATTGAATAAAGTATTAGAATAGATCCACTCCACTTCTACTTCAACACCTTTGAGTAAGTGAATCAGTAGACAAATCTAACACTCCTCGTTGTTCTTGCACTTTTTCTCTCTCTCAGTGTTTGGGGCCATTCTGCAAGGTAGTCTGTTCGGTCTGGTCAGTAAGCTACCTCCGAGATTCAGCTCCCTGTTTATGAGTGGACAGGCGGTGGCGGGAATCTTCTCGGGCCTTGCCATGCTGTTATCCAATATCTGTGAGTATCTGCATACTCCACACAGTTCAAACGAAAAAAAAATTATATTCTTAGTAAGGGAAACAAAATATTATCACAAAATAAACCCAGATAGGGTGATCAGGTCTTGTTTAACCCTAAAGGAGTTTATTTTGTGGTGATAACCAGCTGGATGTACATTATCCCACTGGAGGAGCGGGTGGTAATAGTCAGAAATTCAGCGGGAGCGGGATTAATAAAACAGTCCCACGCAGGGCTTTAATGTGCAGCCCTATTCCACACCATACCTACTTGTACCTAAATAAATGGAGGTGCTTTTTTATTAGAACTCTGAGAGAAACACATTTATGCTGACAGTTACGTTTTTTGTGCCGCCTTTAGTTAAAACCGACTCTGAGAGTTCTGCCCTGGGATATTTCATTACCCCCTGTGCCGCCACTCTACTTACTTTGTGCTGTTATCTCATACTTCCACATCTGGTAGGTGCCTTAGGTTGTAATGATTTATTTTGACTTATCTAACTGTTGAAATATGATAAACAATATTCTAATTATTTCTGTTATTTTGTACAAAATGAAATTCCTTGTTATATTTCAGAGATTTGCCCGACTTCATTTGGAAAATGTGTCCCCTAAAACTGCAGAGACATGGAAAGAGCCATCAGCAGATAGATCTGGTATGTCACATTGCATATTTTTCCAGTGTTTGGGAAAACTACACAAAGTACAGCAAAGACAATCACTGTTGGTTCTTCTAAATCCTGAATTTTGGTGTTTTTTTTGTTGCTACAGAGATGGTTAAAGTAAAGTTAGATAACCCTGACAATGGATTCGAAATCATTGGTGAAACTGAAGCATGTAAAAAGCTGAATGAGCTCAAACAAGAACCTGAGGAGAAGTCAACTGTGCCACAGGTCTTCAAAAAGGTATAGTCAAGTCAAGGTCAAGTTTATTTATATAGCCCTTTAAAACAGCATAAATGCTGACCAAAGTGCTGCACAATATAACAAACAAAACATCCTCATACAGTAAAAATTAAACACTAATAATAAAATATCAAAAGAAACCAAACAAAAGTAATAAAATTAAGGAAACAAGAATATTTAAAACTTAAACAATAATATCAAATTAAACATATGCCTGAGAAAAAAAGTATGTTTTGAGAGAAGATTTAAATGTAGAAATAGTAGGGGAAAGTCTAATAGACACAGGTAGGGAATTCCAGAGCTTAGGACCATGAACTGAGAAAGCTCTGTCACCTTTAGATTTAAGTCGGGATTTTGGAACATTTAATATCATCTGGGTGGAAGATCTGACCGTTCTCACTGGGGAATACGAATGGATAAGTTCTGAAATATAAGAAGGGGCAAGACCATGAATTGATTTAAATACAAATACTAAAACCTTAAAATCAACTCTGAAACGAACGGGTAGCCAATGAAGTGATGACAGCACAGGTGTAATATGTTCTCTCTTTTTTGTCCCTGTTAAAAAACGAGCCGCAGCATTCTGTACCAGTTGTAATCGCGAAAGTGAGGACTGATTTATTCCAGCATATAGGGCATTACAGTAATCCAGCCTGGTTGAAATAAACGCATGAATAACAGTCTCCAAATCACTAAAGCTCAGAATATTTTTCAGCTTGCGAAGTCCCCTAAGCTGCAAAAAGCTGGCTCTAACTACAGAGTTGATTTGTTTATCAAATTTTAACTCAGGGTCAAGGGTAACTCCCAGATTTTTTACTTTATCACGAATGTTATCTTGAAGGGGGCCTAGGGTAGAACTTATGTTATTTAAAATGTGTGAAGGGCCAAACAACATAACATCAGTCTTCTTCTGATTTAATTGAAGGAAATTTTTGTCCATCCAAACCTTAATGTCCTCTAAACAAGCTAGCAGAGAGGAAACTGAATCAGTACCTGATTTTAATGGAAAATAGAGCTGAGTGTCATCTGCATAAATGTGATATGAAACCCTATGAGACTCAAAAATGAAACGAAGAGGGAGTAAGTATAAGGAAAATAAGACTGGACCAAGAATTGAGTCCTGGGGCACCCCACAAGTGACAGGAACTGAACTTGATGAAAGTTCTCCAATTTCCACCAAAAAATTCCTGTTTGCGAGATATGATGCAAACCAATCTAGTGCACCATCACGAATGCCAACTTCAAGGTCCAATCTCTTTAACAGGATACGATGGTCCACAGTATCAAAAGCCACACTTAAGTCCAATAATAGAAGAATAGTACAGTTGCCAGAGTCTGCAGATAGTAAAAGGTCATTTACTACCCTCAAAAGTGCAGACTCAGTACTGTGTTTAGCTCTGAAGCCAGACTGAAAAGGATCCAGAATGTTGTTAGTGATTAAGTAGGGGGAAATTTGATTTAGTACACACTTTTCCAGAACTTTGTGCAAAAATGGTAGTTTCGAAATGGGCCTATAGTTATTAAAATCAGAAGGATCGAGATTAGCTTTTTTGAGTAAAGGATGGACCACAGCCTGTTCAAGGCAACATGGTACAGTACCTGTTTGTAAAGAGCTATTGATAATAGAAAGAAGACTTGGCAGCACAGAGGACAGAACATCCACTAGTAACTTTGTGGGAATGGCATCAAAAGAGCAAGTGGTTGGATTCATGCTAGAGATAATGCTCAACAGCTCAGAATGTGAAATAGTCTGGAAATTAGAAAAAGCTGAGGGGCAAATATTTGCATATTGATAATTCTGAGTTAAATTACTAGAGATCTGTGCCCTAATTTCAGTAACTTTGTTTATAAAGAAGTTGCAAAACTTCTCACATAAATCTAGGCTAGGTTCTGTACCGGCCGGTCTAGAAGGATTTAATACTGAATTTAATGTAGAAAACAGTATCTTTGGGCAATGGGAATATTTTGAGATTATGTTTGAGAAGTATTTTGCCCTTTCTAAGGAAACTGCTTCTTGGAAGTTGTACAAGTTACTCTGTAAGATTTGATATGAGACTTGTAATTTGTCCTTTTTCCATTGTCTTTCTGCTCTTCTACATTTTTTCCTTAAAATTTTGATGTCGCTATTAAACCATGGTTGATTATTCGATTTCAGTTTTTTGATTGTATAAGGGGCAATTATGTTTAAAATTTCTGAACATGAATAATTGAAATAATTAACCAGCTCTTCAACATTCTGATCCTGCGATGATATCACATCACTATGAGCTGGAAGGGCCAAAAAACATCCATAAATTGCAAAGCAGTGGAGGGGTTAATAGACCTTGAACGGTGAGTATTAAGCTGGTTTACAGGACTAGGACAGGAAATTACACTGTCAAACAGAACTGGCCAATGATCAGACAACCCAGCATCACTCACAGATATATTACTAATATCAAGGCCCAATGATAAAACTAGATCAAGTGTGTGACCCAGTTTGTGTGTTGGTCCTGATGTGTTGTGTGAGGTTAAAAGAGTCTAAAAGATTAACGAAATCTCTTACAAGAGGTTTCGAGGGACAACAAAGATGTATATTAAAATCACCAAGAATTAACAACTTGTCAGTACCTGAAACCACATTAAAGAGGAAATCTGAAAACTCCCTTAAAAAGTCATTATTAACTTTTGGTGGTCTATAAATCAAAACACAAAGCAATGGGCTAGTAAGTTCTACTTTACACATTAAGACCTCAAAACTAGTGTAAGCATCAACTGGTAAGATCTTACATTTGAAACAGTCCTTAAAAATGACAGCAACACCTCCACCCCGACTGGAAGTTCTAGGGCTGCTATAATAGTTACAGTGTACTGGGGAAAGTTCAGATAAAGGGCTTAAGTCATTTTCTGTAAGCCAGGTTTCAGTGATGAACAAGAAGTCCAGAGTATTTGTTAAAAAGAAGTCATTTAACAGAAATGTCTTGTTTGATACTGATCTTGCATTTAACAAGGCCATTTTAACCTCTGGCTGATTTAAATCTCGCTTAGCGAAGTTGGGACGAGGCACCTCTGGCAACGAGCGAAGTAAATTGAAGTTCACCCCGCACTGAGGCGAGAGGCGCTGCTGCGACAGTCGCTCATTGGACAAAGTTACAGGAATATTGCCCGGTAATGCAGTCGTAGTTGATCGTATAAGCCGCGCGAGACGAGCACCACGATGCACGTAACGTGAGCGACGAAGAATCCCTAGATCAGCACACCGTAAGTAAATGTCTGATGACAAGCGTGTTACTGACCGATTGTTCAATCGCAGAAGTTCAGAGGATGCAAAAGTAATTGCCATACTCGGTAGAGATGAGAAAACATAAAACAAATATTGTTCACTATTCCAAGAGACGATACTTATAACAGACAGAAGAAACCAGCAGACGGAGAACAAACTCATTTTTTGAAGTCTCATAGGGATCGTCGCTCACCGATGGCCGGGTCCGGACGTAATTCTGTCAAAAGTAATGATGAAGAGTCCAGATGAAAATCAGAAGATAATAATCCAAAACATACAGGCCTCGGAAAACAGGATCCGAAGGAGATTCGGCGTTGATGAGTCTGAAGACACCGATACGGCGCCAGATCACTCACTGACACCCAGATGACGAGGTGAAACAGCCACGCCGATTCACAACACGGCCGAACTCCGGCAGAGAGTCCGACGAGGCCGACAGGATGCCAAATCGCTGACAGCCAGATGACGAGGTAAACAGCAGTGCTGATTCACCAAGACATACAAACTCCAGCAACCCGGCAGCAGCTCAGATAGAGATCGCGATCGAGATAACTCGTTTAGTACGAAATATCGGTTCACACAGCTCGAAATCCCAGTAAAATAAATTAAAACTGATTAAAAAAAAACTGGATCGGCGAGCAGCGGCAGACAATGCGCACAGCGTTCACTCAACCGGAAGGAGCAGTGAAAGTGTTTTGTTTATATAACCACCATCCTTGTTTCAAACCTCAGGAAAAATGCAGTAAATTCATTTTAAAACAAGTAATAGTAAATAGCTGAATTAACTTTGTTTATGCATTTAATTTTTGTAGATTTGGGTGATGGCATTATGTGTGACATGCGTGTTTGCCGTCACACTGTCCGTTTTCCCAGCAATTACTGTAAATACAAAATCTTCTGGCTTATTTAAAGGTGAGTCTAGAAAAGATTATTATTATTATGCATTATGCTTGTCAAAGAACTTTGATTTATATCCTTTTTCATCTTATAGAGAACATCTTCATACCTTTGTGTTCATTCATTGTCTTCAATGTGATGGACTGGATAGGCAGAAGTCTCACTTCTCGTCTTCAGTGGGTGAGTCTCATTGGATCTTGTATCAACACAATACAGTGCTATGGTAATGATTACCTTTGGAAATGATTCTTTATCTAACATCTAATTTTGCTCCATTCTCAGCCTTCGATGAAGAGTCATTTATTCCCTCTTTTCGTGGTATTACGGGTAGTTTTCATTCCTGCCCTCATGCTCTGCAACGTTCAGCCTCGCTTCTATCTCCCAGTCTTTTTCAATCATGACATGGCTTATATTACCATCATGTCTTTGTTTGCCATGACAAGTGGATATTTTGCCTGCCTCTCCATGAGCTATGCTCCACAGTAAGTACTCTTAAAGATAACACAATTTTTTTTTCAAGATTCAAAATGAGCTGGGTCAAGTAAATCACCATTCCCGGTATTCTCCACCCATGGACCCACATAACATACTGAAAAACACCATTGTCCCCACAAACTCTACGGTTTATTCTTTATTTAGGCTGGTGAGTCCTAAAGATGCAGAGACAGCAGGGGCTCTGATGACCTTCTTCCTGGCTTTGGGACTCTCTCTGGGTGCCGCTCTCTCCTTCGGCCTTAAAAAAATTCTTTAGGGAAAATCTCACAAGCTGACAATGCTGTTATTTCATTACTCACCAACATAAACATGTTTTAAGTGAGTACTGTCTTGAAACCTAGGTATATTTCTTTCCCTTTCAGTCAGTCATGTTCGACGTACGTCGGAACTGACCGACGAATTGGGGATCTGTTTTCAGAGACCAATCTACTTCGAGGGTTTTAAAACGAGCCAATGAAGATTGGCATGCGATTCACGCATTCCACGCACCGCCCAGCAGCGGGGGTATAAATAAGGAAGTGGAATGCCGCATCATTGCTTTCTACTTCGGAGCCGAACAGTGCATAATTTCTCAGGAGAACGTGATCACGTCGGTGCGTTGTTCGTCTCACCTTTATTGTAAGGGCTTGAGCGTTCAGCGTGCCGTGTGCCGTCGAGCGCCGGCTGACAGCGGGGGTTGTCACGGCAACCCAGCGCATCACTCTGCGCTTTAGATGCGCGGTCGAGACTATGAAACCTCAAACGGGGTCGGGTCCCTTTGCCTATTCCCCGATCTAGTTTCTTTTCTTGCACCAGAAAAGGGCTACTTTGGCTAATAAGCCTTGGTGACCTGAGGATTACAGTGGTGCTTCTCCACCGGGTACATCTCCGTGGGCCCCAACTCCTCTATCGCATCGCAAGCATGCTGAGACTGTGTTTGTGGGTGGTTCATGTTCTCTCATGAGAACATGACCACGTCGGTGCATTGTTCGTCTTGCCTTTTTCATAGGGCTTGAGTGTTCAGTGCGCCGTGTGCCATCGAGTTTGACTCCACGTTCACTGTCTCACATGCCTGCTGGTAGCTTACAGATGGGATTGCTGGTCCTTTTAAAAAAACAAGGGGACCTTGTGTTTCATTTGGGGCTCTGGCAGAGGACAGATGTCAATTGCTGCATCAGAGAGAGGGCTGTTATGCGCTGGAAATGATGATGCTAAGTTTCCCACTCAGTTTGCTCTTAATGAACCAGATTCAGAGTTGACAGCCATGCTTTCCCTGGTGGCTGGGGCGTAGTGCAAAGCGTAAATCGCCTTGCCTGCCCCCGTGCCTTTTTTCCCCGGATGGGTATTGGAAAAATTAGCAGTATTGTTTGGTCTTTGGGGGTTTGGCTACAGCTCCCCAGACCGTCTCGCTGGCTCATCCGTACCATCAGACTTGGCTACACGATTCTGTTCACCTACCGGCCTCCCAAGTATAAGGGCATCCTCTTCGCCGCCGCATGTCCAACTGGCGAAGGACGCAATTCAGCCGGTTCCTCCAATATGAAGGCAGGGTTCTACAACCCCTACTTCATTGTACCCAAGAAAGGTGGTGGGTTATGGCCAATCTTGGACCTGCGTGTCCTGAATCGGGCCCTGCACAAGCTCCTGTTCAAGATGCTAACACAGAAACGCATTTTCGAATGCATCTGTCCCCAAGATTGGGTTGCAATCGACCTGAAGGACGTGTACTTTGATGTCTCTATTCTCCCTCGACACAGACTGTTCCTACGCTTTGCGTTCGAGGGGAAGGCATATCAGTACAGAGTCTTGCCCAAGGTTCCTACCACTCCCTTCCGGGACCAGGTGGTGAACCTGCAAGCGCTGCCTTAGGAGGAGGCAGACCCAGCCCTAGCTTTGTTAGGTCTCGTCTGTGCTCTTCACGCTTACATAGACCAGACTCAAAGCTTTAGGACCTCAGAGCAACTCTTTGTCTGTTACAGAGGCCAGCAGAAGGGAAAGGCTGTCTCCAAGCAGAGGTTAGCCCACTGGATAGTGGATGCTATCGTCTTGGCTTACCAGTCCCAAGACGGCAACCCCATCTGTGTATCCTCTACGGTACCCGCTACCCTACTCAGCTAGCCCCGTGTCTTTCCCTTGACTCCTCTCTGGCGGTGTTCTTCCCCCTTGGAACCAGGTTGGAACCACCCCAGAGACTGCCATATGTTGTACTACCCTGCTAGGTTAGTCCTTATGTGTATTCCGCCACCTCTCCTTCCATTGAAGGACGTGGCTCCGCAGCGTACCATCTCCCTAGACGGGCACGCTTCCCAGCATTATCCAATATTCACACTGAGTGGGTCTTGCAGAAACAGCAGTGACTGACATCCCTGCTTGGAGCCTTGACTTCTGCACCATCTAAGCGCGGTCCAGTGCGCTCAAACAGGACGCTGGAAGGGCCAGCATCCTGGCGTGTTGGTAGGATCCCCAATTCGTTGGTCAGTTTCGACGTGCATCGAATGTGACCGACTGAAAGGAAACGTCTCGGTTACGTATACAACCCTCGTTCCCTGAAGGAGGGAACGGAGACATACGTCCCGTCGCCAGGTGCTGCGCTTCCGCTAGGGGGCCGAGTCACTAGTTCGGCTCCTCAACAGAAAACAATGATGCGGCATTCCACTTCCTTATTTATACCCGCGCTGCGGGGCAGTGAGTGGAATGCGTGAATCGCATGCCAATCTTCATTGGCTCGTTTTTAAACACTCAAAGTAGATTGGTCTCTGAAAACAGATCCCCAATTCGTCGGTCAGTTCCGATGTACATCTCCGTTCCCTCCTTCAGGGAACGAGGGTTACATACGTAACCGATACGTTTTCCTTGCTCCATCCATTATACTCTGGGATTTATAGCACTTTATAGTCATGATTTTGAAGATCCCATGAAGGAAAGAACAAGGAAAAACAAATTTAGACACTGTAGATTTTGTAAACTTTTCTTAATCTTATGGGGTATTTCTATTTATGTTCCTTCATTTCACTTTTGCATTTCCATTGGATGTTTTTTTTTAAAGGGAAATTTCACTTTAAACATGTTTTATGTTTACATATTACATTTGTGATCCGAGTTTCATAAATGGTATTTAATTATTATTATATTATGGTATTTTTAATAAGTTCTTTGAAATCTTTTAAGTTGTGTCTTGGTGCAACTATTTACCTTTTATATTTTGTATACTTTTATTTGTTTGTGTGAGGGTTTTTTGTTTGTTTTTAATAACATTTTTTAATAACATTTTAATAAAAAAAATTGACACTTCATGTGATTATTCGCTTTGACCTGTTGGTAACAGCAGAAGCTGTTATCAATTAGATTTGCTAATGCCTTATGTGGAATTTTGTGGGCTTAGCATGAATAGTCATAGTTATACATACTGAGCAACATTACTATTATATTCTATGCAAAATGGCAAACTCTTTACTAACATTAGCACTTAAGACTAATGAAATACACTCATTTACTATTGATGTTTCCATTGTTCAGACAAACACACACACACACACACACACTAATATATATATATATATATATATATATATATATATATATATATATATATATATATATATATATATATATATATATATATATATATATATATATATATATATATATATATATATATATATATATATATATATATATATTATACACACACATGCTTTGATTAAACAACAAAATACACTAAATGTGATATTCTTTAGGATCATTTATTTTATTTATCTTCCTCCAAAATGTAAGCTATTTGTATGACGGGAGAGCAGATGTCTCTTATTAACTGTCAATGTGAAGAATGATATTCTGTCAGGTTTTTGTACTCTTTAATCCCTATTGGATTGTGAGAACTTTTCACCACATAAGGGACAAGGATCAGACAGCAATTGATGGGTCTCCCTCATTATGGGATATCAACTGGTGACGCACAGGACCAAATTATTGCAGCAAGGCCATCCATTACTTCTGACATTGTTCTTGGAGTTAGATGTTTAAGGGTTTCATGAATTTAGGGGAAGGGTGTAGTTGCTGGATGTGACAGAAGGGGCTCTATAAGTCGCTCTCTCCATACAGGGCACTGGAAAAGGACATATAATCAAGGGCGCCTGGGGGAGCATCGCCGCCCATGTACTTTGTCATGCGGCTGATACAGTATTCGGCTTGTTCTGGGGGCAGCTCCCTTCTCAGCTCCTCCACTGTAATGTATGCCTGCAGAATGTTGTTAAGAATGGATGCTTAGACAACAGGAGCCATATTTAGCAGATTCTCAAAGCATACATAGGTTCTTTTGTTGGTTCTTAGTTTGGAATTACCTTGTCAGAAGCTAGAATCTTGAAGGAGGCCATGACCTGTTCAGCAGTGTCAGTCTCTGCTGTCTCCCTTGTCATGAAGTCAATAAAGGCCTGGAAGGTGACAACTCCTGTGTTGTTGGGGTCCACCAGAGTCATAATGCGTGCAAATTCAACTTCACCCTAAAAAAAAGAATAGAAGGGTTTATGTGAGAGAATTTCTTAGAGAGAAAGTTGATTTTGTGTGCTGGTGTTTCTGAATAATTAATACAAAAAAGCTGTGGCAGTCATATTTTGATCTAGACTAAATGCACTCACCAGATCATAACCCATAGAAATGAGGCAAGCACGGAAGTCATCAGGATCCATCATGCCATTCCTCTTCTGAAAATACAAACATGAAGGTGCTTATTCTACAATTTGGACTATGTTGCATAACTTTGCTTATTCAAAGTAGAAACTAAAGACTCAATGTATTGCAAACCCGGTCAAAGTGGTTGAATGAGGCTCTGAACTCATTCAGCTGCTCCTGGCTGATGCCCTTGGCATCGCGGGTAAGAATCTGGTTCTCAACCTCATTGATTGTGCGGGCAATAGTGGTGAGGAGCTGCTCCCATCCCACACGGACATGCTGAAATATACATAAATAGAAAACAGAACACATGCCTTGTATGGAAGATGAGATCTGATGGAAATGGACGTCTAATTGCATAAAACACCTTACCTAATGACATTTAAAACTTCAAAGAGGAAATACATTTTAGAATGAATAGAAAATAGCTGGACGTCAGTACCTCCATAGTGTAGTTGGTGTGCTTGTTGTCAAAGATAAGACCCTCCTGGCTGAGCTGGTGGTCTCCCTCCAGTTTGTCAATATTGGATTTGTAATTAATGATGTTCTGTTCATATGTTTTCAGATTGCTCATCTGTTCCTCTAGGGAACCGGAAATGTCAATTGACACATGGCTGATCTCCTGTTGATCACGAGGAAGATTATTTCAGATATGTCAGTTTTAGTTTTTTCACACTATGTAATGCGACACTACTTTAAATGCGAGTAAGTGGTATGGTGAAACACCTCCATCTTGGTTTGAATCCAGGGTCCAATAATATTGGCCTGCCCACCAAACTGGCGCCTCAGCCTCTCATTGGACTGTTGCCTGGCCACTTCCTCTTGCACCATCTGGTCACGCATTGGGACTAATTGCTTCACCTGTTGTTGTGAAGGAACCAACATTTCTCAGTGGAGCCATTTTGAGATATGTTTTATTGCTGATTATGCTGAAATTGTAAACTATAGGTTATAAAGTACTCACAGCTTCCCATTTGTTGATAATATCCTGTGGGGATAGGACAGTGTAGGGATTCTCACCCACTACCTTGATCCCGTATGTCTGAGCTATCTTCAGGATCTCGTTATGAATGCCCATGATGGCCAAACGCTCCTTATCAGCTTCTGGTAGGGTGGCCTTGAATTGGTCATGGGCTGTGATCAAACTCTGAGGTTTATAAAAGCAGGAAAGAACAAAATGACGTTAAGACGTGGTGCGTAAGTAGTCAATGAAAGAAGGTACAAAAAGGGGGCAGTTAGAGAAGTTAAGAGAGTTTTAAGGGAACCACAAAAATGTCCTAGTCCCATAACAGATTGAGAAGATACTGAAGCTCAGTTAATGTTATTTAGGAAGATAAGAATTCCTTCAAGCATTTAGCTTTTGTCGTTCACCTGAATCTCCTCAATGCTGTGCACAATGAACATGTCTTGCAGATCTTCCATAGCTCCATCCATCCAGTTGTTGAAGGGCGCAGCCCTCTTGGCAAACTCCAGGTACAACTGATCAATTGTTTCCCACAGCTTTTCCACACGCTATACGGCAAATAAAGGAGAAATATTACAGCAGATCCACATCTTTTACATTCTGTATAAGACATATTTTGTTCACACTCTTCATTGCCTAAACTTGCAAAAGAGACTTTGTTTCTGTAAGTAGAATCTACATTGGTTTTTACCACGTTCTCAGTTCAAGAATTAGGCAATTGGGGAAGACAGAAGTACCATAACACCCAAGAGTTATATCATATACAGTGGGGAGAACAAGTATTTGATACACTGCCGTTTTTGCAGGTTTTCCTACTTACAAAGCATGTAGAGGTCTGTAATTTTTTATCATGGGTACACTTCAACTGAACAAAAACATCACATTGTATGATTTTTAAATAATTCATTTGCATTTTATTGCATGACATAAGTATTTGATCACCTACCAACCAGTAAGAATTCAGGCTCTCACAGACCTGTTAGTTTTTCTTTAAGAAGCCCTCCTGTTCTCCACTCATTACCTGTATTAACTGCACCTGTTTGAACTCATTACCTGTATAAAAGACACCTGTCCACACACTCAATCAAACAGACTCCAACCTCTACACAATGGCCAAGACCAGAGAGCTGTGTAAGGACATCAGGGATAAAATTGTAGACCTGCACAAGGCTGGGATGGGCTACAGGACAATGGGCAAGCAACTTGGTGAGAAGGCAACAACTGTTGGCGCAATTATTAGAAAATGGAAGACGTTCAAGATGACAGTCAATCTCCCTCGTGGGGCATCAATGATCATGAGGAAGGTGAGGGATCAGCCCAGAACTACACGGCAGGACCTGGTCAATGACCTGAAGAGAACTGGGACCACAGTCTCAAAGAAAACCATTAGTAACACACTACGCCGTCATGGATTAAAATCCTGCAGTGCACGCAAGGTCCCCCTGCTCAAGCTAGCACATGTCCAGGCCCGTCTGAAGCTTTTCGGTCTAAACTCCACTCGCCGTGTTTGGAGGCTGTGTACAACCTCAAGAACACCATTCCAACCGTGAAGCATGGAGGTGGAAACATCATTCTTTGGGGATGCTTTTCTGCAAAGGGGACAGGACGACTGCACCGTATTGAGGGGAGGATGGATGGGGCCATGTATCGTGAGATCTTGGCCAACAACAACAACGACCCGAAACACACAGCCAGGGCAACTAAGGAGTGGCTCCGTAAGAAGCATCTCAAGGTCCTGGAGTGGCCTAGCCAGTCTCCAGACCTGAACCCAATAGAAAATCTTTGGAGGGAGCTCAAAGTCCATATTGCTCAGCGACAGCCCCGAAACCTGAAGGATCTGGAAAAGGTCTGTATGGAGGAGTGGGCCAAAATCCCTGCTGCAGTGTGTGCAAACCTGGTCAAGAACTATAGGTAATATCTGTAATTGCAAACAAAGGTTTCTGTACAAAATATTTAGTTCTGCTTTTCTGATGTATCAAATACTTATGTCATTCAATAAAATGCAAATTAATTACTTAAAAATCATACAATGTGATTTTCAGGATTTTTGTCACTCACAGTTGAAGTGTACCTATGATACAAATTACAGACCTCTACATGCTTTGTAAGTAGGAAAACCTGCAAAATCGGCAGTGTATCAAATACTTGTTCTCCCCACTGAACATGTACCTCCAGTGATTCTCTCCTTTTCTGGGTCAGGGTGCCCAGGTTGTCCCACTGGTCACAGATGCCCTGGCATCGAGCATTGATGGTGGCAGCATCATAATAGTCCAGTTCACTAAAGAACAGCACATCTTTATCATCATTATCATTACCTACTTTAAAATGTGTACGATTTCAAGAGAGCTGAAGTGTATCTATTTTACTTGAGCTCCTGTGCAATGGCAGCGATCTGTTCCACTCTGTCCTGGTGAGCAGCCAGGTCGCTCTCAAAGGCCTCGTGTTTCCTCATCAGAGCACGGATCTCCATCAGAGAGGCTGACTCATAGTCCTTCTGAGACAGCAGCTCCACCTTTCCTGTGTTGAGCATTACACAATGAGAATGAATTTGTCAGCTGTCAAAGTAGTTTAAATGGCTGACTTAAAATTCGTGCATAATACCTGTGGTCCATGATTCATGCAAGGTAGACTTTTGCTTAAACTTTTCAGCCAGGTGATCCAGTCTCTCCAGACGACGGATTTCTGTGAGCAGCCACTCCTCATAGCCTTTCTCTACCTGCTCCAGACCCTTCCAGGCATTGGCGATGTCCTGCAGAAGGGGACGCCGAGTAGAATATACTTTCAACTCTGAAAGGTACTTGAAAGCCATGGTCATTTACCACATATACATGTTTTAAGAGAAATGGAACAGCACATACTGAAACCATTTTGCCTTCAGAGGGCATGAAGGCAGGCCTGTTGCTGAGCCTCAGCTTGGTCTGTAGGGTGTTGAAGTTTATCTCCAGCTGACATTTCTCCTGAACTTTGGGTGGCTTATGCACACGACGATAATCCCTGAAATCCTCCAGCTTCTGTTGCATGGCATGCATGGTCTGCTCGGCCACACGGTTCTCCAACCAGGGGATGGTCCTTTGGATCCACTCCAGAAGCTAAGGAGAAAAATGTAAGTGTATGTTTAAGTGGGATGAAGAAGAAACCTTGTGGAGAACCGAGACTCAGCAAAACTAGCAGACACATGTTTAAAGAAATTAACAAAACTTTGTCCATCTAATAGAGGATTTGAGTGTTCTCACCTCGCTAGCCAGTTTCTCGTATTCTTCCATCAGCTTCTCGTTTTCCTGATTCACGGCCAATACTTTGCAAATCCTGTTAGCTGCTGTCTCAGCCTGGAGGACAGGGTGACTGATTACAAAGGGGAAATAAGGTGGGCAATTACATTCTAAAAGGAGCGACTCTCCTTCCTATACAGATGTTCATCTCCAGAAGAATTCCCATACCTGCTCTGCACCAGCGAAAGCATGGTAGAAACATGACACATAGGTCATGATGGCCTTCTCATCAGGTTTTGGAGTGTTCACAATGTCTGATATGGAGACAAACAAACTATTCAGGAAACCATTTTTACATTTTAAAACATGAAATCACATGATTCTCCAAGAGGTCGTACCATCTGCATCAAGCATTTTAGGGATGTCAAGGTACTTCTCTGCTACCTCAAAAGCAGTGTTGAGGTTGCCAATGGGGTCATCCTGCAAGGGCAGACAAAGCCAGGAAGAAAGTCAATGAAGAATTAATAGATAAACAAAAGAAACATTTTCCACTCTCCTCAACTGAACATTGCTAGAAAAGACAGTTAATCATATACCATCACGGCAAAATTTTGTTCATACTCATTCACATCATATCCACTGTTTTTATACGTGACACATGCCATTTTATACACTACAGACAATTAGTGACATCATAAACAGGCAAAAATGTAATCCATTTATGAGAACATTTTAGAAAAATTCATATTTTTACAAAAATTTGATGGTGTCAGACGGTAATACCATGGCAGATTGATATTTACCATGATTTATACCATGATTACCATATTCATGTACAATGGTATTTACATTGTGCGCCAAAATACTATTAAAAAACAATTCCATGGTATTGCTATAGGATATGTACAAAAAGAAACATGATATTACCATGGTATCATAACAAAACAAAAAAACACAGTAGTGTCAAAACCCAGTAATTCATATTATAGATGAATAAAACAGACAAAACAAATTAGACCTTTTTCTCCACTTCAATAAGAAAAAGTGTTCAATTTTAGTGTCAATATTCAGCTCTCCTTTTTTAGAAGCAATAAACAGTGCATTCACAGCCCAAGAGACAAAGTTAGTTACCAACAGGTCATTGATGACAGGTATAGTGTGAGTGAAAAGGTGAGTTTTGACTGAAACAGAGCAGATGGATGGACATATAGCTAATGAACAAAAAAGAAGGCAGAGATGCATGATGAAAGTGACTGAAAGGGGGTGATGGCACCTTGCGCAGTTTGGCGTAATCGATGAGGTCAGGTCTGTGTCTGTGGATGAGGGCACAGAGAGCCAGGCCATCCTTCCAACTAAGACACAGACCACAAGCAAAGGAGGAAAACAAGAAAGAGAAAGAACAAGAAAAGAATCATGGGAATGATTAACAAAATGATAAGTGTTGTGCAGAGGCTCTATGTGAGAGTTTAGAAGCATGATGGGTAATGAAGATGAGTTTTAACAGAAATAATGCACACATGTGCGCACTAACGCACGGACAAGAGCCATAATCAGTTAAACAGAGTATGGGATAGTGAAATTAAGCCAACATGCTGTTCTCTCCCATGGTCAGCAGGAGTAAAGCAAAAATCACCTGATGTGGAAGTTCTGCACGTTGACATTCCTGTAGGGGGCAGTCTTCCTCTGACACCACAGCAGCAAGCCCTCCTTAGCAGAGGTCTCTGTGAGGGTCAGGTCAGATCATTTGCACTTACTACACAAAATAATGATGTTGAACCCTTGACCTTACCCTTCAACATATTTTAAAGATATGCTCATTTGACCTCATTCATGAAACATTCGTAAGTATGAGTAAATTCAAGTAATTTGCTCCTAAAATGGAATACGCCTCTGGATTCACAAATGCTTCATAAACCTCAGATTTGATATTTAAATGTGTATGTTAATGAATTCCAGTCATTTGTAAATAGGATGCACATGCATGAATTCATAATTTGCAGAATCCCAGACCATGAATTACAACGAATCGCTTCTGGATTCCTCTCTCATATTTGACACCATTATATTGCATGAATATAAAAGAGACTTATTGGCCAACATGCCTAGAAAAATTACTGTGTGCAGAGAGCCGCGGGAATGGCCAGTAGCGCGAGTGCACCTGCATGCCACATCGGTCTCGAGTTCCACTGTCGTCACTCCTCCTTTTATCCTTTCAGTGCTACTTCATGGGACTCAAAACTGGCGTGGTGTGCAGCAAGCCCATTAAAACTGGCGCCACCGGCCTCACTTCGTTCCCGCGGCTCTTGGCCCTGCCCTGCTTTTCAGAATTAAGACCCTCATCCATCCCTTGGGTCATTTTTACCCGATATTAATATTTTTTAAACATTTAAAAATTCAGTGTTCATCAGAGTGGTCCAAGACCTTAGGACTTTTGTCACACTTGAACCACAAATACACACAAAAAATTGTCTGGATCCGAGGAGTTTATGTGGTTGAAACAAAACAAAGAAACAAATTTGACCCCCTTAGGAATGAATGGAATGCTTCAGTATACATGGAAAAAGCTCATAAACTTAAACAAAAAATTATTATTCATAATTATTATTTATAATGTCTACATGTGTATCTGAATGTATTCTAAAGAGACAAACTCAAGAACTAACTTTAGGACCCAGCAGAACAGCTCATTTGCTCCATATGGAGCTATAAGGCCATCTTAATATAAGGCATTAAACATGCAAAAAAAAGGCCTACTACTGATTCTCCGTAATCACTAATACAATGGCTCTGGCAAATGTAAAAATTTGCTTTTGTGCGATGCTTCATCTACATTGCGGTGTCAATAAAAGTTCAAAGCGACATTCAAACCAACCAGTGTAACATAAACAAAAAAAATCAGTGGACCTTAAAATAAACACAAGACTGCAGAGGTGCTAATGTGTCAGATGTTTGGAGTCTCTCACCCTCCACTGAAATGTCCTGGATTGCAAAGCGCAGAATGATGGTCCAGATCATACCAAGGGTCATTTTCACATTGCCATCCACAATCTCTGCAAGTCAGAACAGCCAGACAAACCAGTCTCAAAGTACAGTTATGGAAAGGGACAATACTAGAGGGGCTTAAGGTGACAATATTAGAGCATCTGAAGGAGATGTCATTTTTATCCTCACCTTCAGCACCGATGGAAACCAACTTGACTCCTTTGCTGCTGATATAGTCCAGGGCCTTGTTTACGTTGGCGATCTTGTGAAAACGCATTTTGCCTTTGTCTGGTTTAGGGAGTCTCTCACCTGATACCACACAAACAAAAAGAATCAATTCATAAGTGCGTGTATATTCCTTTCCTTCATGTGAGGCTATTAATAGGGGAAGTGTAAAAGTAATAACATCTTTACATGAGCTACATTTGGGAACGTGAAAAAGTTCTATGCATATGCATATACAAAGATCAGAGATATGGGAAATGCGGACTATGAACGCACGACCAATAGAGGAATATATTTTTATTTATTTTATATATTTTATGGCAAATATAGGCAAAACACTGTTTTACACTGTCCCTGATACAGAAGGGGATCCAGCGTCAAATCTTGCATATTTTCCTCAAAGTTATTTTACCCAGAGGTGCTAAAGTATACTTATTTAATGTCCAGATCGTTTCACATGTGCAAACCTGATATTGGCCAATGTAATACATGAACAGAACACTGATATGGGACACTGAGCACATATAAACAACAAACCAAGCAAGACCCTTACCTGAGATAACCTCCAGCAGCAGCATGAGTTTAAGTCCATTCCTGAAGTCTTCCTCAATGTTCTCGATCTGTGTCCCTGCCTTACGCAGGTGAGAGTTGCACCAGGCAGTGAAGGTCTGAGGGGAGGGGGGGGGGGGGGGATACAATATAGGTAGGTCACATAGAAATAAAGCATGATGTCATTTTACTTGAAATAATTTAATGTAGATAAAAATAAGTTTTAAATGCATAAGAGCAGGTCTAGGCTTACAACAGAATATCAAAACCAAGTAAAATGATGAAGACGTTTGTCCCCACATTTGAATATCTGAGGTGGCATTTTTTGTTTCTGTGGCATTTATGCCTTGAGCAAAGGTTAATTCTGACCCTGGCCTACACATAGAGTTGGATCTATAAGCAGCGTTGACTGTACATGCCTCACTGGGAGCCCCAGCGTAAGAGAGAAGGCAACAGAGATCGAATAAGGTGACTGAAGAATGCCAAGGACCAACGTAATTTGATGTAAGGCTGGAAGTGGAGACTCTTTTGCAGCAGGTGGCCCCCCTTCAAATCACCCCTCCTCAGCCAAAGATCACCAAAATTAGCCTGTGACCCATGGGAGGGAGGTGAAGAAGAGGAGGAGGAGAGGGGGACTGAAGGAAGCTATATCGGGGAGCCATGAGACACCAGCAGACAGCTGAAAGCACAGCATTCCTGGAACAGACGCTCAAAACACTATACAGCAAAAGAAAATGCTTGATGTTCCACAGTACTGGGCCCATTTATTTTATATAACACTTAGGCTACTCATAAAACATTGGATTGTATTAAAAAACAATCAACTTTGCTGAGTGTTGGGTTAAATAAGAGTTAATAAGACTGAATGATATAACACGAATTTCAAGAAATGAGAAGGGCCACCCAAGTATGTGCACCAGGAATATGAAACATTTTTCTTGGGCGTCCTTGAACTCACCACATTGTGAATGAGAGTATAAATATTTAGTCAAGCAACAGGTTGGTCGTTCAGAAATAACTTGGCATGTCGGTAATGGTTTCATTGCGTTTTCACAGGCTTATATCTTTAGTGTGATCAATCAAGGTTTCTGCATATACTCCTTTTGCCAAATAATTTTTCTCATATACAAAACAGTCGGCTTTGAATAATAGCTTTTAAATAGCTTCAGAGTATTATTGAAATGGTTAGGACAATGCTTAATGGACTTAATGGTGCAAACTGCAATAGCCAAAACAGCTTGCAAAAATATAAAGCACACAGACTTTTGCAGTAAAACTGTTCTGATGTCTGATACTGTACTATGATGACTACAGCAGAGACAGTCTCTATCACTGAGGCATCATTTTAGCCTTGCGATCCAATGGCACTCCAGTTACATCATCACGTCAACCATCCCTGTCATATGCATCTGTGCAAAAGCTTTGCATTTATGAGTCAGCATTTATGTGACAGGGCATTGTTTAAAGTGAAGAATGCACAATTCAGTCAGAGACGCATGCACACACAACAGAGTTTTATAATATATTCTACATATTATTGTATATTTTTTATAAATTAAAGGGCCATCGCAGATTGGGTTTTATGTCTATTTATTATTTTAACATTTAATATTTTAATAAACAAAACATTTGCATATTTGGCAATTCTGATTCTTTCACAGGTAAGTATATATACCCTTATATAGCTATATATAAGTATATATACCTAAGGTGTCCATGTTACAGTGTAATTATAGGTTTAAGGAGTAAAACTAATTTACTATAACTTACTTTAGGGTTAGGATTAGGGTTTGGTTTAGGGTTAGTTGCATGTAATTATGCACAATTTACAGTAATTATATAGTATTAAAATAGTAACTATACATGTAACAAGGACACTAAAGAATTTCACCTATAAGAGAAAATCCTGCCTTATAGCCTTGTTCTTATTAGTGGATCAAAACTGCTGCCAGATTATTTACGCTCTACAGATGATAGCAAAGCCATAAGCACATTTCATTGGATCACACGTCCTTTATTACCGTAGCAGGACGAAATTACTGAAGCTACAGTAGGTATTCCTAATAACAACTGCTTGTTGACACCACCTTAAAAGTATAGCCTTAAAATACTTAAACATACTTTAAACCTTCCGTCCAAAATGTAAATAAGCTTTTATTGTAAATCTGTTGCTACCTGTACATTTCAGAGGGCTATGGAAATATTTTAATTATATGGATGGATATCACACTATTTCACACTACTAAAGGAAGGACAAGCAACAAAATCAACTGTTAAAGTCATTCTATTAACCAGAAGTTCATGAAAGATGTGCTATAATATGTATCATCACTTTAGTCTACTGTACTCTATACTACAGTCTGTCATCACTTTAGTCTACTTTAAGTTATAGCAGCTGGATAATGTCAAGATCATGGTAATGAACGTTAAAGGGAACTAGTGTTCTTTTTGTATAATTTTGTTAAACTTTTTATTTCAATTTTATTTTTATATTTTCTGTTTTCACTTTAATTTTAGCTTAAGTTTGTATTTATTTGTTTTTGTTAAATATGTCTTTACAGTTTTTTAATAATCATTCAATTAATATTTATCAATTAATAATTAAATTATCAATTTATTAGTTTTAGTTCTTTTAGTACTACAACTAAACGAAAGTGAGAAATGTTGCCTTGGAAACTAGCTGAAATAAAAAGTTTAAGTTGTTATATATACAGCTCTGGAAAAATTAAGAGACCACTTAACATTGATTTCTCAATGTTAAGTGGTCTCTTAATTTTTCCGGAGCTGTGTATATATTCCATTAAACATTTATTTTGTTTCAAGTAAAAAAAAACTTTTTTTTTTTTTAATGGGTTTGGTTTTAGTTTTCGTTAACGACAGTAACCATGATGGGAACACTACCTAGACGTAAAGTAACATCACCACTGCAATCGACACTAATAAAAATACATAGCAAAAATTCCTTATGTTTGGTCACATA
The DNA here is from genome assembly GCF_949357685.1 of Gobio gobio. Taxonomy (NCBI): domain Eukaryota; kingdom Metazoa; phylum Chordata; class Actinopteri; order Cypriniformes; family Gobionidae; genus Gobio; species Gobio gobio. Next base: position 25,420,757 of record NC_137107.1, read on the forward strand.
ATAATTACTGACAGAAACTACAGAGGGAATAAATGTGGCTGTGAGAAATTGTAGGATGGGTTGAGGCACATTCAGGTGAAAGGGCTGAATGTAGGATTCTGGGTAACATGATATTTACAGTTTGAAGGGCTGGCATTTAAAGCTATAACCTAGCTATGGCATTGCATTTGACTTTTGTCTGCACAGCAAAAGCAATATAAGCTATTTAAATTCACCTTAGCACCTTTCTTTAACATTAAGGTTGTACAAAACCTAAAGACACCTAACGTGGAAATCAATTGATCGAGTGTGAAGGGGAATTGACCAAAAGAAACCTGCAACCAATTATGATTATTGTCCTATTATAAGTTCCACCCTCTTGTATTGTTGTCATTTAAATGGGCATGAAAGTCAATCCCGCCTGAAATAAATTTACCTGGCTGACCTGCTCTCCTACAGTAAATTACCCCTTTCCCACCCCCATGCTTTCATTAGGTAGTTTATAGAAGCTCCCCTACAAGGACACCTCTTCTGGAATAGCAACTGCCATTTGATCGTACTCATGACTTTCTTCACCCCCCATTTCCCACCTCCACCCCCTTCTACACCCCTACCGTGTGCCTGAAGAAAGTGCACACCTATCTCTAACCCTCAGGTTCTGTGCTAGGCATTGGGGTTCCTTAATAGAATGGGGGGAAAATACATATACATTTTTCCTCTAACACATTTAATTTGATGAAATATGCATACGTTTAGTTGCATTTTGTAAAGAAGGAAAGGGGAAACTTTGAAATTAGGTAACATCCAGCACAAATGCTTCTTTCTTTTTTTGCTAAGCATAAAGCATATCTTATTTATAAAAAAAAATATTAGTACTCAAGTAAAAAGTGCTTTGAGTGTAATACTTTTTGAGACTACAGAAGTAAGTGTCCATAAAGTGTCCATGAAACCCTCATGTTGGTGACATTTCACATGCCGCTGGTGCAGGTAACTGGATGAGGCCTGGACTATACATAAACCATGGCTCAAACTGATGACTATACAGGCAAGGACAGTAGAAAGATTCTGGGACACAACAGAAATGTATAATCAAAATAAATCTCTCAGTCCTCTTTAATCAAAACCCAATGGTCCACTTGGCTTCCCTTTGCAGGATCTGACGCACAGGTCTCTCCATCTAATAAACTAGTCCTAACAGGTGGCAAAGGGACCAAGAAAAACACAAGGACGCCAAGGAAGGCTTAAAGGAATAACAGCCCACAATAATAGGTCATAAATGCAAGGAAGCCTATTATTAGGTCTTTTTGAAGAGAATTGTGACGTGTGACAGTTCTGCATTAACAGAATTGCTTACATTCAGGTGCAAAAAAAAAAATGCTCTGTGTTCAAGCTTTATTTAGATCTCTTTCAGCTTCCACAACGTGATCGCTAGGCTGCCAGGAGTACACATAAAAATACATCAACAGTATGACAAAAACAGAAAGCTACTGCAAAATCAAAACACCAAAACCATTTTACCACCCTATACAGTGAACATTCAAAATTATACATTTTCCTTTGGGAAAATTCATTTAATAAGTAATTGACAAACCCAGCAACATTTTTTGTTGTTTTTTGTTCTGTACACTCGGTAAAGGTTCTATATGGCACCAAAAGTGGTTCTTCGTCATAATCATAGAGGAACCACTTTTGGTGCTATATAGCACCATATCTTAACATGTTCTGTATATGGTAGCGGTGCTATATAGCACCTTAGTCAAAGAACCGGTGAAGAACCTCTGAGGAACCACCAAAATTAGTGCTATACAGCACTTAAAAAGGTTCCCCTATTATTGCGAGCCAATAACCATTTTTGATGCCATATAGAACCTTTTTTTTTTTTTTTTTTTTTTTTTTGTGTAGCATATCTTTCGAAATTGTTTACTTTGGGTTTTTACCAGAAATATATCAGCATTAAAAGCACTAATGTGCTTTTTGTGCGTGCATGCGAGTGTGTGTGTGGAAGAACTATTAGGCTATATATACATATACAAACTATCATCAAACATACAATTGATCTAGAATTAAAAGTAGCTAGTTTTAAGTGTCTGGTTTAAACTGCATTACACAATAAGGTTGCAAAGATCTGGATGAAAAACAAATCATATACAATTTAGTTTGACCTCCTGAGGTTGATGATGATCATTTTTGAAGGTTGAGCACCATCAAGTCAGATTTTGTACCCTATTCATGGAACGTGCCAGTTTCTTGGCGTTAGACTTAGTTTCTTAGACCAACTTGACCTTCCCATCTAAAGCTCACAAAACTATCATGTGAGTGTCAGTGTGGTAGTGAGAGTGAGTGCACTCAGTAAGAAAGAAAGGCGTGCGCTCCCAACAGGATGTAAATAAATCTGCAGTGTAGTCATGTTAAATCCTTGCTTATTAATAAACACCTCTGAACATTAACTGCAAGTCATTTAATTCGAATCAACAGACGATGAACAAACTGCTTGGATTAATGGGTTAAGGGGACAGAATGGGGCCAGTATTTTTAGTTGTAGAATCTATTTGCGGCTGTCAGTGCTGCTTAACCACTTCCTCCATTTCGAACACTTGACTCTCCTCTCTTACAGACCGTCGCCACATCTGTTACCGTCACTTTGGTGGAGTTGCCTAATGCAACGTACCTGCAGTAGTTTTCTGAAATGCATGTGGGCTACTTAATTTCTGCTCAAAGCTATAAACAGACACATAAACGATTTCACATACAAATATCGTATGTGTGATTTATGTCTATTTGTTATATGTTATGACAGTACATCAATGACCATTTCTGGTTTGCTAATGTAAATTATTTTTAACCAAATGTATACTTAGTTGAATTAATGTTAGCATTTTAATTAAGCAATATTTTTTTTTTAAGTCAATGGGTTTACGCTGAAATTAGACACTTTTCCAACCATTCGAGTTGCTCAAGTCAGCGAGGTCACAGCTGATTGGTCCGTATCACTATGCGGTATATGACGCGCGGATTCGACGCTACAGTGTAGGTAACCTCAATGTGCAATGCCAAGACATTTTATTAAGAGTCTTACAGTTTTGACATTACAATATTGCTTTACAGTCCATAAGGTTAGCAATTAAAACGATTCAAACTAACTTGAATTTCTTTCTTTTTTCAATCTGTTAACTAATTGACTACGTAAACCGTTATAAAGAAAATCATAAGGCAATATTTTACCTTCCTCTGCTGCTTCTCCCAGGCCGGGTCCAGTAACAGGTCGCGATCCCAATCGTTCTCTTGGGTCATGTATTCCTCAGTCGTAGTCATCATGTAAGAACTGTATTGCACTTGCGTTTCAATCGCTGTCATTTTGCCGTCTTCTCTTGGGGTCTTTAGTATCCCCTCAACCTACACAACCTAATTTATTTACCTCTTAATTCAACATACACGCCCGTGTCGTACAATCGGAGTCCCGTGAGGGTTTGGAGAGAGAAGACAGACCCCTGCCTGCGGTAACTGCTCCCACCGGCCGATGAGCTGACAGCTGGTGCCCAAACTCTACAAGTAACGGAGCCCAATATGTGTGACTAACTGCTGCAGTATTTGGTCACAACTTCATTTCCTAAAAGGTGATGGGCGGGATTTAAGAACGGTGCAGAACGAACAGCGTTCAATCAGACTGAGTATTGAGTAAACAAAAGCACGTTCTTAAGAGTGTCAAGCAAGTTTGGTTTATGCTTGTGTAAGTTCTCACTCACAAGCAAAAATACAATTACTATGCTGTTTATTATGCATTTAGATTTCGATAAAATCTCAACCCCAATAGCTAAACATGAAAAGCAAAAAATAATGAATAAAACAAGACAATAAATACGATTTAAGCTTCATTTATTGAACTTTACAAGAAGAAAATACAAAGATCGTGGCACTAAAGCCAGTTTGCAAATAAAAAACGTTAGGATTCAGATTCAGACATTAAGACAATTACATAGACCACAATGAAAGTTGCCCAGTCAGGCCTAGAAAAAAAAGGATCAATGATACTTGAACTTCCCTGAAGTACTGAATATTTCAGTTCTCGATTATCTACAATCATAGTTTTTCTACAAATAATGATCCACTGCCCAGCTTTTCAAGAAAATCAGAGGTGAAGATTTAAGTCATTGGAAGGTTGTGAAAGACAGAAAATCAATATGCATAAATGTAAAGGGTTCTAAATTTTGAAAGAGATTTGAGGTTTTTTAATCATTAGAGGAAAGCACAAAATGATTTCAGATAGGAAAAAGTTGTGTATCAAGTGACTGAATAGGCGTACCTTTAACAAGGGCTTTCAAACACCCACAAAATCGATTTCTCTGACAAATTTGCAGCCGACTGTCCCTATGTTGAGCTGAAAGAGCTTATTTATCCCTGTATGTGGACAACATTCAAAATCATGCTCAATCTTTACCCTGAGAGAACTGAGAAAACAGGAAAATAGAGGGTTTTCTTTCATGAGCAATTTGCAGAAGTAATCTGAATAAAAAACCCTCGTCTTAGACTTTAAAAAAAAAATCAGTGTGTTGCAGTGGAATCTTGTGAGACTGAAATGGTGGTAGTAGACAAAGTTGAGGTGGATGTGAGCTGCACACATTGGTTACTCACCTACGAGATCATTGCCCTACTTTAGGACAGCTCTGCACCCTTCTTAAGTATTCAAACACAGTTGTAGCGCCTCATCTCGCCAACTGGAAGTGCTTCAAAAAGACTAAATGCCAGAGAACAAGCCAAGGCAAATGTCAGCCATTCTTCCCTCTAACTGCTTGAGAAAACACTTGGAAATTTATTTCCAGCTCAACTTGAATGCATACTGCCAGAAAACAAAACTCAAAGGCACTAAAACCTTTCATCATGAGAATTTGGGGCAAAAAGTATAACTCTTTAGATAAACATGTATATCAAAAAATTCAACAAATAACCCAGAAAAGTACTAGATTTTCTACCAATTAGGTTTCAGATACAATACCAAACCATGAGCATTTTGGGAAGCTAAAGGAGCCGATTCTACTGCTCCAGGCTTAAAGAAAAAAAACAATTCCCCCTCAATAGGCACTGATCCAACCACAGAACAGAAAAGATGTGACATCCCCATTGTGTTGACTGTACTGTCAGTAAAAAAAAAACTGATGTGGGCTTGTTCTGAGCCTCTCTAGTAGGCGTGTTAGAATCATGGGGAAGTGTATAATCGAGGTGCAGGCGTGGTTGGGGGCAAATGGCTTTACCTTAGTGGGGAGCACGTCCGAGGCATTGTGGGGCGCTAATTCTCTTCCCCCGTCATGCTCAACTTGGCGTCCTGAGGCCCGGGAGCCATTTTAGCTGTAGTTAGCGAAAAGGGAAAATGTGGCTGGAACAGCAGTAATAATAATAACAAGATACATGCACTATTTATAATACAAAACAGACAATTTACTGTGTAGAATCATTTGTGTGGAGCCCTGGTGTGCTGCCAAAAGCTACACCTCCACCAATTTTCCATCTCAATTCTATCATACATCAAATTGAGAACATTAACATTACAGTGGATGTTTGCCTGTGAAGTGTAATCAAATAGATTATGTCGAATGTAGAGTGGTGAGATTATGGGTTGCGTGTGCTAAGTGAGATTTGTGTGTGTACCCCACCATATTTCTTTGGAATGAAAGACTGAAGACTGCCTGAGGGGCATTCTAGGAAAAGAGGACATACATAACATGATTAAACAAACCATTCTTTTTTATCATACCTTCCAATTGCAATCATTATTCATTTTTATTGTATCTGAAGGGAAGCTACTCAATCATCATAACATCTGTATCACATGAGCAAAACATCCACTGCAGATGGTATGACACTTTGGGTAGATTCCCTTCATAAACTTTACAACGGTTTGAAACCTCTGGCACTAGTTACATGGACTTTAACCTTAATGAATTATTCACACACTTTCAGTTTATAATGTTATAACATGAACGTTTAATTGAATAGCCTAAAATGCTCATGAACTGAGACAGAACATTTTTTTTCCTTAAGAACAAAAATACAATTGCATGAAGCACTTCACTGTTTTTTTTTCTTTTCACTCTTATAACCAATTGCCTTAACTAGCTATATGTCAGGCCTGAACAAGTTTTACACCCCCCCATCCCTAAATAACTAAGTGTTTCCACCCCAAAGCCCATGAAATAACTTCACGACTCTAAGAATAAAGAGACTATGATAACGTAAATGTGAACAAAATAAATGGTCAGAGAAACATAATAGTAATTGCATGGGGCTACTTTCAAAGGAAACAAGAACGTAAAAACCTCATTCTCTTTTAAAGACATTTGAGGGGTTAACACCCGTACTCATAAGTCAATACTCCCAAGTATTCTGTCCATGTAAGAGAAAGATGCAAGGCCAGAGATGGCAGTTGTTTGCTCTTTAAATCCTGCAAAACATGCATAATTGCTACTGGCAGGCTATAGAACAATTTCTGTTTGCTATTTCGCAACAACGGCATCTCAAACTCTTTCAGAGTCAATAGAGGTATCCGAATGGAAAACATTTAGAACATTGAATATGCCTATCGAGTGACAAATTAAGTGTTTCTGTTTTGCAGTTAATCTATTCTTACCTCTCTTTCACGACAGGCGATTTTAATATAAATTTTATTGTTGTCGAACTGGGCAGCGTAACCATCTGCACTAGTGAGGCAGTGGTTAGAGCATTTAAGTACAGGTTTGTGGATTTGTTTGGTACGGATTCACCTAAATATGTCCATATCCACCACCCTTACTCAAATAGTACTATACGAAAAGTATGATGTGCATGTGATTGTGGTGCTCATGTAAGCTAAGGGATCAGCCAAACTGTTAACATTGTGTTCTCACTCGCTCACTCACACTCACACACACAGGTCCTCTGTATATTTTATCTAAACTACGCTGTCTTCCTAGGCGCTGTGAAATTTAACATCAGTCTAAGCCAAAAACAATATACTGACAATAATTTGGAGGAGTCTTGCTCCTTTGCTAAACTATGAATTGAATAAAACTGTGCCCAATCTGAAGTACATGGTTTTTACAAAAGTCTGTACACCAAAAAAAAAAAAAAAAATTATTTTCACAAGGCACAGTCATTTGACTTCAGAGAACGTTTGACCAGACACAATGGTCAAAGAGTATTTTATCTATAAAATTGACAGCTAATGTAATTCTGAGCACTTTGAGGAAAGAAAAAAACGAGGAGCTCAGAATTAAAATGGCCTTGTAAACGTCTACATTCTGTACATAATGACATTTGACATTATGAGGGTGAAAGATAACTGCGAAACGAAAATAATCGAAGTTTGATGTAGCAGTAACAATTCAATTTATCCCTTTCCTCCGGTTTATTTTGTCATGTAGGACCAAAACTGACGCGCACGCACACACACATTTTCACAGCCATACATGTGTGCACACACTCATGCGAGACATTGGGGGCTATCGATATGGGGACTCAGATGTGTGTTGGTGAGAATAATCAGGATGGCGTAGGAGGGGCTCCTTGTGTGTTGAAGTTGGCTCATACACTCTTGGTGAAGCTGTGGTGCCAGGGGCGGCCATCTGTTGCACATCCATTGGGCCTGGATGCACCATGGGCATCGGAGGGGGTGGTGGCGGCGGTGGCGGATAGCTGTACTGGTACTGCTGATAATGCTGGTATTGCTGATATTGCTGGTACTGTTGGTACTGCTGGTACTGTTGGTAGTACTCTGCATAGCACCTGGTATGGATAAAGAATAGGTTACATTACATGTGCTTTATTCACATAAAATAATTTATATTGTACCAATTTATACATGTAGCAAAACATTTAGGTTGCCTTTACCTTGCAATTGGGTCTCCATTTTTAACTGCAGGTAGTTCTGGACCACCAGGTGGTGTTGGGAGCAGGGCTCGTCGTTTGGGTCGTGTCTGGGAGAACGGCTGGGGAACGGGGTCAGGCAGTAATGGGGCCGCACGCCGTATTGGACTTCGGTCTCGGTCGGATTTGGTCACAGCCTGCTGTTCGGCCAGAACTTGTTGTCCCTGCTCAAAGAATCGGGCCCGAGCGGCTTCAAAAACGGCTTGGGGGTCAGGCTCTGTGCCTCCCATGGTACCATAAGCTGGACTGGCGCCGTACAGAGAGGAATTTGCTCCGTAGGCAGGGTTAATTGCGGTGGCACCCGGAGGAGCCTCTGCTTCATTGGGGTAGCCATTCGTAGTCTGGCTTGTCGTCGAGCTGAGCACCTGGTCTGCAACAGCACTGTAGACTTGGCTTGCCAGGGCACCATAGACCGCAGCACTGACAGGTTTGCCATCAACCCTGGAAGTGGTCAAGTCTTTCAGAGCTGCAAAAGTCGGGTCAGTGCTCGCAGTATTATAGAAAGAGTTGTGGACACTCTGCTGCACCTGAAGAGGAAGCCCAGCAGCGGCAGCAGCAGCTGCAGCTAAGACAGCAGCCTGACTCTGGTGGTGCTCCATGGGAGGCCTGTTGATTGGGCATTCTCCTGCAAAGTGGCCATGTGCACCACAGCTGGCACACGGGACCTTGTTTGTGGTCTGCTGTACCTTCGAAAGCTCCACTGCAAGTGGACGTCCCATAAAAGAGGTCCCATGAAGACCCTCAATGGCTTGTTCTGCATCCTCTTTGCGCTCCATGTGCACAAAGGCGTAGCCTGTTAAAGAGGAGAGCTTGGCTGCAAGAGAACAAGTCATAATGTTATACAACGACAAGAATTATGCACTGACACAAAGCAGGTGTATTATAAAGACATACTTACTCTTTACTTTGTCACAATCAAGAACTTTGCCGTAAGCCGAGAAGAGATCATACAGGTCTTCAACTGAACAGGAAGCACACAGGTTCCCCACAAATACTTTGGTGGAATTGAGGGGCCTCCCTTTGGATTCCTCAACTACAAGGCTCCGGCCACGGTACTCTCGACCATTCAGATCACGGATGGCACGGTCAGCAGCCCCTTCTCCCTGCAGATGGACAAAGGCAAACTGCCTCAGTACAGTTATGTGCACCACTTCTCCGTAAGGGGCAAAAAGTGATATTAGGTCATCTTGTGTGGTTTCCAAATCCAGATTCCCAACAAAGAGCTTCACTGCGTTGTTGTCGTCCATTGCACCCCAGAATACCTAGAAATAGGGAACAAGCCTTATTTCTTACTTTTTGGCGGCAAGAACCAATTCATACTAAAACTAAATGGGTCTGAAATTTAAGGAAGTCTTTTCAAACGTAAGTTGTATCGGTTCAGCTGAACAAAGAGCACTGATACACCACAAATCGAATTACGCACGTTTTCCCATTTCGCTACACTACTTTTTCATTGTTTTTCTATTTAAATATGCGTTAAGTATGTTTGACTTTTTAGCTTAAATTATTTCATTTAAATTTGACTAACTTTAAAAAGTTTTAACAATAACAAACACGTCTATAGACCTTGCGTGATGTATTCATTCCTCTAACTTATCCCGTTTCGCGTTTTAAAACGCAAAACGCGTTCTGCGTAAATACTAAATAGCCCCATATTATAGTTCATCGCGCCAATCTAATAGAGTGATAGACACAAGCAAAAAGGGAAAAATGCAAAAAAAAAACTCCGACTATTAGAGTTATTAAACAAACCCCGCACTAGCCCGCCAGAAGCGGTGACGCGCTGCTAATATGCGCTACGCAGTCGCTTCTAGAAAGCGCTGAGCTCACCGAGTATAGCTAATGACAACTGGCGGTGATTTAAAAGCATTGTGTTAGCCAGCTGACTTTGAACAGCTTCTTCGAAACTGTCGCACCTGCCAACCCCGTAAGACGCGCTATTTGTGTCCATATACACAATAAAGGCATTTTAAAAATCACATAATTAGCACGCGCGTAGTTAGCTAGCCACGCGCTAGCTTGTTAGCAACCATAAACAAGGAAATACAAAAATGAACGCTCATCATACTCACTGTTAAAACAATTCAGGGAAAGCGGGAACAAATACGACCAAAATCTAATGAATAGATTCGAAGCGCTAGGTATCAGACACGACAAAAGTGTTTTGTCGACTCTCTCTCTTACCTAACGCGGTGGACAGACTTCATATCCGTTTCCCGACTATTTGACGGTGTGACGGTCGTCCGGTCCGTGCGAGTGCAAATAATAGGTGGAAGGATCCGAACGTTGTCAATTGTCATTATAAAGTAACGTTAGGCTATACTTAAATAGGCAATGTTCATAATTTCATAAGGAATAACGTTAACGTTGTTCTTTCAAATATTCGAAATGCGTGCACGGGGGGCACAAAGAGAAACAGAATGGCAGACGTGTTGTTTGCCTATATAAAGTCCCCTTAAAACATGGAAACCCAATGTGTGTTATGAGGACAAAATGTGCCACAAAGATGGCAACATCCAAAATCTTTGTCCGTGTGGCAAATTTTGGTCCCCATGAGGAAAACAGCTTATAAATCCTGACTGAATTATGTTTTTTGTTTTTTGGAAATGTAAAAATGCAGAAAGTTTTCTGTGATTGGGTAGCTTTAGGGGTAGGAGTAGGATTGGGGATACAATATACAGTTCTTTGTACCGTATAAAAAAAAATTATGTCTATGGAAAGTCGACATAAAACATGAAAACAACGTTTTTATGTTGTATAACTGTTCATTAAAGTGTTATAGCCTACATATTTGATATGGAAGTGATTATCGTATCGTATTTATTATAATCTCTCTAGCAATATAAAAAAAGATGAACTAGTCCAGGTTTTAGCTGAAAAGTCATTATGACGACAGACGACATTTCAAAGTGGAAATGTGGAAGCTCTACTAGGTCTATTATTATTAATAATAATTATTATTATAATAATTTCAAAGAGGGAATATGACGTGGGGCAATAAATTATAGAAATATATTTCTCTCTCTTCATTTGTATCGTGTTACAACAACGCATGCGCACGCCCAGGTATGAAGCGACTTGTCATGAACGAGAACGCTCGCCTGGAAAACATGTGTAGGAAGAGTGTGAATCACAGTTTCACATTCACGCAGACTCTCTTTAGGCATCTTTTCAAACGCGTGGAATAACACGCAACAGCCCCTTAATTATATATTCCTGGACTTTCCGTATTTCCAAAAGTAATTCAGAGTATTTCATGGATCTGACACTTTGGGAAAAGTCAGTTTGTTCTTTTTGAATAACGTACAGTGATTGTAAAGAGGTAGGTGGCTCTTCTTCTCTATCTATTATTAATATAGTCATGTATTTGGTTATGACTTATGTTTCAGTGCCATGTGGCATTTACAGTACAGTAAAACATGAACCCTCTTCTAAGAGAAAACGGAGATTGAGGAAGTTTGCGCTTAGTCACAAAAGCGTATGATGTTTTTTTTCTAATGAAGATTGTTTACTGATCATACGTATTAATAAAGATTCGCATTGTAAGATTTATCTAATGTATTCTCCTATTTTACATGTATTAAGTTATAGTTCATTATCTAATCTTCTCTCTCTCTCATACACACACATTTATTAATCTACAAATTTGTCTGTATTGAACTGGGAGGCTGTCAAATTATATTCTTTCAGTGTATTTATTTTATAACATATATTTGAAAAGCAGTTACATTACATCCTTTTTAACACATTCCATAATTGTTGAATTATTAGGAATTTACAATGAATCCCATTACTCTGGCAATACTGTTTCCAGTCTTAGAAATGACTGCGCCTTAGTGGCAAAGTACTACACTATACCATTTTTAAATAAAAAGACATATCCACTGTCATTCCATTTAGTGCTGTATCTTTACAGCTCCTAAAAATATCTTGTACAGCCAACAATTAAAAAAAACCTCAGCCTGCGTTACAAAACAGAGATAATAGCAGCTCTTTCCCAGTGCATACTTAAAGGCTTCCTTCTCACCAGTCTGGACTTGTTTTGCTCATGCAGAAACTACAGTAAATGAGGCAGCAATTATTTCAGGGCTCAGGCAAACAGGACTACAGTTTACCCACCCTTATTTATCCATTACAACTGTATTCACCATTGGAATGGTCAAGGACAAATAAGAATGTTCAAGGAGAAAATGTAACAACATTTTTTTTTTAAAAACTACTTTCCGCCAAGTCAAAAATAGTGTGGCCTAACCAGGAATCATGTGACAAGACCATATTCAATATTTATTTATTTAAATATCCCATATTTAGATTTTTAAATTTTTATACGTTTTGTTCAGGTCAAATGATATTTGCTTAATATATATGTTTGAGTCAACTTTTTGAGTCATGAATTAACTTTCTTTCTTTTTGAAATACAAATTAAGTACACTCGCATGCATTCACAGTGCAAGTAGTGGTTACACCACATTTTATAGTTTGAACCATAAGAAGACTTTATTATAAAGTATTATTAGAGCCATATCTCAGTTTGGCTTTTCATCCTACTGATGACTCTACAACATTCAGGGGGATTTTTTTCCTAAGGAACCAAATAGTCCCTTGAGAGGAAAGGTTTAATATATCACTCTTTTAATATAGTTTTTACCCATATGTTCTTTATCTTCAAAGTAATGTCAAAATTATAATAATACTTATTTATATTTTGCAAAAAATACTTTACTTTTATGCATTTTGGCATAAAACCTTTATTAAAAAGCCACTTACATTGCATTCAAAGTATTTACCTTTTAGCAGTTCTTTTATCTAGTTTGTAACATAAAGTTTTGGAAAAAAGTATCTGTCCTTTCCTAAATTTTAACAGTGGAGGCGTGTGTGTCCGTGGGTAGGAATGCCCAGTGGAATATGTAAGCCTCTGTTGCCATAGCAGCCATTGGCTCTTGCCAAAAAGTATTCCACACTGGCCCACACAGTCAACCTGCTACCCAACCTCACTCAACTAGCGAACAAGTTACTTTAGAGTCAGCTTTAGAGACTAGAGAGTGTTCATCATATAATATGTATCAAATAATGCATTTTTATTTTTTAAATAGAACTGATTGACGTCATGATAAACTACCTTTATTACACAAATACTTCTCGAAAATGTAATTCTCAGTTCTTCTTCACCTTGCATCACATTTGGTATAAATGATGCTCTGTTGTGTCGTCTTTTTGAACAATGCAAGTGCTTTTTGAATGATCTGTGTGAATGCAGAACAAAAACAGTAGAGATGTGGTATTAGTCAGACTGTGACACACGGTTCTCACATGGCCAGGAGAAAGACATAGTCAGTGAGGGAGTTTCCCGAAGCCATTCAAAAACAACGGTCAGAAGGAATAAGAAGGCACATGATTGTGTGAAAATAGCCATTCTAGGAAAAACAGTGACAAAATGTACGAGAAACACACAAGATAAAACAAAGATGTGTACATGAATAGTTTACTGTAAGACAGGTCTCAGTCACTGACTTCCTTTCTCAGAACTTCCTTCCTTTTTTTTGTCAAGTGCCAATTTGAACATCCACAAAAGAGGAAAAACAGAGATTCATTGTCAAAGGAGTTGAAATCTATCTGTCTTTCAGAAGATGCAGGGTGACCCTGTGTACGACTATCCTGACTCTCGGCCCGTGGGGGACAGACGGGCATGTCCACAGAAAGGATCCCTGAGGAGCATTAGTGTCCTGGACCGGCTCTTGCTGACGCACCCTGTGTGGCTCCAGCTCTCCGGTAACTCGGCTACAGCTTTACACATCCTGCGGCGTGAGCCCCCTGGGGTGAGCAGCACATTCGGACCGCCATCTGCTTTGAAAATAGACAGTTAGCCTACAATCAAACTTTAACTACATTCTTGGAAACTTTTGTTACCTTGCAGACCTTCCTGGTGCGTAAGTCCAGTACATCACAGAAAAAAATGCTGTGCGTCCGGCTGGCAGATGACAGCATGCCGTCCTTCTTTAAACAGGTTGTCATCCGAGAAGAGGACTCCGGTGAGTTTGTAGAAATAAATTAAGATTGTCACCTTGAATGTATTTTCAAGTAAGCAATAAAGCTTGTTGAAAGCTTTACATTTTTAAAATGAATATGAGTAGGCCATACTATTCTGTTATTTTCAATTAAATTTTATGTCAGCATTAGTAAAATTCACTATCAGTTTTTGAAACATTTACACTATAGTGTATTAGTGATTCTACTGGAAAATTTCAATAACATCTGGAAATCAGGAGAATTACCATATTATTGGAAAGAGGCAATAGTTATACCAATACCTAAACCTGGAAAAGACCATACTGATTCAAATAATTATCGTCCAATAGCACTAACTAGTTGTTTATGCAAAACCATGGAAAGAATGATAAATGACCGGCTGGTGTGGATCTTGGAAAAAGATCAAAAGATCAGTAAATATCAATGTGGATTTAGATGAGGAAAAAGTACTCTTGATCATCTTATAAGATTAGAATCTTTTGTACGAGATGGTTTTATTAAAAAAGAACATGTAGTAGCGGTATTTTTTGATTTAGAAAAAGCCTATGATACTACATGGAGGTATGGTATTTTAAAAGATTTGTACGATATGGGCTTCAGAGGATATTTACCCATTTTTATTTCTAATTTTTTATCTAATAGAGTTTTTCGTGTTCGCGTAAGAAATATATTATCTGACTTGCATGTACAAGAATCAGGAGTGCCTCAAGGAAGTATACTTTCAGTTACTCTTTTTAGTATTAAAATGAACAGTATTGTAAGTGTTATGGGGTCTAATATATTTTGTAGTTTATATGTAGATGATGTGTGTATTTGTTATAAAGGAAGAAATATGAACGTAATCGAAAGACAAATACAAATATGTATAAATAAAATGTATGACTGGTCAGTAAAAAATGCCTTTAAATTTTCTAAATCAAAAACTTTATGTATGCATTTTTGCCTTTTGCTGTCTATGCACTTAGATCCAGAGCTTTTTTTAGAAAGAGAACCTATTAAAGTCATAAAAGAGACAAAATTTCTAGGAATTAATTTTGATAACAAACTATCCTTTATTCCTCATATTAAAATGTTGCGAAATAGATGTTTTAAAGCAATTGATATTATAAAAGTGCTAGCAAGGATTAAATGGGGAGCCGATTATGAAGTTCTCTTGAGACTTCATAGGACACTTGTTCGATCAAAAATGGACTATGGGAGTATTGTTTATGGATCTGCTAGGAAGTCATACATCAAAATGCTGGACACAGTACATCATACAGGATTGAGACTTGCCTTAGGAGCATTTAGGACTTCCCCAATACAGAGCTTGTATACAGAAGCAAGAGAACCATCGTTATATAACAGAAGACTGAAATTGGCTCTCAACTATGTAGTTAAGCTAAAAGCCAATGAAAGTAACCCAGCATATCCTTCAGTTTTTCATCCTCAGTATTCACATTTGTATGAAGCCAGACCCACATACATCAGTCCTTTTGGAATTCGTATAAAATCACACTTGGAAAATATGGACATTAATTTGGATATCCTTACATCGACGCATCTGTGTCCTATACCGCCTTGGAATATTAAAAAACCCATCATCATGATGAACCTGGCTCAGTATATAAAAAACATAAATCATCCAAATGTCTATCAGGAGGAATTTTTGGATATAAGGCACAGCTTACCAACTCATGTACCTGTGTACACAGATGGATCAAAGTCAGACAGTCGGGTATCTGCTGCAGTAGTGATTGGGTCAAAACGCTATGGCAGGTGTATCTCTGGACAAAGTTCAATCTTCACAGCTGAAGCATGTGCATTACTTCTAGCTCTTGAAAAAATTGAGAAGGAACAACAACGTAACTTTTTAATTTGCACAGATTCTAAATCCTGCCTACAAGCACTTGATTCTTTGAAAACTGAACATCCTATAATTACCAGCTTAATAGGAAAAGTGGACTCTTTAAAGAAACAAGATATTAATATTGTTTTTTGTTGGATACCAGGCCATATGGGTTTGACTGGTAACGAACAAGCAGATAAAGCAGCAAAGGAAGCACTTCAGTTGGAAATGACAGAATGTAAAATACCAGCATCTGACGTTAAACCCATATTGAACCTGTACATTTACAAGACATGGCAAATGGAATGGAATGAATGTGTTATTAGTTATTATTTTGAAAATAGATATGACCAGGTTGTATATGCGAGATGCCGAATTGGACAGATTCAAGACTCACTCATTCCTATTTATTGAACGGGGAAGAGAAACCGGTTTGTGATCTGTGTAAGAATTTCACGAGTGTAAAACATATTTTAATAGAATGTCCTTTTTTAAATAATACTAGAGAACGGTTTTATTCAGAAAGCACATTAATGGACATTTTTAAAAAGGTTTCTCCTGGAGTAATTTTAGAATTCCTGTCAAATATTAAATTGAAAGATTCTATGTAATTGGTGTTATTATTGCTGTTGCTGTTATTGGTATATATAACTGGTTTTGTACAGTGATTGTTTTTAGGACAAAATTGTTAAATTATTGTAAACAATGTATTGAAGTGATACTGTTGATTGCCATGAATATAGCCATTGCTGCTGATATGGCATTAAATCATAAATAAATAAATAAATGTCAGCATTAGTCATCGACTTTTGGTGACTAAACCATTTCCTTTTTATTAACAGCCTTCTCTTTGGAAAGCTCAGCTATCAGTTTCCCAGATCTGTGCAGACTCATTGCCTTCTACTGTGTCAGTCGGTATGGATTAGTATTTACTATGTTCTATCTACAACAACAGCAAGACACTCCCTAAATGTGATATTTCTATTCCATTATTCTTTATCTGTATTTTAGGGATGTGCTTCCTTTCACTCTGGAGCTGCCTGAAGCAATAGCCAAGGCTTCCTCACACAAACAGTTGGAGTCAATCTCTCATATGGGTGTGGGTAGGTACAAGTTTGATTGATTGATCTGTTGAAATGAATTGAAGGCGCCTTTCTGTCAGGCATTTTATGGATTCTCATGCTACACCAATCCTAGAATTATAGATAGAGCATAGATTCTTGTATACTTTTTTTTGTATTGTACAAAAAAGCATACAGTGCAGAAATAAAGTGGCAAAAGAAAAAAGAAATTAATACTTTTATTCAGCAAGGATGCATTCAATTGATCAAAGGTGACATGTTTAATGTAACAAAAGATTTCTATAAAAAAAAATGCTGTTCTTTTGAACTTTCTATTCTGCAATACTGTTTACACAAAAATATTAAGCATTATAATAATGTTTCTTGAGCACCAAATCAGCATATTAGAATGATTTCTGAAGGATCATGTGACACTGAAGACCGATATAGAATATATATATTCATGGTATGGCTGATAACATAAATGGCCGATTTGAAAATTCTATATGATTTTGTGAAAATAAATTACATTTTAAGATTTTGAGTAAAGTAAAGTACATATTACTTTAAATATTTAAGTTTAATCTAAAAGTTAAAACAAAAGTGGAAATGTAATTTTAATTTTATTAATTATCAGTCACTATATGCAATAACTGATACGATAATGTATTGTTCACAAAAGATTTTAGAGTTCATAAATATCAGCTAATATGCATCATAAAACATGTTCATCGTGATGTATTCCACAGAGTTCTGGAGTTCCCACTTAAATGTCCGGGGTCCTCGTAATGAACCTCCTGCCGCTGACAAACTCTTTCCCCCAATGCCAAGCCCAGAAGACTGCTCAACGCCCATCAACCTAAACCCCACCCCATTCCAGGAGCTTTGTCCAATCCAAACACGGAGTCCCTGTGAGCTGAATTACGGGGGAGGCAAAGGTTTGTGTTTTGTCAACCCCCTCTTCCTACAAGACTACCCTGGTCGCAACGCCATGCGCAGACGTCATCATTTCAAAACCAGCATAAAGGTTCGAGTCTCCACTGAAAATTCCAGCCCCCTGTCACCACCTGTCATCCCACCACCTCCACCACCGTTACTGGCTAAAGCCAAATGCAAAGCGAGATTAATAGCTGCAAAACAGATGACCCCACCTGTTGCAGTTCAGGCTGGTGAGGAAGCTATCAAGAATACTGAGCAGGAAGCCACAGACTATATGAAACCTTGTGTAGCATCTCAGAAGAAGACCATGGTCAGCCCTATTCTTTCTCCCACTGCTGAAGAAGACGACTATCAGATGCCCAAGACTCTTCAGAAGGTACTGAGACATTTTAGCACCGATTTTACGGAACATTTTAGTTTGGTTGATGTGTTTATCACTGTCTTTTTGCGCTTTTAGGCCCAGGCGAAAATCCTGGAGCAGAAAGTACTGGAAGAAGACGAGGATGATGAGGAAGGGCTTGTTCTGGAACAGCGACATGCTCCGTCCCTTAGTGAGCTGGACAGCAGCAGTTCGCTTAGCAGCCTCGACGAGGCCGAGGAGAGTCCCGAGCGTCCTCCCCTTGTACGGGGCACTAGCAACCCTGTCACGCCGCCTCCCAGGAAGTCCATGTCCGCCCTACGCAAGATGAGCGCCGCCTTCATATCCTTTTTCGCCCCAGAGAAGCGAGTTGCGCGGATGGTGGAGGACCTGTCTCGTGATCGCCGCATGGCGTTTGGAGCTCTGGTTCAGGACTTCCTGAGGCAGCAGAGAGAAGCGCTGAAGCCCCAGGGCTTGACCTCTGCTGTACAGCTGCTGCAGGATTTGCGTCTCTTCATCACTCAGGCCAAAACGTTCCTTCTGGAGTGTGGAGAGCTTGAACCTCCAATAGAAACTCTTCTGACAGAGAACGAGAAAGGTATTTAAATCAGTGATTTAATGTAATCATTTTGTCCGTATCATTCAAACAAGTTAAATGGTGAAATACCACCGTATTTTCCTTTTGTGCAGACCAAGCGCTGGAGAAAGCCATGTTCCGCTGTGTGCTGAAGCCTCTGAAGCCTCAAATTGATGCTGCTCTACAGACCCTGCACAAAAAAGATGGTTCCTTCCAGAGAATGATGGACAGCTTGCAAAGAGCCAAAGGAGCCTCACCGCAGAAGCTCTTTGGGGTTCAGATGGCCGTTCCTGACGCCCAGGGCATTGAGAAAATTAAGCACAAGTTGACTCTAATGCAGCGGGCTTACTCGCCCATTGACAAAGTGCTGCTACTCCTGCAGATTTGCAAACTCATTTACAAAGCCATGAAAAACAAATCAGGTAATGAAGTTCTTAAATAACATTGGTTTATTTTATACATGTAGATTTATTTGTGCACATACTCTCGCTTTAAAAGTTTGGGGTCAGTAAGTTATTTTTAATGTTTTTGAGTCTCTAATGCTCACCAGGGGTGCATTTATTTGATCAAATACAGTAAAAAAAAATAATATTGGGAAATATTATTAACATTTAGGATAGTTTTCTATTTTATTATTGAAATGTAATTTATTCCTGTGATGATCCAGCTGATTTTTCAGCATCCTTATTCCAGTCTTGAGTGTCACATGATCCTTCAGAAATCATTCAAATTTGCTGATTTGCTGCTCAAAAACATTTCTTATTATTATCAACATTGAAAACAGTGGTGCTGCTAAGTATTTTTGTGGAGCCAATGCTACATTTTTTTCAGGATTCTTTGAGGAATATAAAGTTCAAAAGACTAGCATTTATTTAATCCTCATCCCTCCCTCGCGCTTTGTAACAAATTCTTCCCTCGTGGGTCAAAATGACCCGAAGCCCTAAAATTATACTTTTTTTTGTGCCCTGAAAGTGTTATTTAATTTAATTTTGATAATATTTTTTCTATTTTTTAATGCAATTTCTTTGGAGATTTATTATTTTGTTTACCTTTAAATTGCTAGATTTTATCAATAAATAATAATTTCTTGCAAATGCATTCTTTCAAATTAAATTCAAAATACCTCACAATTTCATGCATAACCCTTTTAATTCAGCTCAAAATATCTTACATTGGGTGACTTTGCTGACCTCTTGCAAAAAAAAAATATATATATAACATATTTCATGACTCTTGCCACTAGATCGCAGAGCACTCTTAAATTCAGTTTTCTCCAGTATGCATTTAGATAAACATCTAGATATTTTTTTTTTATATATATATAATTTTGAGCAGTTTTTCGGTGTACTGAAGCATTCCATTCATTCCTATGGGGGTCAAATTGACCCGCAAGGGAAGGATTTGTTACTTTTTTTAATTTCAAGCACAAAACTCCTCGAATCCAGTCCATTTTTTGTGTATTTGTGGTTCAAGTGCGACAAAAGTCCTAGGGTCTTGGACCACTCCGATGAACACAAAATTTAAAAAAAAATTGTTTTAGGTCGAAATGACCCGATGGAAGGATGAAAATAGAAATCTTTTGTTAGATTATAAATGTCTTTACTGTCACGATTGATCAGTGTAATGAGTCCTTGCTATCTGTATCCCTAAAAACAGGTCAGGAATTTGGAGCGGATGACTTCCTGCCTGCTCTCTCCTACGTGATGGTGTTGTGCAATATGCCAGAGATCTCTCTGGAGGTGGAGTATATGATGGAGCTTTTGGAAAGCTCTTGGCTTACAGGAGAAGGTATGGATAAATACGTTGGAATCTTTAGCTCCACAACTAATCAATACATGAATACCTACCTACGTTGTTACTATGGTACATTTTCAAACTCGTTTTCGTGTAAAGCGACTTTGAACTGTATAAATAACAAAAAAATTCAATTTATATCATATATAATAATAGTTATTATTATTCTCTTGAAGGGGGTTACTATCTGACAAGTCTCTATGCCAGTCTGAGTCTGATTCAGAGTCAGCCAGAGGACGTGCCATCCAGCGGCCTCACAAACCAGGCCAGAGAGTCTCTGAAAGAATGGAGTCGACGTCGGAGCAACGAAACCACAAATCAGAAAGACAACAAATTGCACCAGGTCAGATATACTGGTTGAACAAATCTGAATCGTCATTGTAGTTGGTTACTGATTCCAAAAATTTGTAATTATAACGTAATCCATTACATTACACCTTTAAGGTAAAATGACTATTACTTTTGACCTAACTCGTTTATCACATTGATTTGAATAGGATAATCTTGTACCATAATGATATAAAAATACAATGAGAAATAAAATATATTCCATTCTTTCTTATCGACAACATGAAGTGCGCTAAATATTACATTACTTCAGGGTTTCCCAGACTGGAATTTGTACATTTTATTGTGTCTGAAAGACAAAAGCCTTCCAAAGACTGTAATACATGGTTAAATGACTCAATGAGTGATAATTCAAATAATAATGTGTTTGTCAGGAGCTGTTTAAAAAATGCAATGTTGAGAAAACACTTCTTAAAAGTGGAATGATTTGTGTAAATCTGTTGTGTGGCCATGATAGTCACATGGTATGCGTGTGCAATTCCACAAACCTGGAAGACCTTCGAACTTATAAGCAGTAGGCTTTTTGGAAAGGAATCAATTAATTATTAATAATTTACTGCCATTGTAACCAATAAAAAAAGTAACTGTAATCTGATTATGAGTATTTTAAAATGTAATGTAATCTAAGTACTTAGTACTTTTGGAATCTGTTTACATAATCCAGATTACATGTAATCAGTTACTACCCAGCACTGTGAATCGTGTTGTTTGTATTCCACAGAGATTTATAAAGGTGCTGTTTCAAGACGGTGACCGCAGCATGATGAAAACTCTAATGTGGAAGACTGCCCTCGACGGTGAGGCTATGGCTCAGCTCTGTGCTTTGAAGTTTGGGGTGGACCGGCCAGAGTATTACAGCCTGTACTGGAGGAAAGACGGGGAGTTAACACCTCTCCCATCTAACGCCCAGATTCAAGACCTGCAGAGCATGGGCGCGAGTATGGTTCCCCTTATTTACCAGGAGTCCAATCAGGATGAAAGGTCCCAGAAGCTGAACAGAGGGGGCGCGGTGGATCTCACAGAGGAGGCTTCATAATATGAGACTTTTTGTCGGATGCTACATGTAGGTCAAAGCAATTCTGTGTTTTATACAGCATGCCTGGTTTCTCACATAAAAATCATAATAATAATATGCTTGTAATGGAGCTCAAATTATTTGAGCTGTATTTTCACTGAATTAATTAAATTTTGACTGCAAGATTACACTCTTAAAAATAAAGGTTCTTTATTGGCATCTATGGTTCCAAGAATAACCTTCAACATTCACTGAACCTTTTCATTGCGCAATATGTTCTTTAGATTATTAAAATATTCTTCACAAAAAGAAATATATATATATTTTTAGAACTGCTGACTGAAAGATTCTTTGGGAAGCCAAAATCGATCTTCTAAGGTATTGCAGCAAAATCCCTCATTTGAAACTTCCATTTTTAAGAGTGTAGATTGTAAGATGCAAAATCAGCCTATTTTTGTGTCCATTACTGGTAGTTATGGATAGTGTTCTGCTGGTGTTGTGTGAGATTTTGTTGGCATTTAAATTGCAACGAGGCATTTCCTCTTGTTGTATTATTTTGAATGTTCTTATAGTTTGGTTATTAATGACTGGATTCATTACTCCAACTTTCAGTTCTTAATTTTTCTTTCCTTTTAGTCTTTTCTAATGTAAAATCTGTGTGGGTAATTAACCAGTTATGGAAATTTCTCATTTTATGAGATGGTCAGTATTGAGTTATATATCTTATTGTTCACCTTGTATCATGTTAATATTTATATGAAATGCATTGCACACATGTTTTGGTATTTTGAAAGTAAACAACAATACAATATCTTTGTAAATAATTGGTTTTATTTGGTATGGACTGTTGGTGTTCATAGCCCACACTGAACACTTTGCCACTTTGAGGAACTGAAAATACTGTAAACAATGAGGAATTTGTTTTCTTAAGAACGAATGCTACCATTTCTCCTAGATATCAGTGAATCAGCATATGAACTATACACTAGATATGATTTGAAGTTAGCGCAAAGCATGTTTCTATTTTAAAGTAAGTTGAGAAAGTGTGTTACGTGTTGTGATTACATAAGCCCCACCCTCACACAGCAAGTTCACTCTTGTCGGTGCTTTCACATGCCTATGTGGGAAGCGTGGGTTGCGGTCTGATTTGAAGCAAGAACAGAACTTTCTAATTAAAACTCTTATCAGAGTTGCCTTTGTTTAGAAGTGAATAGACAAAATAGAAAGAAAATGGTGGTAAGGTAAAGAGCTTGGGGTTATGTTCCTGTTTTTAAGTGCGGTTCTTCCTTCCTCCTACATGTCAATGGTTTTATAATCATTACCAGTCCCTTCCTAGTGCACTCTGCAGCCTTATTTTTTTTCGTTTCCGAAAGTTGCTGTGACTCAGTGTGGCCCGATATTCGTCTGAGAGGATGTCTCCCACAGCACTGTGTCCTCTCAGCACCAGCAGGTGGAATCCGTGAGGGTCATTTCCAGCAGCTGGCCCTCTACCTCCTCGGCATCATCTGGGAAGCGTTCAACGAAGGACTGGATAAGCCCTTCAGCGCTACCTTCATACTCAACCAGCTTCACAGCATCATCTACAACACAAACGGCAGCACATTATTCCTCTTTATGTATACGTGTAACTGTGTTTCAGTCTCTGATCATACAAGAATTACAATTTTTAGTATATGGCTGAAGGAAGGAGGCTGAACACAAACCTTTGATGTAGGTATTGGCCTGGACAAACATCTTACGAGCTTCCTTACGGAGCAGGATCGTCTCTCTGAGGCGCAGGAAATCGTGGGTGCCGTCAGCAGTCACAGCAGAGTAGCCTTCATACAGAGCCCTTCCTCCCTCCACATCGGCTGTCGACTTATGCACCTTTAGAAAAAATTCAATCATCATGGCTACATGCAGAATTTTGACGCTCGCTTCTGAAAAATAAAAACTTTTATTTCTAAATATCTACAGTCAAACCAAAATGTATTCAGACACCTTCAACATTTCTCACATTATCACAGTTTATTCGCTATAGTTTAGAAAATGGTTATAAAATATGACAAGAACTCAGAGTTAAACTGTGTCAGAACAAATTCATCTTGATAATGTCAGATAACTTTGATAGAATGGTATGTAATGGATTACAATCAACCAATCAGCTGTCGGCTGTTAAATTTAAGTACACAATTGATAATACCGATATAGGTCAACCAATTACCAAGCAATGCTTCATTTTGTTCAGTCTGTGGCGTAAAAGGTCGCATTATCAACTAAAGAAAAAATACTTAAGCAAGTGTTTGAATAATTTTGGTCCCAAATTTTTATTAATTTTACTGGTAGTCAACTGTATGAAGAATTTTTGGGTATAATATGTCACAGTTTACTTTATTTTGCTATCCTCACTTACATAAATTAACTATAGTGTACTGCACCCACTAGTAAAAACTTATCAAATTATATCTGGTGTCTGAATAATTTTTTGTTTGACTGTATATTTACAATATTATATTCTGTATCTCACTAACATGCAATGTCATGTGGTCATACTTCTGTTGCATAATGTGTTTGGTCTCACATACTATTTTTTATAACAGGTAGTGCATGCAGTGCAGTATTCAGTTAGTTCCGTTTGAACAGTAAAATGGCTGTACCTGCAGTTTACAGAGGAACCTCTGGATGGCGCTCTTTCCCACTGTGTTGATCTTGCTGCGGTCGATGGTTATGACAGCATCTGGTCGTCCATCTGTCCCAGTGCATTCCTTCAGACCAACCAGCCCCTCTCCAGCCTCCAGCAGAACCCGCAAAATCACAAACCGGGCCTGCATGTGTGCCTACGACAGCGAAATGCCAGGATAATGTCAACACGAGAAGATAATCAAGCAAAAGAGAAATGTTTTCTGGACAGGCACACATCTGAATCTCACCTGTCTCCAGCTCTTGCTCTCTGGCGTGTAGAACTCCAGTCCTAGCAGGCCGGCACGCACCATGGTCAGCCAGTTGACATACACCACCTCCTCTGCATCCTCCCCTTCATGCCCAAAAATACTGCCCCACACACACACAAATTGCTTAGCATTCATATCTGAGTGATCCACGCAGAAGTGACTGAACGTTCAGTGACTCACCTGAGCACCTGTTTGTTGAGACACAGGTAGAGACCAACACACTCAGCCCGACACTCCTCATAGGACGAGGCGATGGTGGAAAACTTGCTGTCCCATGTCTCGCTGCCCTTGTACCAGCTTGAGATCTGAAAGCCGAAAGTTCCATTTCATGACTGTGATTGGCAATGCACAGTTTATAAAGAGGGTAAAGCACAGTGGAATCCAGTAATGAACAGGACAGCAAGGAAAACAACTCACCGGCTCCCCAGTTTCTGGATTACGAACAGCAGTTTGATCAAAGTTAAATTTTCCCTTATCATCCTGTTTCAATACAAACATATAAGATAAAGAAACTGTAAAACATTTGTATGCATGAAATGTTCTGGGTTCAATACAATTATGCTATATTGAGAGTTTAAGCTCCAATAGCAAATGCTCTGCTAAAAAGACAATTTAGACAACTTCATTTCTAAACAGAAGAATTACTGCAAGTGCTTTGACAAAAGAAAAAACATTTACTGTATGGAGAACTATAAATGCCACTGAAATTTAAATTATATATATATAGCATTCAAAAGTTTGGGATCAATACAAATGTTTTAAATGTCTCAAAAGAAGTATCTTATGTAATATTGTGAAATATTATTACAATTTAAAAGAACTGGTTTATATTCAAATATATTTTGAAATGTGAGCTTCAAATGAAACCTTATTGTAAAGTGTTACCCATTTGTTTGAAATATAAATCTTTTGTCTTTACCGTCACTTTTGATCTTTAATCTTTAGACTCGGCATGCATATACCAAACCATACATAAATAAATCTTAAACAGAAGAATTTTTTAGTGCATAAACCCCACAAGTCACATATATACAGCAACATGTTGATCTGCTTGTGCTTCTCTACCTGAACAAAGAGCTTCCCGCTGCCATGACCCAGCAGCTCATGGAGTCCAACCTGCACCTCAAAAGAAGGCCCTTTCCATTTGATGTACAGGTCCTACAAGTATAAATACACACAGGAAGAGAAATGACCACTCTGAGCCTCTACTGCAACATGTTTGATTCATTAGGCTATGGCTTGGTTTCACAAACTTTCAGTTAAAACATGCATTTAATTCTGGGACTCAAGCCTTGTCTGTGAAACCGGGGGTATGGGTGCCCAATCCTGTTCGTGGAGATCTACCTACCTGCAGAGATCAGATCTAACCCTGATCGGACAAACAAACAAAGTTGCTAACTGTCTTACTATGACAGCTGTCAGTGTAAAAACCTTGTCCCAAGTTGTTTTTGATCAATTTTGGACACAGAAGGAGCACCTCTTGTCAGAGGCATCCAAGTAGGACTTAAATATGCCATGGAGGGATATATCAAATATTTTTAAATAAATATGGTGGGTAACAGGATTCATTTGGAAGCGAGGGTTTAAAGATCACAATGCAAGCGGGAGAAGCCTCATGTTACAGTCGACACGATCGCAGATGACAACACTGTTCATGTACTGCAGGGTAAGATCATATTAAACTGGTTAAATGTAAATTCATTTAGAGAGGCACTGAAATGTATACCTTCGTTTATGTGTTTTTGACCTACACTGTACGTCATGTGAGAACAGTTAGCTATTTAGGTTTGTACGTTAGCATGGACTCACTAACTTTAATTGTAACTTAATGAGAGTATGACAACGAGGATACCTGGAATCAGTGTTACAAGTACCCCAGGCACATCGTTTTACCATTTTTGTAGCATAAATACCATCAAACCAATGACAGCTTCGGATCTTCCAATGTTTCTCTATGGCGCTGAAACCTAAAGATGTCTGAGTTCCGATCCCAGTGCAACTGATACTCAACTGCCATTGGCTCATCTGCGTTCGAGGGGAGGGGCTTACCGATAGGTCAATTAGCTGATTTAAGTGCGTTTGATCAGGGTTGCAGCTGAACTTTGCAAGAAGGTCGATATCCATGAACAGGATTGAGCACGCCTGCATTAGAACCTTACAGACAGCCGTCATCAGTCTTACCTTGTCATTCTCCTCAAGAAAGGTGAGCTTGTCTTTTTGCGTGGCATACGCAACAGCCAGCACATTCCCAAGGGACACGTTCTTAAAACCTTCTGTCTGCCTGATGTCGTCATCTACAGACAGATAAATGGTTAAAACTTCATATCATAACTTCAACATTTATCAATTAAACCTGACTTCAGAGGACTCACAGTTTGGAATGTTGATTCCTGCAGGAATGCCGCTGCCGGCAAAGGTGAGTACGTCCAGTGAGGTGAAGTCTGGCTTGAGGAAGCGGTCCTTCTCAAAGGCTGGAGGCCAAGGCAGCTCTGGAAGCAAGACCTCGGCCGAGCTCACCAACTGAGCAAAGCGAGCGCTCATGGCCTTGTTCACCACGGCAACAAAACCTATTGTGCAAGATGGTAAGTGCGAAAGAGAGAGAGAGAAACAGAAGTCATAACTGGGAATCTACAACAGTTACTTGATGTTTGACCAATTTGTGTGAAATGATTTCCTGGGGGGGTTTTTTCATGTTGGTTGCACCACATGACTTTGATTTGGTGGATAAAAGTTGAGAAAATAAATCAACATTATCATAATTATCATCATCATCCTTATTATTACTATATTATTAAATAATAATAAAAATAAATTATTCCAAACTACTTAAGAATTTGTTTTTCTTCATTATAATAAAATTCATTTTAATTCAGGAATTAAAACATGTTCATCATAGACGAGGCGTATTCAAGCCATTGTATATATAAACTGCTTTTTATGTGTATTTCTGTATAAATTAAAAGATCCGGACAAGAAATTACCAAAATAATATTTGAGCTTACCTTCAAATTCACCCCTAGAGCCAAATGGATCTCTGTAGCTCTCAATAAAACCAATGTAACTGTTAAAAAAAATAATAATAAAAGGTTTGTAATAGAAATTACAAATGGGAAAGAACAATGAGTCTAGCTCAACACTGAAATCAAGTCTATATCAATAGCCCATGGCCTATTTCACAGAATTGGTAAGTTTGAGTTTACTTTGCACAAACTCTGTTTTTGAGGTTTTTAGCTGTGTTCATCGCCATGCTCTGAAGCACTCATTATTACGAGTAATCGATCACAAACCAAAACTGAACCAATCAGCTGTGAGCAAAGTGGCATATATATCTGATGTAGTAAACTCACTCCTCCTACATTCAGTATATTGCTCCAGATTAAAGCACTAGACCAGGGCTGTCCAAACTCGGTCCTGGAGGGCCGCAGTCCTGCAGAGTTTAGCTCCAGCTTGCCTCAACACACCAGCTGAAAGTTTCTAGTATGCCTAGTAAGGCCTTGAT
Organism: Gobio gobio; assembly: GCF_949357685.1. Taxonomy (NCBI): domain Eukaryota; kingdom Metazoa; phylum Chordata; class Actinopteri; order Cypriniformes; family Gobionidae; genus Gobio; species Gobio gobio. The sequence continues at coordinate 25,449,005 of NC_137107.1, forward strand.
TAGCTGGTTCGGTTGTGTTTCAATGGGGTTGGAGCTAAACTCGGCAGGACAGTGGCCCTCCAGGAGCAGGATTGGACGCCCCTGCATTAGACAGTAAAAGAATTTGAGACAAAAAGCACCCGGCTTTCATCTGAGCCGATGATCTCACTTTGGGCGACCCTAGTTCAAATCCTGGCTAATGGCCCCTCCCCGATCCATTCCTATCCTCCCCTCTCTTTCTCGCTCTCTCTCACCCACTTCCTGTCCTCTCTACAATTACAAATCTGCATAAAGGCAAACATGCTGAAAAAAATAAATCAATCCGCTTTTGTTTCTAATTATTTATACCATGGTCAGCGTCTGTCTGAATATTCAAAAACGCATTCAAATTTATAAAGTTTTTAAAACAAATTTGCTTGTTTTCTTTTAAGCTCATTGTAAACCTATAAAAATTCAGTTGATTCACTTGCATTGATATAGACGTTTTCTTTCAGCAGCCATTTTTAAACTTTCTCAGCAGCAGCTGTGTTTATTCTTGCCTTGTACATGTGTCTCATAACAATCTCTGTATAAATCTTCAGCTGAGAACTAAACTGTGCTGACACTCTTGTGAGAAGTGAATCAAACTGATCCTCTCCATGTTTTATGTGTATGTCACTTTCAGGTGCACCTCGCTTCAGATTTAATCATAAACTCTGGATCAATAGAATGTTTATAACAAGCGTTGTGAAACTGCTGAATCTAAACCAGGTTGGATTTGTTTGGTCTTGTCGAAATTTTAACCTACTCTTAAACTTTTTCTTAAACGAGTTTGTTCAATTAGCTTTGTGTAAAAGGTCACAGGTCTGTTGAATATAGGTCAAGTACCTCTCCACAATAGGTCCTTTGTCTTTGATCCAAAAACGGGACCCTTCTTTATGGGCTTCGACTGAGCCATAGGTGAAACTGCGGATATACTCTTCCAGCATCTTCTTCTGGTTTTCATTGGCTGCATGAGCCTGAGACAAAAAAAAACTTTACTCAAGCTTCAAAAGGTCATGCTGTTCATTCCGCAATCCAAAAGTATCAATGATTCAGTGTTTTTCCAGGTTGAATGTTGTCATACCATGGCTTTTTCCAAGTTCTGACACACTTTCTCCATAAGAAAGGAATAATCGCCCCTCTTAACAGAGAACACAGCATCCTCGAATTCATATCTGCCACAAAAAGTTTCACCGCCCTTCTCAGCATCGCACGAGTCTGCAGATGGGAGGGAAATGAAGAAGGCGATGAGAACATTTTAGAGAGAAGGAAAAACAGCAGATGAAATCAAAAGTAATACACAACATATAAACTGGTCTTTATACTCACCCGCCTTCTCGGCAGATGCCAAACGCACTTCATAGCACCGCTTGCCATCTATTTCAGTCTTGAACAGACGGGTGTTGTAGGCACTCAGTTTCTACAAGAACAGACAGTAGTCTAAATGTGAGCGAGCATTATTGGTAAACTAGTTATATATTTCTGGTAAACAGAAATAGCTGCTGTCAGTGAGGATAAAACAAGATCAAGTTACAACATGGTTCAATTGGTTAAAATTAGCTATCATGCACAATCAATGAACAATACTTTTATAGTTTATAAATGTTAATTTACGAACTCTTGTTCATTGTTGATTCATGTTTTTTCATTGCACATTACCAGATTTTCATTTAAACAACACATATGTATGTAGAAATGAACCTGGATTAATAAACGCTGTTGAAGTATTGTTCATTGTTCGCTCATGACACCTAATGTATTCAATAATGTTAATGAAATGAACCGTATTGTAAATTATTACTCATATGCATTCCATTTATTTCATGCTTAAATTCAAAATGTATTCAACGTTTTACATTTTTGCCAGTATGCGTGTTCCCTGGGATCAAATACAGGACTTCATCTTTACAAATATGGAACATTATTTATCTTAATTATTATGCGTTAATAATGAAAAAAGATAACACTCTACCCCCCTGTTTCAAAGACGAGGCTTAAGACTAGTCCCAGACTACAATGCATGTTTGAGCTGTTTTAACTGAAAGCAACTTGCACTGTCATATCTTAAAATATGTCAGATCCCATTGTTTAGTCTCAAGACGCACACCAGTAATGTTTTTTTTCTTTCTACGGCAAGTTTATAAAAGCTACTTAAATGCCCTAATTGAGGCCTGATCCTGGCTTAATCTAAGCCCTTTCTGTGAAACCAGGCCTACATGTGTCATACACCATATTAATTCCAGTTTTAGGAACTATTGTGAATGTGCGAGGCTTCCGGTGTCAGCTGCTTCCAGTTATTTTAGCTGTACAAAAACACAAACAGTTATGCTGCTTGATGTTGCAAACTGGTGTATCATATTTATCATGGTAATTATAAAACTCACTAATTTGTAGCTCAAATCGTTTTACCAGCAGTTTTGTCATTCTTCTAGTTATCTACCAATAGCGGCTAATGAATCGGAAGTCTCACACATTCACAGAAAATATCGAAGGTGGATACCTTGGAGTCCAGAAATTTCTGGGCAAACTCTGCATCTTCTAAGCAGCAGTTCCCTGAGAAGTAAGTTGTGATCCCCTAGGAGAGAATAGTAATAGTAAAACATCAACCTGAGACTGAGCTGTGTAAAAAAAAATAAGAATCCCTTCTTTTACCTTATCACCCAGACCGAGCTGTTTCAGCTTGTCTTCTAGGGAGTAGAGGAGCTCAGAGCAGCAGCTCCACAGCGACTCTATGTCCTTAGGGCTCTCCTCAAACGCCAGGCTCTCCCACACCAAAGCCTTGAACTTATCCTGGATATAAAAAAGGCATAGTTATCAAACACTAAAACTGCTGGGATGTTACATAGAAGCATGACGGACTACAAATGGGATATATATTAAGTTGGGTATTTCACCTTTGGTAGGTTGGGGATGAATTTGGTGTCCCCAAACGACTTGTAGTTCCCCATGTTTGCATAAATCCCAGCAGCATATACGAGGAAGGCCTAGAATGAGATAGAGCGTTGTTACGACAATGAACACGGAGCAGATGTTAACTTTGGTGTTCGCAACAGGTCATTTCACTACCTGATATTCCTCTGCACTCAGTCCAGCTGCAGTCGCCGTTGCCTTCAGCTGCAGTGGCGCCTGTGCACGGAACAATTTTTGCAGCAGTACGTAGATGTTGGCAGACTCCGGAGACGTCTGGGCCAGCACAGCCAGGCCACCGTACCAGGACGCCCGAGAGAGGTAGTGTGCATACAATTGCTCTTTGGGAGACAGCAGCTTGAACGCCTCCCGGCAATCCAGAGCAGAGATCCCAATGTCATTTGGGAGGTAATACTGAGAGTCCACCATTTTAAACTTTAGGCAGCTTGATCCCTCTCCACTGAAAATTCACAAAAGGAATCAAATTAAAGGAATCACTGATGAAGGAATCACTGATTACATATCATACTATGTAAAAGAACCAAATGACCTGGTTATTATTGGGGATTCACATCATAGCTTTACATCCTGAACTTTATCTCTTTCTCTCTCTCTCTCTCTCTTTCTTTCTTTCTTTCTCTCGCTCGCTCACACATTCACACACACACACACACACACACACACACACACACACACACACACACCTAATAAGCCGATAGTTGAGTAGATTCGTTTGGATATGTACATCTCTAGACATACACAGTCAAAAGATTGTCATTAAGGCTAAAAAGTGAATCAGCACTGACACGGAGAGTTTCTCTTTCAGTTCTGGGACTTCACTGACCAGCTAATACTGTTAGCACACTTGATAGTGCAGGAAATCAAACAATGAAATCCCGCAAATCTGTGCGTGCCACGCAAACAAATATGCAATAATTTTCTATACAAATATACTATCATCTAAAATAGAGCATACGCTTTCTGTTTAAACAATATACAGTGTATTAATAACAGTATGTAACACAAGTTCTACCTGAATTGTGCGTTCACTCCTGTCAAAATGAGCACCAACGTCCGAATCTACTTCCGTTACTCATTCAATGGAATGACCCGCCCCTCAGCCAATCAGACGGTGGAGAAGATAACTGACTGGGGTGACAACCAATAGGAACAGCAGATGAAAAGAGGTTTCGATTGATCGAAAATGAAATAATAGTTTTGTAAAAAATAACAACTTTAGGAGGAGATTCTTTGTTATGTTTATTATAATTTATTCATATATTATTATACAAATGTATATATTTAATATATTTCTCGTATTAGTGGACTCAGTGCTAGCTTTTTGTTTTTAAATTAACGTGTTTATGTTCACTTAAGTGCTCAAGTGAAAATAATTTCCCAGCACTCTAAAATAAACATTATGTCAACAGGAAGTTGTCCGTCTGCATGGTCTGAACAGCATCTTGACCACCCAGGATAAATTATTTGTTTAATGTTCTGTGGTTTGCTTTCTTGACAGTCAAACTGGCAGATGAGAATAGTTCAAATAATGCAGGTGAATGGGAAAGTCCAGCCCAAATAGAGATACAACTGTTCAAATGAATCAGTAAATCAATTCACCCTTAAAACCACAATGAGTTAAGTAAAGGAACTTAATTCGTGAGTAGTGTTTTTTCCTCAAGTTTGAAATATTTTATTTTTTGGAAATTCCATAAATTTCTGTTCCCCCCACTATTCTATTATCATAACAAGTAAGTAATAATTCCCAAACATTAAAATCAGCACATTGTTTATTCTGGCCATGGGAGATTAGCACACTTCTAAGGGTGGTTATGGAGCTCATTGTGGAATCTAGGCATCAACAGGATCCCAGTGGCGCCAGATGTGAAGATAGTAAACTCTTGAACGGGTCAAGCACCTGCTGATGAACCGTCGCGTCAGCTACATTACGCAATGCAATGCCAATGGACACTTCAAAACAGAACACTCAGCTAGAGGTGTAATGCCAAATGCTCAACTTTGTAATAAAATGTAATATCTAATCATTTAAATAGTTTATTGTGATAATGTAGATGTCCTTTATCATTATAAGCAGATTAAAAAGAAAAAGATTATTTAGGTACACTGTAAAAATTAAAGGTGCCTCAAATATCCTATCGGATACTCAAGGAACTTCAAAATGTATTTTAAGTGCCTCAAAGCTCTTTCTCCTATAGTAGGGTTACTGGTGGAACCACTGACAGTCTTTACGGTTCTTGCAGGAACTTATGGGATCCCTTAAGAACTCTGTATTCAGTTCTGAGGTCCTGTAGTCACCTTTTCATTACCATGAGACCTTGAAGTGCTTTGGGGGAACTTAGAGGAACTCAAATTCTATAAAAGGGTTCTTGTAAGATCTGCAAACAGTTCAGTGGTTCCTAGAAGATCTCTTTTGTAAAAGCCAGCATCTGGTGAAACCCAGAAGTTCTGTGAGGCCATATTACGATGTACAGCCTGTTCATTATTATTATTATAATGTTGTTGTTGTTAACAATTATTAATAAATCAAACTCACACACGCACACAGTGTGTGTGTGTGTGTGTGTGTGTGTGTGTGTGTGTGTGTGTGTGTGTGTGTGTGTGAGAGAGTGAGAGAGTGAGAGAGAGAGAGAGAGAGAGAGAGAGAGAGAGAGAGAGAGAGAGAGAGAGAGAGAGAGAGAGAGAGAGAGAGAGAGAGAGAGAGAGAGAGAGAGAGAGAAAGACTTATGTTGAAATTAACTCTATTGGAGTTGATTTCCGGATTTCAAATTTACTGTGAGTTACACACACACACACACACACACACACACACACACACACACACACACACACACACACACACACACACACACACACACACACACAGTTTTTTATACTAACTTGTATATTCTATCCCCCTATAGGGATATAGCCTATATAGTAGGCCTTCCCCATACCCATAAACCTATCCATCACAGAAAACATTCTGCATTTTTAATAAAACATTGTTTAGTATGTGTTTAAAGCTATTTTAAATATGTGGACAAAAAAAAGTCTGAAAATGCTGTTCTTAGGCATTTTACCACACAGTTTACACAATTTGAATATATTTAATGTTTCAGAGGCCTATTGAAATAAACTGTGCATCATTATAAGTGAATATTGTTTACCATGAAATGAAATATTTTAGGCTACATTCTTAATAATAATAATAATAATAACAACCCGAAGAAGAAGACGGCGAAGGGCTCTCTGGCGTCCTGCTCGCGCGCAACGCAAGTAGCGGCGATTTGAAAAAAACAAACAAACGGACATTTCCTTAAAATAACCGCTTCATATGACTTTCCCATTCAAGGTGAGTAAAGTCGCCAAAATAATTATACAAATTAGATACAATGTGTAACACACACGGCCACACTTACATGCTAAAATAGTATGGCTATTTAAAAAAGTATTTTTAGGTTGAAAGTATTTTATTTTTAGTTTTTTTAGGTTTTAGTAAAAGTGTAACGTTAGATTGATTAGCATTTGTATAACCCCAGTTTTACTACAAATACCATGGTAAAATGGTTAGTGTATCAAAACCATGATTAATTTTATGTTACCATGATGTTATTTAACAATAATACACATTTTTAATCGTTTGTTCTTCGTTTTTTTTGTAGTATACAAACTGCTATGTTTTTACCCTAACTCTAACCCTTTCCTTTTATCTTTTTCTCTCATCAGAACATCCAGTATATTTAGTATTTCTCTGAAAAACAGGGTTCATTGAGCAGCAACAAATGTACGTATATTTCTGGACTTGCAAATAAAATGGTGTTTGTCAGTCAGGCCTTATTCATGAAACACAAGCAGAAAATTATTTAAACAGTCAATTATGAAATACATTTTAATTTTAATTAATTAGGGGTTCATTGTTTTAATTTTTATTATTTATTCATCAATTTAGCTATTTTTAGCAGATACGTAAAAACAAAGCCTGTTATATTGTTGTCCACTAGATGGAGCCACAGGACAAGGAAACTTTTGAGCCTAATCCCTTTCTATCAGTTTCCATCCCTTTTGAATGGAAAGAAATGCATAGATTTAGTTCATTTGTATAACTTTGGTGTACTGACAGTATATTTTTATATAATTGGTGTATACAAAAATCTGTGAAATGCTGATAGATCATAAAATGTTTATTTGCCAGACACGATAAAATATATTGCTGTCCATTAAGAATGAATTTGATTTGTTTTATTTTATTTGTTTATCCATTTCCTTCTTTTTTTAATTCAACAGTAAGAGGGAGTGATTTTTAAAAAAAAAAGTTTTTTTTGTTTGTTTGTTTTGTTGCTGTAACCGGTTTTATCAAATCTTAACTTTTATTAATAATGAGACATAATGATATTGTTTACAGTACAATCTGTATATTTTTTACCCTAACCCTTTCCTTTTATTTTTTTCTTTCCTCAGAACATTCGTTATTATTTCTCTGAAAAACAAGGTTCACTGAGCAGCAGCAAATGTGAGTATATATATATAGTATAAATGAAATGATGTTTGTCAGTCAGGCCTTATTCATGAAACAAATTCAGAAAATTATTTATAAATCAATCGATTCATGTACTTAAAGAAACATTTCAATTGAAATAATTGAATGAATGAACTAATCATTCACACTGGTGCTTGGACCCAGATGATTACCCATTTGTGACTATATTGTTTTATTCATTTATTCTAATCATCATATTAGAATGATTTCTGACAGATCATGTGCCATGATCCTTCAGTGGTGATGCTAAAAAATCAGCTTTGATCACAGGAATAAATATATATATATATATATTGATGAGCATAAGAATAATGAAAAGAAGAAAGAATAAAGAAATGACCTCTCTGCACTTGCCCCATCTTTTGAAGGTGTGTAAATAGTTAAACAATGACTGTTGAAATGGGCCATCATCTAATATAGATCATGAGACAAATGCAGGACAAACTTGGCCAACAATTTTCAAATAACCAGATTTCCCTGTTTTGCTAAAGCAAAAAATGGAAAACAACATGGCTGAATTGCACCAGCCAACATCCCGTTCTAAATGGAGGTCACAGATTGTGCAGGTGCTGTTTGACTATATATGCACCATAACTTGGTAAGTCACACACACACACACGCACGCACGCACGCACGCACACACACACACACACACACACACACACACACACACACACACACACACACACACACACACACACACACACACACACACACACACACACACACACACACACACACACACACACACACACACACTAATAGAAAACATAACATTTTGAATAGACATCTGTGTAACTATTAGTTACATCTGCTATTGAATGTCCACAATGACACTGCATTTACTTTATAACAGCAAATGTATCATTCCTAAGGTATCCTACACAGCAGCAGTATAAAGAAGTGTGTACTGCACTCATTAAGATGTATCCAAACTTGAGAGACCAAACAGGCGTTGGATATGTAAGATTACTTTTGTATTATTCTTTTTTAGAATTGTATCACTGCCCTAAGTTTGTGCTTAGGTCCTTTCCAAAACCACCATTCACATATGGGTAAAAGCTACAGTGAAAGTGAATGATAATAAGAGAATGATTAAATGATGTCAGAAGTTTCATTTGTGTGTAAACTTTCCCTTATACCAACACTATTATTAAAGGAACAGTTCACCAAAAAATAATAATTCTGCCATCATTTACTCACCCTCAAGTTGTTCCAAACGTGTATGAATTTATTTTTCGTTTTAAAAAACTTTGATATATATAGTTTATTAAACCGTTATATTCTTCAAATTTGTAGGCCTCATGGTCATTGCAGGAATCCTTGTATTGCCGTACCTTTTAAATGATGATCCTGCAGGACTGTGCGTGATAAACAAGGTCAGATTTTAATGTATATATGCAAATGTAATGTCATTGATGATTCAGATAATCAGCTTAAAGTTTTGCCAGTATTATGCCAGTTATTCCTAGAGATATTATGCAATTAACTGCTCCACAACCATAAAAGGCACTACAAAAGGCACAACAAAATGGCCTTGTATTATGTATATTGTTACACAGTAAAAAAAAATTCAGATCTCAAATTGAAAAATTTCTAGTGACCGATCACATCTACATTTTTCAGTTGGCCAAATTTAATTTCTGTGAATTTATGCAAACTAAAAAATGTTGATGTGATCAGTCACTAGAAAAGTTTCAATTTTTTACAGTGTAGCTTTGTGATCAGTTGCATTTGATGTTCCTAATTTTTTAGTCACTTTAGATAAATGTATGTGGAAAATGAATAAACGTAAAGGTTTTGTAAATTAAATTGTATCTTAACTACCTCTTTTTTCAACCAACAGCCTCCACAGAACCTCACACCAACTTTGGTGATTACAGGAAACCCATTTGGTGAAAGCAGCATTGCAGTCTTTCTTGATGGTGAAGAACTGTTTGCTGATGAACCTGCTGATGTAACCATGGGTGTAGGCCTCACTATGAGTGCCTACTTCCTATTCAACATACAGTACAAGAAACCAATTAAAACACTGACTTTTCTGCAGTATCTGTTGGGCATTCAGAAGGAGAGCATCAAGCTACAGTTGTGTTGAGGCTTATCAATTACTTAAAATGCCCAGTGTGAATATTCCCAGAGTGAAAATGTTACAATTGACTGCATTGTACATTTTACTGTAGTAGATTTTAATTGTATTATTGTTTATTTATATTTTAAAGTTGTAAGAACTCATATTTATCTTTTGCAGTTTTGCCAAGATGTAAACTCTTAATGTATAGCAATATTAACATTATATATGTGCTTCAAATAATTAGATGTTGATAGCTACAGTATTCAAGGTAAATATTTATTGAACTTTTCTATGAATATTGTTGTTGTTTATTAATAAAAAATGTTTGCTTTGCATTTGGTTTTAGTTTTTCATTGGTCAAAAAAATAAAATGTAAATAGATCAATTTTATTTAATAGTAAATAAAGAGGGGGGGGGGGGGGGGGGGGGTTACATTGGGAAATGGTGCCTTGAAGCACCCAAGGTGGTTCCTAAAGGAAGGGTTCCTCAGGAATCCTGGGTGGTTCCTCAGAGAACCGCCTCTTTTGAAAGGGTGCCTACAGGATCTACAGACGGTTCCGCCGGTGTGGCAAAGTGAAGAACCCCAAAAGGTTCCTCCAGGCACCTTTTATTTTTACAGTGTAGTGTTGTTCTTAGTAAAAATCAAAACAAAAATAGTTGGTTAGCACTAGCAGAACTGACATGCACTTATTTAATAATAAGTAGTCTAAGCAGCATTCATTATCTCAGTGAACAAAGCTGTGGTTAGAACAAGCCAATCACAAAAATCAAATGTCAATAAATCATAGATCCAACAGGTTACTGGGGCGGCACGTCGTTGCATGTTTTTTCTCCTAACCAGAGGGGAAGTAGAACAGAGCAAATCAGGCACCATTTAATGATTCCTTTTAGTTTTACTTTTGCTTGGAATTTGTTTACAGATGCCTGTGATTCCACTTTGGTTCTATGCCACCAAATATTTGCTTTGACCAAAATATACTTCAAGTTAGATGTATGCATCTGCATTTCAGAGATAAAGTGCATGGGAAAGTATCAAAGGACATGAGAATGAAGAGTGCATCTGCAGTGATACCAACTATGAAATGTATCCTTACAGATATGTTCGGGCAATGGACAATGGACTACTATTACAAGCCCAAATTCAAACATGGTTTTCAGCGATCCATGTGGAGAGTGTTTAACTTTGAGATAATGTTTCAAGCATTTGGACAACTGTGTTATTTTTCGGATTTGATTTGGGTGTTAAAGTTACTCAGCAGCCCTTTTGCAAGATTGGAGATTTTACTACACTCACCTTAAGGATTATTAGGAACACCTGTTCAATTTCTCATTTATGCAATTATCTAATCAACTAATCACATGGCAGTTGCTTCAATGCATTTAGGGGTGTGGTCCTGGTCAAGACAGTCTCCTGAACTCCAAACTGAATGTCAGAATGGGAAAGAAAGGTGATTTAAGCAATTTTGAGCGTGGCATGGTTGTTGGTGCCAGACGGGCCGGTCTGAGTATTTCACAATCTGCTCAGTTACTGGGATTTTCACACACAACCATTTCTAGGGTTTACAAAGAATGGTGTGAAAAGGGAAAAGCATCCAGTATGCGGCAGTCCTGTGGGCAAAAATTCCTTGTTGATGCTAGAGGTCAGAGGAGAATGGGCCGACTGATTCAAGCTTTAACTGAAATAACCACTCGTTACAACCGAGGTATGCAGCAAAGCATTTGTGAAGCCACAACACGCACAACCTTGAGGCGGATGGGCTACAACAGCAGAAGACCTCACCGGGTACCACTCATCTCCACTACAAATAGGAAAAAGAGGCTACAATTTGCCTGATCTCACCAAAATTGGACAGTTGAAGACTGGAAAAATGTTGCCTGGTCTGATGAGTCTCGATTTCCGTTGAGACATTCAGATGGTAGAGTCAGAATTTGGCATAAACAGAATGAGAATATGGATCCATCATACCTTACCACAGTTACCACTGTGCAGGCTGGTGGTGGTGGTGTAATGGTGTGGGGGATGTTTTCTTGGCACACTTTAGGCCACTTAGTGCCAATTGGGCATCGTTTAAATGCCACGGCATACCTGAGCATTGTTTCTGACCATGTCCATCCCTTTATGACCACCATGTACCCATCCTCTGATGGCTACTTCCAGCAGGATAATGCACCATGTCACAAAGCTTGAATCTTTTCAAATTGGTTTCTTGAACATGACAATGAGTTCACTGTACTAAAATGGCACTGTACCCCCACAGTCACCAGATCTCAACCCAATAGAGCATCTTTGGAATTTGGTGGAACGGGAGCTTCGTGCCCTAGATGTGCATCCCACAAATCTCCATCAACTGCAAGATGCTATCCTATCAATATGGGCCAACATTTCTAAAGAATGCTTTCAGCACCTTGTTGAATCAATGCCACGTAGAATTAAGGCAGTTCTGAAGGCGAAAGGGGGTCAAACACAGTATTAGTAGGGTGTTCCTAATAATCCTTTAGGTGAGTGTAGATGAACAATGTGACATATTTGTGAATGTATGGTAATTCAATATGTTTTTAATAATGTTAATAGATTATTTTAAGTGTTTTCTTCTTATTTTATTGTTCAAATATCTACTAAATCCACTAAATGTGTGTTTGTGCTTTGTTACTGTGTGTTGGTCTGTAGCGAGTGCCACAACCTCTTGACACTGTCTATAATGTGATAGTTTTTAATTATGTCTGAACTGCCAGCACACAGGAAATAAGAAAACTGTTTGTTTTATGAAATAATAGAATTGACAACCTTTTTTAAACTGGTAGTAGTTTTCCTGGAATCACGAGTGGACGTTATTCAAAACCAAATCTACAAGATCTGAGTTCTCAGAAAAGTAAAACACCATCTTGTTTTGACAGATGCAAACCTATTGCTGATTAATGGCCAACTGTCACATGGAACATGAAGGGAGGGTCTTAAGGTCCTTACAGAGAAAATGGGTATAAACACAAGCGTGTCCAGAGATTACAACCAGTGAGTGACCACTTGCCATTTGGTAACATGCCTGACATGAGCACATGATCGCTTGAGTCATCTTAAATTTTTAAAATGATTTCAAAGCATTTGGAAACGGTTAGGGATCCACGGAGAGAAGAGTGCCATGGAAAAGCTAGAAGAAAGCAAATATTCATTGAGCAGAAAAAAATGAGGTGAGTACAAAAACTAAACTTAATCCATGATAGTCACATGCAAATACAAAAGTATTGTTTCGTTTTTTTGAGTAGTGCCAATGCATTCTTTAGAACTAACCTTAGGAATTGGGACAAGATGCACATACATAATATTTCAGTTTCATTTTTAATTAATTTATCTTTGAAAAATGTAAACGCTTATAATGGCAAGGAAACAAATGTTTTACATAAATTAAATGAGGTCATGGACTTCCTGGTAGCATGCAAATAACTGTCAATTTCCCTCTTATCATCCATAGTATCTTTTTTCAAACGAATGAAATATTCAGATAATACCCAAACAGTAAATCGGCCAGGACATTGCAAAAGTTATGATAACAGAGGAATTTGGACAATTATTTGCATGCCACTTGATAGGCCTTCAGTTTTTTCTTCTGATTAAAATGCATACAATTAAAATGAAAAATAAATTCAAATGCGTTTACATTTATGCATTTAGCAGATGCTTTTATATGACTTGCAGTACAAAAGAGTCAATAAAGCAGTTGTTCACAGAGCCGATAATATTTGTGGTATACAATGCCATGTTTATTAGAAAGCTAGATTAGGAAACAAGCTAGAGCAGAGAAAAACATAATTGTAGGAATAAAGAATAAAGAAAATAAGTTTATAAATTCACAATGAGTTTCATATTACACCAGCAAATATCAGCAATTATTATTACCTTTATTTATTTACCTTTTCGGGCAAAAAAAGCATGTAAAAGCATTTGCATTGGGGAGGTAATATCAGAAGGCACGACATTGTATCAGAAGCTGCAGGCAACTGCGCTTGGTAGTGATAAGACAAAGTGACGCAGTCATGACGTCTCTTTTTCCATCAGTAACGGTGTTGCCCTCTGTCTTCAGAGAAAATTATGATGATTCCCTTCTCTGAATGACGCTAGTTGAGATTTGGGTCCACAGCAGCGTGCTCATACAACTAAAACAATGTCATTTAAAATGTTTGCATGTTTATGTTAAAAATGGACATCATCATATTTTGTCATTATTCAAATTCACCATAACTTAAATACAGGGTCTGCACAGAATGGAGAAAAACATGTTCTCGCTTGGCGGCACGGAGCAGAAGGCTGAAGGAGAGTCAGCTGTTCGAGGAGTTAACTGCACTTCTGCCTCTGGACCCCAACATGGACGGTCAGCGAGACAAAGCTTCAGTCATACGTCTCACAATCGCCTACCTACACCTGAGGGGTCTTCTGAACACACCAGACACCTGTACACAGGCCTCTCCTCCTTCAACAGGTAGAAAGAAAAGGGGTTGAAAGTAGAAAACGGGTTGAAAGAAAGCAAGTTTTCTAAAGGCCGTTGTGATTGTAGGAGTATCGGCTAAATCTCATGAGAGGGAGTTGCTAGATTCTGCCCTCGGAGGGTTTGTGGTTTTGTTGTCTTTGAATGGCAAGGTCATCTTCACCACTAATGGCGTAACTACACACACTGGAATTAACCAGGTGATGACACTAAAACTAAATGAATTGCATGTACTTGGAATGACTTTACTGGCTTCTTTAATAAATCCCAAATGTTTCTCTTCCAGATGGATTTGATCGGGAGGAGTTTGTTTGAGTTCTTGCATCCAAGTGATCACACAGAGGTCAAAGATATCCTCGCGAGACTGATGGGTGAGCACTTCTTGCTGGAAAGACCCGTTTTGACCATAAATTTCCATGCTGGTCTAGGCTGATTTATGCTAGCTAATGCTTAATATTTCAGGAAACCAAGGACAGCAGGAATGTGAAGTGCTCCTCAGAATAAAAAGTGTGATAAACCAGAAGCTGACTCCTTGGAAAGTAAGAATCGCTTCTTTCCATTGTTTGCAAATGTAAGAAGACCACACTGTTTGTACATATTGCAAGCAGCTTTACCTTGTAGCTCAAGACTGGTTGCCCAGCCCACTGAAGCTAAGCAGGGTTGAGCCTGGTCAGTACCTGGATGGGAGACCTTATGGGAAAACTAGGTTGCTGCTGGAAGTGGTGTTAGTGAGGGTAGCAGGGGCTGCTCGCCCTGTGGTCTGTGTGGGTCCTAATGCCCCAGAATAGTGATGGGGACACTATGTCAAAAAAAGCACAGTCCTTCGGATAAGATGTTAAACTGAGGTCCTGACTCTCTGTAGTCATTAAAAATCAAAGGATGTCCTTCGAAAAAGAGTAGGGGTGTAACCCCGGCATCCTGTCCTAATTTGCCCATTGCCTCTCTCCATCATCATGGCCTCCTAATCATCCTCATAAATACAGTGCCCTCCACTAATATTGGCACCCTTGGTAAATATGAGCAAAGGCACCTGTGAAAATAAATCTGTGCTGTTTAACCCTTTTGATCTTTCATTCAGAAAATTCACAAAATTCTAACCTTTCATTGAAGTAAAACAATGGAAAGTGGGGGGAAAATCTCATTATGAAATAAATGTTTTTCCTCCAGTTCACGTTGGCCACAATAATTGCCACCCAATCATTGCAACGTCCTTTTCCCAAGATAACAGCCCTGAGTCTTCTTCTATAATGCCTGAGTTTGGAGCAGTATATTTAACCGTGGGCATGGGGTACTTTTTTATCTGGTGGGTTTGCTGCCAAAATGCTCTTCTTTTTTTTTTCATCTAACCACAGAACCAGGTCCCTTTTGAAGTTCATGTCTGACAACTGAACATGCTGGAGTTTGTATATGGATGAGCGAGGAGGATTTTTCTTGAAACCCTCCCAAACAACTTGTATGTGCTGTTTGATAAAAACAATCCCTAAACGAATCCCTGCAATTCTCCAGCTGTGATCATTGGAGTGTCTTTGGTTAGAATTGGAATTTTGAAAACATTTTTGAATGAAAGATAAAAAGGACAATGCAGATTTATTTTCAGAGCTGCCTTTGCTTATATTTACCAAGGGTGCCAATATTAGTGGAGGGCACTGTATACTGATTGGCTTCATCACTCCATCTCCTCTCCACCAATACGTTGGTGTGTGGTGGACATTCTGGCGCAATATGGTTGCATTGCATCATCCAGGTGGATACTGCACCTTGGTGGTGGTTGAGGATACCCCCCCCCCCCCTCTTTCATGTGTAAAGTTCTTTGAGTGCCCAAAAAGCCCTATAAAAATGTAACAAATTCAATATAATGAATCTTTGCTTTAACTGTCTGAAGATTATGCAGTGTACGGGAAAGAGAAAGACATCGGCTACACTTGGATTCAGTTGCCTAGTTCTTCAGTGCAGGGTTCTGCCCATGCAGGAGATCACTGAACTGGATGCAGCGCTGAATACAAGTACGTTTTTGAGCATACACAGCCCAGACATGAAGTTCACCTACTGCCACTCAAGGTACAACCTTATGCATGCGGCCTTCAAGTGCATAAAGCTAACTCTTTGGACTGTCTTTATATTTGAAGCTCTTTTTTTGGCTCAGGGTTGTGAAGTTGACCGGCTTTCATGACACAGAGTTGTTGGGTCAATCCGTGTACCAGTACTATCATCCATCCGACTGCCAGCAAATCCACAAGGCACACGTTTGCCGTAAGAGGGATATCTTGTCATCTCTTTTCCACTTTGTGTGCTTAATTTGACTTGTTTTATTATTAACTGTGTTAAATAATATATATTTTTTAAACTAAATTTTACATGTTAAAGTAAGTTTTATTTCATTTTTTATTTTCCAAACCACTTCAAACCCAACACCTCAGGCCATAGGCAGGGAAACATGGATGGCCATTTTATTTTAAACTTTTTCCTATGAGAGGAAGAACTTTGTACATGTTTGGAATGACATGAGAGTGAGTAAATAATGAAATAATTGTTATATACTTTAATACTGTTCAAATATCTATCCGGAACAGTGCTCTCCAAGGGTCAGATGTCAACTGGGAAATATCGGCTACTGCACAGACACGGTGGCTATGTTTGGGCGGAGACAGACGCGTCAGTGGTCTGTAACAGTTGTACTGGTGTGCCAGAGAGTGTCATCTGCATCAATTACATTCTTAGGTTAGAAAATTGGCACTAGCAATGGTTCAATTCCCAGGAAATACACATACTGAAACTATACCTTACATGTATTGTAAGTTACTGAGGGTACTAGCTATAAAACAACAATGTATTAAAAATGGAAAAGTACAGACGACAATGTTGTCAAAACAATCCCCGTTCACACGGATCTGTGAAAACGATTAAAAACACTGTACTATTAATGCCAGGCCTGTACTTGGCGATGTCACTTTGTAACGTCACTGTTTTCACAAATTCGCGTTTATGAAGTTTACGCGGTCGGAGACTAGAACGGTATTGTTTGCACTTGCATCACTGTTGTGTAAATTAAAAAAATCTGTTTTTAGTTAACTTTTTATGCGTTTTGGCTGTTCATTTACACGAAAATATTGTTTTGGAGGCCTGAAAATGCAAACTTTTGAAAATGGGATTCAAAGTTTTTAAAAACTGTACAATTCTTGTCTTTGAAAAATGCTTATTTGTGAAAACTGTGACGTCATGCTCATGCGTAGGCTATCACGTGTTCAGTCTATAGGCACGTAGTGTTTCTTTACAAAGTGACATTGCCCACTACTGGCCTGTCATGCAAAATACAAGCATTTTTTTTGTCATTTTCACGGATCCGTGTGAACGTTTTGACAATGGTGAACACAAAGGAAAAACTATTCTGTTTTTAGTAGTACAGCCAGCGTTGTTGTGTAAACATGCCCTAAATGTGTAAATAGCTGATGTTATGTTGTTTTATTTTATTTTTTCACTTCATTATATTGTAGTGGAGTCGAGCAGCCCGATTTGGCATTTTTACTGGAGCAGACAGAACAAGCTCTGAAGCCACATGATTCACTTTGTCCAGAATCCCATCCTGCCCCTTTTCCACTGTCTAACAAGCAGGATGAAAACGGCCTTAGAACCAAATCAAATGAGCACAGTATTCCTACCATACCCCCAGAGCGAAGAGGTAAAAAGAATAGATATTAAAATATCACATGATATGATGTTATTAAAAAGACAGGTTATCATGAAGATGAACTGTGTTTTTGCTCAGAGGGTGACACACAGGAAGTTCATGACTGCAGAGAGATCACGCATAATACAGAAGAGTGCTGCAATTTCAACTGTGTGAGTACCCTTACAAAATGTACTGTGGTATCTGGTGTTAATACCATAGCAGTTTGACTACACACCATGCCACTGAATTATTACTGTACTCATAGACCAAACATATTTACACTAGTCCAAAGTTTGGGATTGGTAAGATATGTTTTAATGTTGTATACTATAAATGCTGCATTTATTTGATCAAACATACAGTAAAACAGTAATATTTTGAAATAACTGTTTAATGTATATTTAAATATAAATTATTCCTGAATATTCAGCATTTTTTTGTAACATTAAACATTTTACCGTCACTTTTTATCAATTAATGCATCTTAAAAAAAAAAAAAAACACTGACATGTACAGTACACATGTGAAAACCTTTTTTTATTTGCTGTGCTTTACTGTAGGATCTGTGTGAGTTAGACTTGGACAGTCTGGCTCCATACATTCCCATGCATGGAGAGGACTTCCTGCTAACTCCTATTTTAGACGGGACAGTGGACAGCGCTGAGATGGTCAGCGTGTGTGGACCGGTCTTTCTACCTGTGAAGAGCTTTACACACACCCAACAAAGTGTCGGCCATTATTTTCTAACAAACAGGTGTGTCTAATAAAAAAGATCATTTTCTGGTGTACTATAATGCTCTTTATGCATTTTGCAATCTATTAATAAACAATACATTTATTTTGTTATAGTTTCACCGATACTAACCTGTCAACAGCCAAGCAGTGGAATGACAGCTTAGATCGTGTGAACAGAATTTCAAAGGTATATACTGTGCTCATGTGCATGCAAATTACCTTTATATTACAGTTTGTTCCAGTCCTCCAATTTGATTGGTGGATTCATTCAGCACAGAAGTGCCACTACTGTATGTTGCTCAACCGTTGATTATGCTTATTTTGAACTATTTTCAAAAATAGACATAGTAAAAAATATTGTGCAATATTGTCTTATGCATTTTAGTGCAAATTCATGTCTTGTCTATTCAATTGTTGTATAAACATACAAGATATTTAATATTCCACATTGAATTTAATATTTTGGAGTTTAAACAACCCTGAAAATACATTCAAATGAAGTTTTCAGTAAGTAATCGGACTAATTTCTTTCTTGCAGGTTTATACTTATAATTGTAAACAGCATCAACTCCTCTCGACTGATCATTGGAGGGAAGATGCGCTGAAAGTTTCACAGCCAAACAGAACACACTGGAACAGCAGTAAGATCGCTTCCAGATTTCAATAAAACAATATTATTTTCTCAATTTTTATTACACATTTTCCGATTTCCACTAGATGGATCAATACCAAGGCAGTATCGCGGAGGCCTGAATCCACTTGGATCAAAGTTCAGATCGCTTCCAGAGAATCCCAAGCGACGTCTTCAGAACAGAAAACACCTTTCTGATGTAAAAACAGACCCAGAACTTTTGACTCTTCCTATTTTGAGTGGGTGGGAGTGTGAGGTCAATGCTCCTCTTGACCCCACATCATATTTGCTCCAAGGGACAGAAATTATAGCTGTTCTGGACCAAGTGGCCTCAAGAGTACCTTGGTGCTGATACAAGTCTTATGATGACAACACTTTCCAGTAATCAACACCAACAAACATTGCCTTAGTGTACATTACTAAAACTTGTGTGATGAGGGTTAAGTTTTCATTCATCTTAGGCTTTGTGCTATAAACGACTCCTTTCTAAAGTTACAGCGTAAGTAGTACAGTAGTGGCCAAAAGTGATGTCCGGCCAAGGAAAATTGACATCTTCAACCTTTTTTTAATATCACTAAAAATGTATTACAGATTTTGTAAGCATATTGCATACTTGTGCTTGAAGTGAATTTTTTTATTTGTGATAATGCAATGAAACATGCCAAATTGTACAGACATTATTTTTGGCCAAGATGAAATGAACACAAAAAAAATCAAGAGTATAAATAATATTAAATATAAAGACCGATTATTTTGTTGTCATTGTAAGCTTATTTTTCTGTTCCTTTTTTGCATAGTAAAATAAAACCTGTAGCTGTAGTTTGCCTTTTTTGCCAAATAAATATCTTAACCAGGTTTAGGGTTTTGTTCTTCAAAAATAAATCAAATATATTCCATATATTTTGATGGCTTATTCAAACTTTTAGGGTCGTTAAATTGCTGTGTTGTATTTCAACAATCTAGAAACCCTTATGAATAAATAAGGACATTGTTTGTACTTACACAAAAGTATGTCTTGATTCAAAAATGTTCATGCTTTGGGTTATGTATGGAAAAGGAACAAATGAGTGCAAACACACTGACCATCAGATTATCAAATAAAATGCTATAAAGACTTTGGTGCTAATTTAAAAGGTCTTGTGGGCACGGTGAGAATCCTTATGCTCATTGGCTACAGTCTCTTTAGATATGCTAGAAGCGCGCTGTTTGGTCATGCGAAAAACGCACTAATTTTAGGCTTAGACAAGGTGGAATGACTTGATGAAAAAAAAAAAAAATCTTCAGTATTGATGTCCAAGTTGCTACGGGAATTAATGATTGTGTATACCACCGTCAAAACTCAATAGTATCAGTGTAATTTATGTAAAACTCATAGAAGGTCATGCTGATCTATGTCAATAGACAGCAAAGCAGAATCTAATAGCTAATTACACAAAGAACAGTGATAGCTAAAGAACTACTGACTAAACTTATTTTATAATACGTCTTTTAAAAATATTCCTATTGTAAGACAAAAACAAAAATGCTTGTACGAATACATAAATAACATTAGATCTGTTAAATCGCAACAGCTTTTAATGAGGGATAAAAGAATAACGTGTTTTACAGAAAATGGTCTGAATCAAGAAATTAATCAAGGGATTTCAATTCACACACAGGACAGCGTCTGTATATACATCACTAGTTGCGACTTTAATCATTTAAGAGACGGCTAAAACGAGTACATTTTCTTTGAGAAATCTTCTGTGAAAGGCCTGTTCTTAGGTTCCAGAATCTAGATTTATTTTGTTATGGTGTTCCTGTGAAAAGAGGGAGATAAAACCAATTAACAACCAGAATATAGATAGAATGGAATGGAAATAGAGAAAAAGAATACATACGCATTCATGCTCTTCCCACTGCCACTTAGCACAATGTAAGGAGTTTTCTGAGACTTCTGTTTTTCCTGCAGAAGAGCGACGGTGCCCAGAGGAGTGTCACTGCTGCTCATCTTCTTCAGCAGCTGCAGGAATTATGAAAGAAAAAAAACACCACAGTTTGACAAGACAGATGGTGGTACATTCACATAAATTAAAGCCACCATGAAATCAAAATTGACGACAACAAGCGAATCAATTCCCGATGGACAAATCCTGCCCGTCATTTTTTCTTGTTCGAGGAACTATTTGTCTCACAATAGGGCAGATTAATCCGTTCCATGGTGACTTTAAGGGTGCTGCACGTTCTAATATGCTTGGAGATGTGAAGAAAACATACCGCCTCTTCCTCGAGCTTTTTCATTCTCCGTTCGGTCTTCATTTTGCCAGAGCCCTTCCCGTGGAAGCGATGGGACAGCTGTCTGAAAGCCTGGAGGACGACAAATGAAGTTGAGCACTTGTAGCAGTGATATCTAATAATGTGATGGGTGAAGAACCACATGTGCACAAACCTCTTTAGGGGTCAGCTTGCGACCAGATTCATCAACATATTCGATCTTGACATCAGGCTTGTAGTTATCCTTCTCCTTGAAATCCTGAGTGAAGCCTCTGTATTCCTCCCTCCTGCTGTACTTGTCATCAATATTCCTGCAGGAATGAAAAGGAAATGGGAACATCTTAGCTTTTTTTTTTTCAAATAAAAACGAACAACTGGGGAAAGTATTTCTACACCTACTCACATCTTATCTTCAATGCAGTAGTTATCATTTGCCAGAACTGGTTTTGTGGGTTTGACACGAGCCACCTTCAGCATCTGTGTGTCCAGCAGCCCTGAACGGGTTAAATAAATATACATTTTTAATAAATTAGACATTACCCATTCTATCTAGTTCAAAAACAGATATGATTGATCTCTCACCTTTGTTTTTGCACAAAAGCAGAGCGGCAGAGAGACCAGAGTTCACGATGGGCTCTTCATCCAGAATAGTTGTGGATGCCGTTGAGAACTATAACAGAGAAGATCATGGTAAAGAAAAGGTTTCACATTCCAACGGAATCGCTGTCAGTGAGGTGAGCGGAAGACTCACATCTGCATGGATTTTCTCCTCGTCCAGGTTGACGGTGCTCCAGCCCACGTTGTCATCCATATCGGAGTCTGACTGTCCACCTCCTTCTTTCTCAACATCCTTTTCAAAGTCCTGTGAGACAAATCAAAATCATCAAGACCTGCAGGTGGAGCAACATATCACAAGTGGGAAGGGTTGGGATGGGTTGTACCATAATATCCTCTTGGTCCTCTCGGTTGCCTGACAGCCCGTAGGTGGGGATGTCTCCAAGGGTACGACAAAATTCAGAGGTGGCATTGAAGACAATGTTGTTCTTTTTGTCTGGGTCATTGTCGTCGTCATCTGCCGTCCTTATTTGCTTCATGTTCTCAGCCACCTGAAAACACCACGTACAAAAGAAACAGTTGATTGAACGTTTTCTCAGCGTTTTATTGTTAATTATTGAAAATAAGGGTAACACTTTACAGTACTGCTTTAGTTTACATAAATATAAAGAATGAACAATACTTCTACAGCATTTATTCATCTAAATTAATTTTCATTTCAACATTTACTAATGCATTAAAATCCAAAGTTGTGTTTGTTAACGTACCGTGAACTAACATGATCAAACAACTGAATTTTTATGAACTGACATGAACCAAGATTAATAAATACTGTAACAAATGATTTGTTCATTGTTAGCTCATTAGTTAATACATTAACTAATGTCAACTAATGAAACCTTATTCAATAAGTAGCATTTTAATAAAAATAATTAAAGTAGTCTTTGGTTACATTTTACTGACTTGATTCAATGGGATATAATAGTATTATATAAAGTAGGTGGGAAGGGAATTATGGGGAATTGCACGAAAAAAAAGACACTTTTTTAAAATAAGTTTGCTTTTAAAAAAGAGGGCTGAACAGTAGAAGGAGTGAAACCCTGTAAAACCTACGTGGCTAAATGCTAGTGAATAAAGTGTGTGCCATTCAGGTCAGCTGTGAGAATCTGCCACGGATTTAACGATATCTGTTAAACCAGATGTGTCCTGCAAAAGTGCTTGTTTTCACTCAACCACTGCTATAAAAAACATGCACTGCAAAAAATGCTCTTCTTACTTAGTAATTTTGTCTTGTTTCTAGTCTAAATGTCTAAATTCTTAAATTAAGATACATTTACTAGATAAGTAAAATGACATAAGATTTTTTTTCTTCTTGAAAATTAAATCTAAACTAAGCAAGTTTTTGCTTAAAACAAGCAAAATTATTTGCCAATAGGGTGAGAAAAATAATCTTGTTTCTGATTATTTCTGTCCCACACAGAAATAAGACTATTTTTCTCACCACATTGGCAGATAGTTTTGCTTGTTTTAAGAAAACAGGAAAAAATCTCTTATGTCATTTTACTTATCTAGTCAATGTATCTTGATTTAAGAATTTTTAGATATTTGGAAAAAAAATACTAAATAAGAAGAGCATTTTTTGCAGTGTGGCCTTGTGGTTGAATTTTTTTTTTACTAATTTGAACAATTAATCAAAATGTGGATTTTTATCCTGTATTGCTGAAGACTGAAAAGTGCTGACCCTCTCTCCTGAGTCTTTGAGCATCTGTTTTTGTCTGAGTTTCCTCTGTTTCTCAAGTTGTTTCTGGAGCTCCTGCTCTGCTTCATCCTCTTCTAATGCAGTAGGCTCTGGAGAGACAAAGTCCTCTGAGAAAGACAAGGAGAAAGAGTGAGTGCAGAGAATACTGATGCAATTCATTTGAATTTCAAAGGGAAGCCTGACAGACAGAAACGGATGCCTTCAGAACACGAAAAATCATTAAACGGTTCTGTTACCATCATCACTAAAGTCCATGTCGGCCATTCTAATGTCATCCGACTTTTGGAGGACATCACTGGGTTTGCTGCTGGTTTCCATAACAGCATATCTAGGCTCTGCCCCCTCCTCCTCCTCTTCATTTTGCCTTCTACCTCGACCTCGGGACCTGAGTGCCAGAACCGGTTTTGGGTTGAAATAACTGTGGTGTCGCTGGAGTATTCAACAAGAAGCAATTGAAAGCTTTACCTGGAGCCAAAATCTGTGCTTCGAGTGTCATCTATCAGGAGGTCACCAGCCTTCTCCTTCTTTCTGATTTTCTTGACTTTGCGTTTGGTCTTCTTAAAGCCGACCTGATGTGACGTCAAAAAGAAAAATCAGTCAAGATAGAAGAGACCCTAAAACTAATCCATATGAATTAAGCAGAAGAGACATGGTCACTTTATATAATGAACAGTTTGAGTTTAGGCTGTTATTCTCATATAAACATAAATCAACTCACACATCGGTTGTGGTAAACGGAAGCTCAAGCATGTTCGATTGACGTGTGAGAACCAATGAGGTTCATTCTTGTGTGTTACGCAGTTTGAGCTACCGCAAGAGGTTTGTTTTCACGTGTCAAAGCAGGTTCGGTTGAGCTTGATTTTTTCGCTGATCAATGTTTATATGTGAATAAAAGCCTAAATTAAATATTTTCATGATGTAAAGCGATTGAGTCTCTTCAGAAAATGTGGACTAAACCGTTCAATACAAATGGATTAGTTTCACGATCTCTTTATGAACTTTTTGAAGCATCAAAGTGGTAGTTGAGTAGCTATCAATGGAGGGACATAAATCTCTCAGATTTCATTAAAAATATCTCACGGGTGTAAGAAAAAGTCTTGTGTGTTTGAAACCTCATGAGGGTGAGTAATTAATGACCGATTAATGAACTATCCCTTTAAAACCAAGTGTACATAAAAGTCTCTCTCACCATTTCCTGTGGCGTGTAGTATTCAGTGGCGAGGGTGAGAGAGGGCATGTCCAGAGACTGGGCCTGATTGTGCAGGCTTTCTCTGATGGCCTGCAGCTCTCGCTCTCTCTCACCCCCGACAAAACCTCCAGTACTCAGTCTGAAACTCTTCTTCTTCTCCCCCTCAATCTCCTCATCATATTTGGACAGCACAGACTTTGGCTTGAACTGGAAAGAATTAAAAGAAAACAAAAGGAGGTTACAAGACAGAAGCACACAGCGCTATCAGATTTTACATTATAATGTTGTAATGACAAAATTCAGTGGTGGATGACAATGTGCCGCAATGTAGAACTGTTCAGGCAGTGACGTCAAGTGCTATTGTGTTGCCAGGTGAGATTCTATAAGGGTGCTTTGCTTTCACACTTGGTTTGATTGCCTGGTCCAAAACAGAGTTTGATTGCTTCCCCCCCTTTCCCTTCGCTGGATTGTGTTCACACTGTATTGTTTGATTCCAAATGGTATATTCACCATTGAATATTGATGGTGCGTTTGCTTCAAAGCAGCAGCTGTTTACCCCTGTGCTGCTTGGTAACAATGACGCAGGAGAAGGCAGAAAATGCATAGCGTTGCACACCTCACTTTTATATTAAATTTATAATTAAATTTGTTTCCAAAGCATCAGCACATGATGGCACCTGCGTATATCTGCCACAAATGTACAGAAAACTTTCTGAAGGCGAGCAGAAATGATATATACATTCTCTCAGCTTGCAGTGTGTCAGTCATACTTATCAGGAAAGTGTTTGAGAACACACAAAAAAACATTTATCAAATCATACGTCATTAATAGCTTTTCATTCTGCATTTCAGCAGCGTACCCCAAATCACCTTTATGCCGAGTTGGGTACAGCTCGCTGGTGCGCAATCGATACTAAGGTACAGGGAAATTACCGGTATATATTTCATTTCAAACGGTACGATATTATGATTTTAGTCATTTCGGTATATGCTGCTGTTCCGAAGTTCAGATCGCACTAGATGGCAGTGCCCTACCCAAACTGATGCGAAACCGGCAAATGTGACATTTGAATCTCACTCAACACGCCCAAAACTAATTAATAAAGAGAGTAGAAGTGAAATTTGGAATTACTTTCCTTATAAAACTGATGATACATAAGATCATCTAGTTTAAATATCATGAAATCTCCAGCGTTCGTTTCAGCCAATGATGTTTAGATCTCATATTATTTGCACTTAAAGGTTTAGTTCACCCAAAAATTAAAATTCTGTCATTAATTACTTCCCCTCATGTCGTTTGACACCCGTAAGACCTCCGTTGATCTTCGGAACACAAATGAAGATATTTTTGTTGAAATCCGATTGCTCAGAAAGGCCTCCATTGGTATTTTGCACTCACAAGACCCATAAAAGGTACTAAAGACGTTGTTACAAAGTCCATCTCACTACAGCGGTTCTACAATAATTTTATGAAGCGACGAGAATAGTTTTTGTGCGCAAAAAGATAAAAATAAATAACGACTTTATTCAACATGTCCTTGTTTTCCGTTTGGGCCTCTGACGTGAACTCACGAAGCACCACGACGCGCGAGAATATGATGTAGCGCCGGCGTTTGGGCATCCAGGAAATGCACACTTTAGCCCCATTTTGACCACTACACCAAGACCTAAAGCATGATTCAATGTAGAATTCAACAGCTTAGATACAGCGCGTCTTCCTCTGCTTGTAAACAAAGCTACTCGCTTCCGAGTCATGTGTCAGAACGCCGGCTCTATTCTCGCGCATGCGTCATGGTGCTTCGTGAATTCACAGAGGCTCAAACGGAAAACAAGGACATGTTCAATAAAGTCGTTTAGATTTTTTTTTGCGTACAAAAACTAATTCTCGTCGCTTCATAAAATTCATTGTAGAACGACTGTAGTGAGAAGTACTTTGTAACGACGTCTTTAGTACCTTTTATGGGTCTTCTGAGTGCAAAATACATTGCTGCCAATGGAGGCCTTTCTGAGACATCGGCTTTCAACAAAAATATCTTAATTTGTGTTTCGAAGATGAACAAAGGTCTTACGGGTGTCGAACGACATGAGGACAAGTAATTAATGACAGAATTTTCATTTTTGGGTGAACTAACCCTTTAAGTTTAGGCCACAGTAGAATTCTGGTACAGAAATTCTACAGAAAAAGAATACATTTAAAATAACACTGGATGGTCTTCACTATTTATAGGCCTAAATTAAACAATTAAATGTACAAAAGGTAGTTAGTGACAGACAGCAGCATGTGTTAGGCTACTGCTGTCACTTATCTGATTTACTATTATTACACATGCCATGATGCATACTATTACACTATTTACACTCACGTAAGACATAACTGACTGTGTTTATGTAAATACTTAATAAAGATGGACATTGACATAATTTTGTGTGCATTTGACTGTTTAAAGAAAAACAACTTAATTAGGAATGTGCAAGCTCTTTACAGGCAGTTGGTATGACACAAAGAGCTCCCATCCCTATAAAATTATATAAAATCGCTTGCATGTTGAAATTGGCAAGGTTTAAAAAGACATTGACAAGTGATTTCCGTCAGCTGTCCCGAAACGAAAGTGATGATTTGGGCGCGCAGATTGCTTTTATAGTGCAGGTGCGATGTCTTTTGAAGCCAGAAGCAAATTGCTCATTTTGAGAGATAGAGAAGGGAGACGTGCAGTATTGCTGAAATTAATACTTCTCACAAGAAAGTTTTCAAATGACTGATTTGATGTGATAATCTATGTTGATTAATTTAGTAATACACGTTTGCTGTAATTTTTCCCGCATTGTAAACGCGAACCATGCGAGAGTGAGTAAAATTATGCGCAATACCCGCCCCCAAAATTCAGACCCTGTATGGTATCGATTTAATATCACTACTAGATTGTGGTATCGTACCAAAGCCAAAATTTTGGTATCGAGTCTTCCCTACTCGAGACCGAAAAACATTGTTTTCATCATTCAAACAACCGAACTCTGATGTCAATCATACCCGTGTGCGCTCCAAAAGTGCTAGTATGAAAGCGCCCTAAATGTGTTTTAATGCATTTAGCAAATTTAAAAGTGAACAGGCGATCTTACAACAAGCATGTCATCCACACTCTCATCTTCTTCATAAGCTTTATAATCGGGCTTCTTTTTCTTCAGCTCCACATTTTTCTCTGCTTTCTCTTTGTCCACCAGACCCACGTTCACCAGCACATCCTCCTTCTCCTCCAGAACACCTGTGAAAATCACCCACACAGAGAAACCGTGAGTGTGCCTGTAGGGGAGTGTGTGTGGGTGCTGTCAGCAAATTAGCAGATCCTTATTCATCTAAAGCAACATTACATGTATTCACCCTCACCACCACCACCACCATCATCATGTTAGCTTACCTTTGTCTTCTAGAGTTAAGACAACAGTTTCTCCCTCTCTGAAAGAGTCCATCTTGTGTTGAACCTTGAGCCCTCTGAGATGGTGTGAGCTGTATGAGTCCTGGTTAGAAAAACAGCTAAACTGAATTAATACATAAATGGATATGATATATAAATATGTATATAACAACAGTTACATGATCAAAGTTAGTTCCTTTCACTGGTGATTAAAACAGTGGTTCTTAACTACTTTAAACAATTATTTTAAATAAATAAATGCTAAAACATCAAGATATATATATTTTTTATTGATACATTTATTAAGGAGAACAGGATTCCCACAATCTTGGAAAACTTGTATTTGAGGAAGTTAAATCTTAAAAGTGTGATTTCTAAGTGTGGAAAACTCAGGTACATTAATAAAATCTTAAGTCATGAAATATAATGAATATCATTTTCTAGTTAGGCCAATCTCTGAAATATTTTATTGGGTAGAAATTGCCATTTGTGAGTAAAAAATTAAAATTATTAATTCATTAAAGCTTCTGGAATTTATTTGACCTATACATCACATTTATTATACATCATATTTATATAATCATTTTAATTGTATTATTTTAACAGCCTGAAAGTCTTTGCCATTACAGCAGATGTAGAAGAAATGTTTTAGAGGACCTTTAAATATTGTCTTGGGGCACTTGGAGTAAAGGTTAAGAACAGCTGGATTAAAGTCTAACAGGGGAACAGCAAGAAAGTGTCAATAAGGTCACACACCCTCTTTTCCTGTGCAAACTCCTGATCGACCAGATTGCTTACACCGAACTCTTCATCCATTTCCTCCAGGAGCTTGGCCTGTTAAGAGAGAGATGACACATAAGACAAATTAAAAACCCTGACAAAGAAAAAGCGAAACACAAAGCTAGCCATCAGGTTGTCTCTACAACGGTCTATTCTTACCCTCTTTTCTGCCAACTCCTTCTCCTTGGCTAGCTTGCGACTCCTCTCCACCCAGGCTGCTGTGTCGTCCAGCCATGGTTCATCATCCCCAAGCGCCTTCACCTTCCTAAAAACATAAAACAAACAGACTGATATTAGTACGTTGTATTATATTAGTTTCATTATCTGTTGCATTTGGCAGCAATATCCTACCCCAGTTTCTTATTGAGCAGACGCTTCTCTTTGAGAGCAGCCAATTTCTCTCTTATCTCAGCTTGCTGTTTGATATGGACAGGATTAATGGTCTCAGCCACCAGGGGCTCCTCCTTGGTTCCAAGCTCTGAAGAACCGTCAAACAATCATAGATTTAGAAGAAATGCTTCAAATAAGATAAAACAATGTAATACGTACACTAACATTCTACAGTTTGGGTCAGTAAGATATTTGAAATGTCTTTGAAAGTCTCTTATGCTCAAGCCGCATTTATTTGACGAAAAATACAGTAAAACCAGTAATATTATGAACATAAAATCTAAAAATGATTATTTATTCATGTGATGGCAAAGCATCATACAGTCTTCAGCATCACACGATCCTTCAGAAATCATTCTAATGTGCTGATTTGCTGCTCAAGAAACATTTCTTATCATTTTGGATACAGTTGTGCTGCTTCAGATTGTTTTCGAAACTGTGTTTTTTTCTTTGATGAATAGAAAGTTTAAAACCACATTTATTTGAAATAGAAATCTTTTGTAAAATTACAAAAAGCCTTAACTGTCACTTTTGATCGATTTAAAAGGGTCATGAAATGAGAAATCAAAATTTCCTTGATCTCTTGCCATGCAAGAGGTAATTGTACTGTAAAAACATCCTGTGACATCCTTATGACAATAGTGTGATGAACTTGCACGTTAGTGAGATGAGAAGGAAATAAGAGATACTTAGATTAAAAATAACATTACCTTGCAAAGGATCCTAATGCTAGGAATGTGGTTATTTATTTTCATCTATGTGAAAATCTCAGTAGAGCATTATTTATTTGTTCTGTACATTTCACTGTTGATTCTTTAGCCAATCAGTCACATTTCAGCGCAGGCTTTGCAAACAGACTTTTACTGCAAGATATGAACCTGACAGTAATGCCACAACCGTAAGTAACTGGGTTACTTCTAATGCCTGATCCGTGATCAGTAATTTCTGATTCATGTACAGTCAGAAGCTCTTTGTCTTAAATTAAATTAATGCTGTTTATGTGTCAGTAAAACAAGCCAGTGACTAAACAGTCAACTTCGCATTGTTTCTCTTAGAAGCATAAAATTAATCTGTTATTTAAATTGTGATTAAATTATACACAGAAAGCATTCAAAGAACGCTCCCTTTGCAATCGCTGGAGCCGTCAATAAAAAAGCACAAGTTTATCAGTGACTCTCCAGTTATAATCAATGATGAGGTCTACACTCTTATTTTGCATCATGTTGGAACTGTTAGTTATGATGAAAGCATTCATGAGTGCGCAGCAATTGAGCTGCAATGATGAGATCACTGCATTCATGCGCTCAACAGACTCAGATCTAAATATAATGCTAAAATCAACTAGTGGTGTCAACAATAATCGATTCGGCAATGCATCGCAATGCGGGGCATGCACAATTCAGCATCGATGCGGCTAAGTGCCATAATCGATTATGTCATCATTTATTTTCTGGCCTTGAGTCGGACAATAAAGTTTATTTCAAATGGTTCTAAAGCAGAGAAGAGAAACATTTCTCATTCAAAGCACTGAAAGCAGTGATTTATGTTTTCTTTTTCAGGTTTGAAAATGCCATATCCAATACCCTGTACCTTTCAATTTTATTTTATTTAATGACATTTATGTCAAAAATACAGGAGAGTGATAATACACACATAGCAGCCAATAAAATCTGTTGTTTAATATCTGACTGCTTGTATTGCCTCATGACTGATTAAAAATTTGCCTTGTTGTGTGCAGTAGAATTTTAATGCATCGCAATGCATCGTAGAATCGAATTGAATCGTTACCTGGTGAATCGTAATCGAATTGTGAGGGCAGTCCCAATGCACACCCCTATAATCAACCCTTTTCACGATTAGTTAACCTTGAGAGCTGAAATTTTAAAAATGTAGTAAACGATTTTGAGAGAGTTAAACGTGATACATATTTCATATGCAAGATGTTAACCAATCATTAGCAGTGGGTGTTTACACTGAAGTCTCACAAAAGAAAAAAAAATAGCCTTTTATTTCTAAATTATGAGCATTTTAGGTGTACAAAGCATACTAACATTATAAGTGCACCTCAGGAAACATTATAAAATAATTTTAAAAATGCAGTTCATGACCCCTTTAATGAATCCTTGCTAAGTGCAAATTTTTTTTTCCAAAAAGAAAAAAAAATCTTACTGTCCCTAAACCTTTAAAAAGTAGTGTATAAAACAGCACTTTGATGTAACATGGCAATACAATTCTTACCCTTCTTGTTTTCATTGAGATCAAGGGGTTTTAATCCTAGTTTGGCCCTCAATTTACTGCAAAACAAAAAATAATGGCATTTAGTGATTATATATACACACACACACACAAATTAATTATATTTCCGCTCCCATAATTACAAATGACAGTATGCTACAATACATACTTGGTCTCTTCAATGCTGAGTGAAGCATCACCACTTGCAGATTTGGGACCTGGCTCTGCAACAAAAGATGTTGACATACATTAATACCGTCCAATACCATGACATAAATGGAGTAAGAAAGAAATGTATGGGCTACCATGGTGAATTTTAGTAATAAGTGTATTTTAGGATAAGATGAAGGCTGTCTCACAAAATTATACACATGTGTGTTACATAAGGAAAACATTTTCCCGTAAAAAAAAAAGATACTTTAAATAATGTCGATAACCAAACAGTTGATGGTCCCCATTGACTTACTATAGAAGTCAATGGGGACCATCAACTGTTTGGTTACCGACATTCTTTAAAATATCTTTTTTTGTGTTGAGCAGAAGAAAGAAACTCTTCCAGGATTGAAACAAGTTGAGGGAGAGTAAATGATGACAGAACTTTGATTTTTACTGTGAACTATTCCTAAATGCACGTTT
Source organism: Gobio gobio (assembly GCF_949357685.1). Lineage (NCBI taxonomy): Eukaryota > Metazoa > Chordata > Actinopteri > Cypriniformes > Gobionidae > Gobio > Gobio gobio. The sequence continues at coordinate 25,481,238 of NC_137107.1, forward strand.
GAGCTGTTTTAACTGAAAGCAACTTGCACTGACATGAGATCTTAAAATATGTCAGACCCCATTGTTTAGTCTCAAGATGCACACCAGTAATATTTTTAAGGCACATGTATAAAAGCTACTTAAATGTCCTAATGAAAGTAAGGCCTAATTATAGTCCTATGAGGCTCAAACATGCCGTCTACGTTTTCATTTTGATGACAGTACAGAAGAACACCAAGTCAACCAGTTTTACTGTAGCAATTGTGTTAATTTGTCAGAAACTACAAAGTGAACAGGATGACTGACCGCTGTTGTCCTCGAAGGCAGGATCAAGTTTCTCTTTCTTGACTCGCGGCTCTGCATTGCTCTTCTCTCCTTTACCGCTTCTGTCTCTCTCTGCTCCCCGGCTGCCCCTCTCTCTGGACCGGGATCTCTTTCTCTTCTCTCGCTCTCGGTCCTTGTCTCGATCCTTGTGACGGTGTTTCTTGTGCTCACGGTGCCGGTCCTCGGGATCCCGGTCTTTCTCCTTTTCTTTGTGTTTCTTTGATGAACCCATTACAGCCCTGTTTACGGATTAATGTTCTGTGTCCCTCTAATGCACTCTAGTTGATTATAACACGGCGAAGAGGTAAATATTTACTAAATATCAACAGTACAAAGACATCGCAGTATCAGGACCAGAATCTATTATCCAAGTTTTAATTAACGCATTATTTCGCATTTATTTTTGTTGCGAATGGTAAACACTAAACAAACACGACTAACTACCGCAACAACGCAGTCGTTTACTGAACGCTGTGCTGCTCTGACAACTTCCGGGTTAAATGGACAAAAAGTGTGTTGTAGCGCCACCTACTAGTATGGAGGCTGTTGGTGCGTACCAGTGTTTGGTAAGTTACTCTAATAAGTAATTAATTTCTATTTACTAATTACATCTTCAATAGTGTAATTCAATTGCTATACAAATTACTCTCTCCAGAAATGATTTAATTAGGCTACTTTCTAAATCCTATATCAACCTCGACTGGTTGTGATTCAGACATGAAATGGCTTTTAATTCATTCAAATAAGTAATATAAAACTACATAAATGATTATTAACTTATTAACTCACCATATTACAAATGTGAGAAGGATACATAGACTGTATAAAACAGGGTCTTGTCGAATTCTACACTTTTTTACTTTCTTCAGTACAAACTAATTTATATGGTATGAGAATAAGGTAACACTTTATTTTACAGGGTCCTTGTTGCATTATGTAACATGTTCTTACTATAGTAATAACAGTAAATTATGCAAAATTTTCATGCAAATATCCCTCCAAATCCTAATCCTATAATAAATAAATATTTTTTTAATCAGTATGCTACTTAAATATATAACTACACTGTAACAATTAAGTGACACCTTAAAATAAAGTGCAACCGAGAATAATATTATGAGAAATATAGTATCTCATATAGTAGCCTATTAATTTTGTTGAAACATCATTTAGTGAAATCTAAAAATTCCCAACATGCAAAATTAATTATTAGCTTATAAAATGTTAATTAAAGTCAAATAAGCTATTTGTAAAATATAATATAAATATTTTAATTTATTAATGTTAGATATATGAACTTGAAGAGAAAGATTTTTAGTTCATCACAATATATATTCTACAGAAAACAGTGAGCAAGTTCAGGTGAGAAGAAACGCCATAGAAAACTATTATTGAGAGAAAGGAGAGATGAACACAGAAATATATCATTTGTATGCATAGAATTCTCACCATTGCTATGGTGAAAAAAGCAACAGTTAAACTAATAGAGGTTAACAGCTTTTATTTCAATATCTGTCTGTATAACTTCGGGGGATGAAGGTGACTTTCTGATCAAACAAAAATGAAGAGGGCAATTTCCTCTATTGATAATAAACATACATTGACAGAGAGCCATTTAAGACAAATGAAAACAGAGATTATAATAATAAGTAAAACAAACATAATGAAATTCCGGTCATAAAACTGTTCTAAACAATTACATTTCATGAATCAGATCCATGCGCAAACATTTAAAGTATAAATTATTAAAGTAATTTCTATGACCGATCGAACAAATCATACATTGTTCACTATTGCCATTCATTATTTCCCATGATTATGTTTTGTTGTTGTAATTCAGTATGCCTCCAACAACACCAGGCTATAATGAGGCCCACAAGGCCTAAACCAGATGACAATGTCTGTAGGGTGTTCAGGCATCCAGATCGTTTTGCCTCTCCAAAATGGAGTCCAGATCCTCTTGAGTTATTTTTTCCAGCCATTTCCACATTGGTAATTCTTGCAACACAAAGTAAAATGACACATATGTGAAACTCAAACAAAGCATAAAATTCATATAGATTCCAAGCGTAAAAATATTGTTTAAAAAAAAAAATCTACACAAAACATTTCAAATAAAATAGTAAAGCTTTTGTTTTTATCATTAAGCAGTAGCATAGCTTTTTAAATACAAAGCTGAATTATGTTGATGACATTTTTTGATTTGCTCCATTATGAGATAACTCCTAATTGTGTTTGGGCCACAAACCTTTAAATCTTAAAAATAAAAAATAAAAATAACATGAGACTCAATTGTCCATTCTTATTCCTATAAAACAAGAACCATTCCACAAGAACCCTCTCTTGTGAAGTCAACCGTGTTGTATACATTGTGACTTCTTATGCCATTTTTAGCATGCCATCCTAATTTGATCTTCTCATAATGACCAGTGCACACACAGCCCAACATCACAGAAAAACGAAGGCCTTTTTATGCATATGAACACGCCCAATTGACATGAAAATACCTTGTGGTAAAAAGTCTGGGTCCCTGCTGCATCATTTACCTTCATTCGATTTCATGAACAAGCTGCCCTGCTTTACACTAGCACTCCTGAGGAGGAACCTGGAGCTCCTTCCACAGCGTTAACATTTCTTTCGGGGTGCGTTTATGCACTAGGAGAACGTTATGATACGCACACGGCTTCTCCCGCAGATCCTCTGGAAGGTCGAAGGTGAGGAAACCTGAATGATGAGTGAGGGACACTCCGAGCCTGTGAAGGCACATTCCTAAGTAAACATCGTCAATGGGAAACAAGCTGACCCAATGAGAGACCTCCTGTAGACGCATGGCCAAAGCACCAGTGTAAACCACCCCACCGCCTCCTGCGTATGCCGGATACGTTCCCCTATAGAAGCTTTCGGGTATGTAATATTTAGTATTAGGCTGCCGATTGGGCCAGGCATTGGCAATAACATCCCCTACAATGAAATCATCCCATCCTTTCGTTTTATTTGTATGTGTTTTTTGTACTCCAACATGGTCTAAGTAGTCCAGCAGAGCCGTAGTCCTAACAAACACATCATCATCTCCCTTGAAAATGAAGTGGACATGAGGACAGTTCTTTGAAAGCCAGCCCCAGAAGAGGACATCCTTCAAGGTGAGGTTGAAGAAAGTGTCTTTAAAATCCCACTGCAGGATGTCCTTATGGGTGCTGCACTCCAACTTCAATAGGGCGCTCAGGTCCGGATGAGGCCCTGTCTCCGTGTCCTGCCTCGCAAGCAAGAAGACAGTACGTACAAACCAGCCTCTTCCCCCATCCCTTTGGATCCAGCCACTCCTTCCCCACGTTTCTCGGATGGCCTGTCTGTTCTCAAAGTTTCCAACTTGTGACTTAATCGCCATCAAAAGGAACGGCGTTTCAGAGTCCTGCCCGAAACATAGGTTGGGTTGCTCCACGAGGATAGCATAACGCCTACAGTGCATGGAAAGGACAAAATCCTTCATTTGTTCAGGAAGGGTGTTAAAATCAGGCAGGTGAGATGCCCAAGCCTCGTCTTGTTCACATGCACCAGTTTTCCCCATCTCTGGGGGCTGTATTGTGTCTAGGATTAGACTTTTGGACCTTGTGCCGTTACTTCTCAATATGGGGTTGTGCTCTCTGTCCCAAATGTGCTGGAGGCGGTTCCACAGTGCCCCGTCCTCTAGTCTGAGATTCCAGAAGGGCCTAACTGGGTGGGATGCAACAGCTCCCGAGTTTGCAGAGGCTCCGGTGGCAATGAAATGGAGGGGCAGCTGCGGTAGAGGAGGGGAGTAGGAGACGGCTACAAATATGGACACCATGATGTAGACCAACAGGTGACTTACCATCACACAAGGCAAGAGGCAAAGACATAGGATCTTTCCATTACACCTGGAGCGTGCCATGGACTGGAAGAGAATGGAAAACAATGAAAGGTAGTGTAAAGGGACGCTTCATATATATCATTACATTTCAGTGAATTACAAATGAGGAATCTCAGACAGGCCAAGCTGTTTATGTTAGAGTAAAATATAGGGCTTCTACCACTAGGAGGAAGCCTCTGAAGAATTCTGTCTCCATGGTTTTGCCTCATGAGACTCATTATGTGCGCCTGACCAGGCAACATCCACAGCATCCTACCGCCCATGATATTTACATCATGTACTTTAAGATCACAACATTTAATCTGCATATGGAAAAGCCTTGCTTACAGCACGGTTTCATTTATTTTTCCTTGGGCAACTGAAGTACACTAATCTGGGATGGCTCTTTTTTCCACCAGGAAAAATATTTCTACAGCGAAAACTATTTCCCACACCATTTTGGAATTTCACAATATTTCAAACCTACTTGGTACAGCTGTATTCAGAAAATACATTAGTTATAATACATAACACAAATATTATTTTTTTTAGCTGAAGTGACACATTCAACTGTGAGATCATCTATTATCCTTCAAAAATCTTCTGAAGTACTGTAGAGAAATCGTTCACAATACCTTCAGATTAGAGGTTCAGTTGCTCTGATGGTTTTAGCAAACGACTGTCATTTATCTGGAATTTTCTCCCCACGCAGTTCCCATCCTTTCCTGACAGGTCCTCAGAGGTCTCCGATGTCTTTCCATGCTGGTTGTGGTGTTTTCCAGGAATACGTAAACATTAAATTGTCCCTTTCTTGTGCAAACATAATATCCTGGTTCTGTTGGTGGAGTGTTGAAATAGAGCAGGGCTGCCTCTCACTGTCTTCACAGGTGCAGATTCTAAATAAGAACATTTGCATGCCACAGGTGATTTGAGAAGGCACGTAAGTCACACCCACCTATGTTACATGTAAAGCCTTTTTGCATAATTCCTGGTTTATACCAACAAGCCTTCTGATATTCGTTAAAAAGCCTGGACTGAGATATTATATGTGTTTCAACAGAACTGTTGAGCTTACAATGTGTTCTTGCTTGATCAGTGATGCTTCCTATAGGCTATACCTTAAAAAAAAAGTGTTGCTGGGCAACGTTTGATGACTCCAGAGAGATTCAGTGAAACGTGCCTTGAATCACAAAGACTGGATTCTTCCTTATTGGAGGTACAAAGTTATTATTATATACAAGAATGATTAAGCCATTTTTTCCTACCCAAGTTAGCAAAGCAAAGAATACAAATGAAGAAATATCACATGAGAGATAGCTGTTGGCCTGAATATCAGCATGGCTGTGATTCAGCTGCAGGTAATCACAGTATATTCAAAACAACACGACTAAAATTGGGATTTTATAGACCTGTTCAATAAACAGGATGTCAATGCTGAGTGACACAATATTGCTATTTACTCTGTGTTCACTCCGTCAATGAAAATGGTTTCAATCAAAGTAGAATAAAGGTTTTTGCTTCCCTGTGCAACACACATTTGTGGTGTTTGTTCCTGAATCATTCAGTGATTTGAACGATTCCGTTAAGTGAATGATTCACTGACTCACTCAAAAAGACTGTCCGAATTCAAAATAGCATAGCATACTATGTTTGTGCTACCACATAATGATAAGGGAGAAATATTGTGAGTAGTAATAAGCTATTCCGAATTCAGTTACCATCACTTTTTGAACAAATATCACTCAATCAACGAATTATTCACCTACTTAAGTAACTATGGGATGCTGGCTCACTACACATTGGGACACTGATGACTCTATTTCCGGTGACGTGACAACATCCTCATGTAGGCTAAAACATCATTACTGGTATTTATGAACAACAGCAGAGCGGATATCTTTCTGATATTACTTGTAATGTTATTTAGAGTACATTATGACAAATACTTTGCTTGTTACATATACATACAGCCTTAAATAAATTATAAATGTTAGCTAGATTATGTTCATTACCTGTCTAGCGATGTATGTTTATGCTGAAATATTATAAAATAATGGTTTGTATTTTTTTTTTTATCTATCGTGTCGTTATGTGTAGTGAGTTGCTTCATGTGATTTAAGTTTCACGCTCCAGATCTTCCGTTAAGGGAACATAGTGAGCATTGATGCACCTTGGTTTTCACAGTGCATTGTGCGACTTTTTAGGGAGTGAACATATCAGTGCACTGGAAGGATTCTGTGATTGAGACCGTTCGAATCAGTGCCCTGACTCGTGAACTAGGGAGCTGATTGAGACACACCCAAGGTAACCTGCAGAAAGAGTCACTGGAAAATCTCCACGGCTAATGAACAGACTGGAAGTCTGTCTTTTGGATCTTATGTCCCGAAACTTTGCGCAAATACGGAAACGCAGCTGCAAGTGCTTGGCCAGCAGGTGTACTTATTTGCTGGTCAAGCACTCTCAAATGCTCGTTTGCTATCCTTAACTCCTCAGCCGATCAAATTCAACTGGAACTTGCTGTTGTACAGTTATCATCATCTCATTATTATAGAGAGCTTGCAGTAAAATCAAATGCACCGATTACTCTACATTCAAGCCCTCAAGAGCAGGCTACAGAATTGAGTCATCAAGTTTCACCATTACATGGGGATTTTGGGGACATGGATCAGCAGCGTTGCCTTGAGCATTCTTATGCTGACCTCTCGCATGTGTACACGAATCCACACACACTCTAAAAGCCTTTGCCCCAGTTTCTTTCCTCATCCCTCTCAGGCACACTACCATTTTAGCTTTGTTCTATCATTTTGACTTTAATGCTGAAGTGGCCTGCATGTAGGCGCTCACAGGAGGGATCCCTAGAGGAGTAGGAGGGAGTAGAATAGATTGCGACAAGGACGCCGCAGAAAAGCCAATGAAAACCTAGTCAAGAGAGATCTCTCCAAGACAGAGAAGCACCTAGGTTTCACTTTGATATGAAAGGTGTCCTGTATTAGACCACACTGACTATTGATCCAAGCCTTTAGGGTGTCAAATACCCAGCGCAGTCGCACAACACAGCAGATAACAATTATGTAACTGGTGGGCTACGCTGCTGATTTGTCAATGGTAATCTGACAGCTCATTGACTATACTGTAACAACCAATAATTTCCAAACCAACATCCCTGGTTCTGAATGAATGGGTCGTATTTCGGGTGGGCTTATGGGAGGGAGTGTTAGACTAATGCAACATTCATTTCGTGTCACAAGCAATATGAAAAGAAACACTACAACATTACCAATTTGTTGTAAAAAAATTTATTTTGACAAATCATTTTAGCTTTGCAAGAACATCATATCGATGAGCAATTCTATAACAAGCCGATCTTCTTTTTTTTAAAGAGGTACGTTATTCTCATAGTCATTACCGGCAAGGGTCAGTCTAACACTTTTAATTGTTTTTGCTTCACAACAGTATCACAGTCTCTCACAGTAAAGTTTTAAACAGGAAGAAGGATGAAGCCCCATCATTTGTCAGTGATAAAACTGAAGTACACACAAGTATATGGTCAAACCAACACAGGTTGCCGTGTCCATCTTCTCTCTTAAGCAGCGTGGGCACTGAATTCTCACAGGGGAGAACGGCTGAGTCAGTAGGAAGGGGAGAGAAGACTGGAAGGTCAGTTTGGAGCAACATGCATTCAAAGTACATCAAAGTACAACCCTTGAGGGATCGCTATAAACCTCTATCCAAAGAGTCACTGATAAAATCGCCATGATCAAACAAAAATGAACATGTGAAAATATAACATCTTCAATGAGCAATTTAGCAGTTTAGTGGGTAAGAAAAGTGTAAAGTTACAGTAACCAAGTATGACAACATCATATCGCCCAGGGAACAAGGTAAGACGCAGCAGTTCAAACATGTTTTATCCTAGACGGCACTTCTTTTTGTCAATATTAAGATGCCAACCTTCAAAGCCAACCTTCATTTCAATATTTGGCACAAAAATGAGAAGATAACAATAGTAATAATAATAATAATTTAAAAAAAGAACAAGCGTTACATACATGAATAAAGTCACAGAAAGAATCAATTCACAAATTTTACACAAAACTTTACATTTAGTTCATTTCTATGTGCAAACCATATATTGTATATAAGATTATTCAACACAGGAAATACTGGTCATATATAGTATCCAGTTTCGACGCTTTGCACACATCTTATAAACAAATTCAGCTTTCATACACTGAGATTCTCAAGATGTGGACAGCCAACAGCAATTCACCGAAATCTATGATGTCCAGCGCTATTCATTCAGTGTTGCCAGGTGATTCTGGTAGGCCTACGCAGTATTTGTTTCTACAGTGAAAGGTATGATTGAATGTACAAAGAGGTAAAATTTCCCCCAATGTCTGGAAGAGCAAATCTAGGGTAAAGAAGGCATACAGCAGCGGCTCATGGCATTGACAAATGCAAGCTAACAGCGAAGCTTGAGTTGTGCCAATGGACAATGGAGGCCTGAGGTTGGGATTCTTGATAGAAATGGTAGGAAAGTTGAACTCACATTACTCTCGTGTCTCAACATGACCGGTACACAGCAAACACACAGATTCACGTCTTGTGTCCACACACACACACACACACACACACACACACACACACACTTTTGCGCAAACAGATATAACACGGAGCAAAACAAATCCAAAACATTTACAAGACTTCCAAGTGCTTAGTTTTCTTTCCATTGATAGGTGCTACATTGACTCGGAAGACGGTTATTGTACCAAAAGGCATCCCTGGCATTACTTTTTCGCTTATAATACAGTATATACATTTACTCGTGCAGGGATGGGAGGAAGGGGGGGGGGTAGGTGTCTGGCAGTTTTTTGAAATGGTAAACAACAAAATGTTATAAGAAATATTGGAAGAAGAAGGTACCTGATGCCAGATACCAAAGGATCTGTTTAGCATAGATAGTCACTTTATTAATTTAGCCAAAACAGGTAAATATGTGTTGAATTTTTTTGAATTCCTCCATGTCATTTCAATTCAATATGCTGTGGCATGTAGTCAATTCAAATCAAATTTAAACTCATGGACTCAAGGGATGCCGATACTTAATTCTTATTTAAAATTTTGCCTGTTTTTTAGATTAAGATTTGTCTGATTTCTCAGCACTCTGTCCCCCTCGCTGAGCCCTATTTATTAGGTGTTGCTTACCTAATCGTTTCCTCTGGGCATAATCAAGCTACAGTGTCAGACAAACACACTGTCAGCAGAGAGAGACAGAATAAAACAGTCAGCGTCTCACAGTATGACAAATACAAGCAGCTGACCCTAAAATAACAATTTATAATAGTATTTTACCTATTGTTGCTTCTTGCTCGTCAGACTGTAAGCCATGTCAGACTGTAAGATTTCAGTTGTCATTAATGTCAGACTGTACGAAAGTCAAAACGTCTTAAAAACGGATGCATACAAGAAAATTTGTCTGGAGCTTTACATCATCAATCAGTGGCCGTGAGCTGCATTTCATATGGGACTGAAATGGTGTCTACAAAGAAATCTTTAGGGCCCTATCATACACCCGGCACAAAGTGTTTTTTTGCTAGTTTCAGCCTGACGCAATTATTTTCCCGTCCAGCAAATGCATTTGTGCGCCCATGGGTGTGCTTGTCATGAAAACAGGGTGTGTTCAGGCGCACTGTTGGCACGTTGCTATTTTGAGGCAACTGAAATCGAACGCAGTATTTTTGTGTTATTTCCCCAATTTTGTAAGTTATCTGCTTATAACACACATAGGGACTCGCAGAAGCGCACAAACATTTTTAAATATAAAAAAAGGATTCCTCTCAGGAAAAGCGTTCAGTCTTTCCGCTTGTAAATTCCGCCGTGTAAATAGCGAATCCGTCATGGTGCAAGCGCAACTGGCTTTTAAAGGGAATGGTAGATGAGACTGATTGGTTTATTGCATGTTACGGCCAAAACACACCAATGACTCATTAAGAGAATAGGTACAACCCTTTTAGAACATTTTTCCCGTCGTTAAACAAGCAAAAGTGGATTCGGACATGCCTTAAGTGCACCTACGCTGTGCGCTTAGATCATTAAAATAGGACCCATTATGTTAATTTTGGTCATGGTTTGTCTTGAAACGGTCGCCGTAGAAGTAGTCACTCAAATCTTCGGACACTTGGTCTGAGGTAAAATTTCAAGTCAAAATTTCATGTCAAACTAACGATCAAAGTCTTCAGATTTTAACCTAGGATCAGAGGAATATTTTAGGATTTGCAAAATTTGTCTGACGGACAAATTATGGCCAAAATCGTACAGTGTGAACCTGGCTTACCATTTTGGCCACGATTTGAGACAAATTTTGTGGATCCTCTGATTCTAGGCCAAAATCTGAAGTCTTTGATTGCTACTTTGACATGTTCGCTGACAGCCGATTAATGACCATTGCGATCAAATCTTACAATATTACAAAATTCTGGCACTGTCAGAAGATATGACACACAGTCCTGTAGTGTGACTTCTACAACAACCGTCAAAATCCAAAACCAATAGGAGCGCATGACCTCATGACGCAATTAGTGAGACAACAACAAACCCCTACTTGCTCCACACACACACACACACACACACACATCTTCGTTTTTTTACAGTTTTCTTTTTCTTTTTTGAAAAGCCATGAAATTTAACACTAGAGCTTGTTTTTGTTGGATAGCCACAATTTCTATCCCACATGTAACTACAGCTCACAGTCACTGAACATGTTAATGCGTCTTGACTGCCGTCAAGTCTGATATTAATGACAGCTAAGATCCTACACGGCTGTGACAAGGCTTACAGCCGGGATCATGTTCGTGCAGTCTGACAAGCAACAGTCGTAAAAGACTATTATAAATCTTACTGTGTGCACCTGGCTATAGATGGATCGGACAGACGTAAAAATTTGGGGGGGATTTCTGTCTGGTACCTATAAGAAGACACCTTCACATGTCTTTACTGTAGGTTTTGTAGGGGGTTTTGAACTGGAGCATATTTGAATTGAAATGCAAAGTAGTATTCTTTGTCATGCACTGCTGGGCAGAGCAAATTAATGGAGACACAGCAGTGGTGTGTGAAGGCCCAATGGCTCAGTGAGGCAGATAAGAGCTCAGAGATGGCAGACAAACTCCTCGCTTGTCAAGACTGATGAGAAGAGGCTTCAAGGACCAAGGCTGAGAACTTGACAGTATGCAGGAAGAAGAATGTGTTTCACAGTGAACTGAGTGAACCAAGTCTTTTTCACAGAATATATTCCCATAGTAATGCATAGTCTCTAAGAGAACATAGAGAAAGAAAAACAAAAGGTAGGAAAATGAAGAAAGAATTCAAATGGAGGAAGGGACTCTGGTTTCCTTTGTGGTACGTAATACAAAACCAGGTTGTTTGCCTACAGTCCTGAGAGCACTAAAATCGGATCATGGTCAAATTAGGCAGGGTGTTTAAAATTAGTTCAGGCATTAAAGCTGATAAGGGTGTTCCTTTTTTTTTTTATATATGCCATGAACTGAATACCAAATGACAGAAAGCACAGTTTTAGCTACATCTGCACACTACCGTCGTGGTACTTTCATGCTGATTTTGCATAAACTAAAAATATCTACTTGTCATTTTGATGTGCAATTCTCAAATGCAAATTCAAATCATACTGAAGAGAGAGATTCATGATGATGACTTGGCCACAGTAATTTTGCACAGTAATCAACAGTGTAGATATTCCTTATTACAAATGTATATAGGTTCTGCGCTCGATTCCACAATATCTTTCTCCTCATCATTTCAAAACACCATGTGCAGCACAAAAAAGACAACAATAAAACAATAAAATTAAATGTGTAAATTTAAGCGGTTGCACTGCCTGTTAAATAACTAGTCAGTTGAATAAAAAAAGACAAAATTAAAAAAACAAACAACTATTGTATAGTCTATTGTGCACTTTTTCTTTTAACATGTTTTTTTCATTACACAGCACTTTATACAAATTGCCCTCAGTCCAATATCATAAGCAAGTAAAAGAAAAAAATATGATTTTTGGATTTTATCTGCCATTATAGTGGCCGGTTCATGTACCATGAAAAATGTCCATTAGTGAAACAATGTCAGAGCGAAAAATAAATTAAATCAGTTCCACTTCCACATCAACATCAGTCTCTATTGCACACCTCCCACACAAAGACACTAAGATGCAGGATTCAAGAAGTAAAATCAAGTAACAAAAATAGCAGTATCGAAAAAATTTCAAAGGCAAAATGAATCTTCATGTCAATGGAGAAATTTATAAATAGTTGGCGTGCAGCTAACACAAAAGTAACCCCCAAAAAAAGCACTTTCAAACGATCTCCCAAATCAAAAACAATCTGTCTAGAAAAGTTCTGTGCACAGTGGAATAGGAGTTTGAAGTTTGCTACAGCTCTTGGGTCTCGAATGCGATGCACGTCACAGTTCTGAGACTCTCAACACTTTGAATATTTTTCTGTGCTTGACAGTCTTAGAGTACTTTGATTGCATTTGTTTTCCCTCAATTAATCTTATATAACTTTTCTATTTAACCAAACTTGATAATAGTAATACAAATCATAATTTAAGTGAATTGAGTTGTTATTTTGAATTCAAACTTGGCACATCATTAACACAGTATCAAGGTGGGTAGCGCAAATATCCCTTTGCCAAAAGTAATATACTGTAAGTGCTATTTATATGAAACAGAAAGATTTAAAAGAGCGGAGGTACTGTACTTCAATTAAAACAGACGAAAGACTCCTTTTCTCTATTTCTTTTCAACTGCTTTCTTCTTCTGGTTATTTATATCATCTCTCTCTATATGTATAAATCCTCAAGCTCAACTGTTTGCTATTGTTAAACAGCATTAATCATTCCACCTCCTCTCCATTAATTCCATCTTCTAATTATCTCCTTCTCCCCTCTTGTTTTTTTTTCTTTCTTCTTGCTCCACCCTTTTAAACTTGTGTTTCTAGGCCACTCAGTTTGGGGGTGAGGATGCGAGGTGTTACCCCAGAGTTGAGGTCTCTCTCAAACTCTAGCAGCTGGCCCATGAAGTTGAGGTTGGGGGAGACAATTGGTCGCCGACCCCGCACATACTTATAGGCATCAGTCATGGTCATGAGGGTGTGCTTCATCAGGTAAGCAATGACAATAGTCGCTGAGCGGGACACGCCTGCTTGGCAGTGCACAAGAACGCCCCGCCCACACTGGTGCGATTCCTCTGAAAAAAGAAAAGAAAAAGGGTGTGGTATACATAAAAAACAACACAAACCGAAAATATTGATGACTCATCCTGCACTACACAGATTGTGGTTCAATCAAATGCTCTCTATAATGAGAATGTCCTGCAGTTCACCACTAAAGGCTATAAAGCTGTTTGTTATTAAAAAAAAGAAAGGGACAGAAAACTGCACTTGACAAGCCATTTCATTGGGTCTGTAAATGTTTAAACTATAAAACAGTTGACAAGTTCTCTTACCGATAAACTCAAAAACCTCTTCAAAGTACTGTCGCAGGTTCTGCTTGCTGTTGTCAGTAGCAGGGAGCCTTTTGTAACGCACCAAGCCTGTGTCCACGTGGTAGAGGGGAAGATGGGTTGTGACATTGACCACAAAACCAATGTTGAGACGAAGCAGTAGATCCAAATCCTCTGCATCCCTCTCGTTACCCAGAAAAAGGAAAGGGAGGATGGGGCTGATCACAGCATTCTCCACATCTGGGGTCATCACACTCTCATCAGACAGTGACGCTGGGAGGGAGGAGGAAAGAGGGAGGGAAAGGTGCACTGGCAAAAACAAAACAAAACAAAACATACTGCTGCTTACATTTGTTTTCTTATATTTCTAAATAATTCACTCTATGTGATCATCTTAGAGAGGTGTGCTGGTATGCTGGAAATGGATTTTAATGTTTTCAGATTCTTTTCAGTCATTTAAATATGGCACAGAGTATGATGTCATCAAGCTCTTATGTAAGAAGAAATCCATCCTCCTTATCTTTTTCCTGTTTGAAGTCTCATCACTCTTCCCCCCATTGAATGGCTATTATCCTTTAGTTCTTTTACAGAACTTAATTTTTGAGTTTCAATAAGACATAAAGCAGAGGATAAAACATTCTGAAATTTAAGAACAAGAATCAAAGGTAGAAAGGGTTTCATCAGTAAAAAAACTTTTTGATTGAACTTGAGTTACATTACAAAAGCATCATGGGTTATGTCCCTCTGGCAATCTTTTGAAGCTAGACTAATGAGGATTATGCACCCCACAGATTAACTCAACCAAAATTTTAATTTGAATACTATCAGTGCACAAAGTCGTATAGCCTAATGGAAGATGAGAAAATGAAATCAAGGTCAGTACATTCAAGTGGGATTATCAATGTGAAGAGATTGTGTTCCTCTTTCTGAGTGGCCAATCATCAACAGCACATTATAAAGATGTCAGTCAACCTGCTGTGTACTTGCGCATTAGCATCTTTACCTCGTCCATTTTCCTCATCTTGTTCTCTGTTGAGTGAGTTGAGGACCAGGTGGAGCGACTGTGCAGAGGGTAAGGTGTGTCCACCTTCCCTCTCTCTCTGTTTGGATTTGGGCTTAATAAGTGTGCAAGGAGCAGAGGGTGGAGGAGAGAAGGATTGAGGGGAATCTGGAGAAGGAGAGCGCAGGGACGGGGATTGTGGAAGCACTTCGTCATCAAACCCGTTGCCATCCCCCATGCAACCATCTGCTCCTTTGTTCCATAGCCTCTTGAGGGAATCTCTGCCCTGGTCCCCACTATTCCCTGATCCGATAAAATCCAAAACCGCCATCTTGCCTTGCTGAAGCCTACGTCGTCCTGCCTGATCTGTCAACTGGGAACGAGTGAACTCCATGAGATTCCGGCAGTCAAGGATTACAGGATTTCCGCCATTGCCACTATTCTGGTTGTTGCCCATGCAGGTCCTTCCTGAGCCCATGCTCATCCCTGCATTATGGTGGATAGGTTGGGTTTTAGAGCGAGTCATCTTCTTTGCTAGCTCCTCTGGCCAGATTGTACGCACACTGTAATCGTCATCATCAGGCTGGTATCCTCCCATGGTATGTGCTCCAATATTACGGCCCATGTTGGGAGGATTGCCTCTGTGTGGGTTAAAGGTCACTACAATGGGATCACTACTACAGTAGCTGCATGTGGAACTGCCAGTTTGGCTTGCTTTTGGATTGCACCCACTGACACAGCTCTGGAGGGCTCGAAGAGGTGCAGATGAGGACAGGGGAGTACAGGGTAAGCAACCACCAACCAGCTTCTTACGGAAAGCAGCAGGGCTCTCAAAACCTCTAGCTTCTCCAGAACAGGATGCACAACCTAGAGGTCTGAGCAGCCCTGTTCGACAGTCCGAGACAGTGCTGTTTGAAGAGGAGGTGTTGGTGGTGGAAGCAGTTGATAGACACCCTCCTAATGTCTTCAATCCCATGGTTCCGCCACCGCTGTTGGCAGCACTTGTTCCTTGGGTGTGGGAAAATGAAGAGGACGGGCTTGTACTACGACCGTGGTAGCCAGCCGAGTGACCTTGACCTCTACCTCTTCTACAACGCACCAACCTCCAACAGCCACAAGGGTGGGAAAAGTCAATCGTACATGTGTGGTCAGGACTGGGGAAGCCTCCTCGAGAGGAAGTAGGGGACAGAGGCAAAGCGTGAAGAATTTGGGGACGATGTTCTCTAGTGCGTGAGGGGCGGGGTTGACTAATGTGCTGGTAAGAGGAAGGGGCTCGGGGAGGGAGTGAGGGTGGAACAGCAGGGTACTGAGGGCTTAGGATGGCAGCATGGGGTAATGGGGCTGAACTGTGGTGACGGGATAGGCTGTGGGCGTGGGGCAGTTGGTGGCCGGGTCCCAGTTTGGAGTTTTCTTTGTTTCCTACAGATGATACGTCCCTCTCACTGTGCAATGGGTAGCTGGCAGTTGCAGAACAAGACTTTGTTGACAAATCTCTCTCTCTAGTTAGCTTGGATTTTGACTGCTGTCTTTGGGCTGGTACAAATTCCAAGACCCCTCCAGGAGAGACTGTAAGTTGGTTCGAATGATGGCTACTGTGCTGAGTCCTGTTTTGACTCTGATGATGGTTCTGGTGCTTCCCCACTGACTCGGAAGTCTTTCCTTTGCATTTCCGTTCACCTTGCCCTGGATCCAAGTGCAGGGACACCCGTTTAGTTCTGCTCCCCTTGATGCTTCCACTTCGGGTAAGACTACTGCTGCGGCCTTTGTCTATGTAAGATCCTCCTCGTCCACCTTGGTCTAAAGACACTTTAATGTCAATGGTATGCGTGTGCTTGTGAGGACTGGGACCTAAAGTTACAGTCCCATTGCTGTGACAATGGCTGGCATTGTGGCCTCTGCCCTCAAAGGGAGCACCTCGTTCCCCTTTATCTCTGTGAACATGGGACGATTGCCTGCGATTGCATTCCAGAGACAAGTAGTTGGAACCTGGATAGGAACGGGGTGGTGGGAGTTGGGGTTGTGGTAAGCGGGGTGGGGGCTCGTTGTGAGTGGCTGGTCGGTGGGAGGAAGACTGTGATGTGGTTGGTGGGGAGGCCACGCGCAAGGCCAAACTTTTTGGGCGCTGAATAACCACTATGCGCTCGTCAAGAGGGAGCGGAGGCATCTGGGGCTGAGCAAAGCTGTGTGGTTAGAAAGCAGAGACAAAAAAGGCAAATTAATCAGTGCTCATTTACTTTGGTACTTGTGTAATTAGAAATGAATAATAATAAAGACATATGCACATAGACAACATACATCATGTGAGTATTGTGCATACAGTTCATATTAGTCACAGCACACAGAATTACATAAAAAATTGTGATGAGGTAAGCACAGAAGACAGTCTTCTGTTAGTCATTCACAACCTTCCTTATAATTAAACACTGTAAAACAATAAAGAACAGCACACAGGGTACATCACAGACTTGTCAGAAAGACAAATCCTAATGTAACAGGAAAACCCTTCTGACCCATTACCTTTGTTAACATAAATGCCAGAGGTTCACATCTATCAAAGGCATAAAACAATCATTACAAGCACATAAGCAATACATGTAAAGAACTGTATAAATTGGGTAGCTTTGTAATGATGTCACATCTGGGAAATATTGACAATTTGGTATTCTATCACCATTGTCTTGAAGTTGCAGCATATTGACTTTGTCTACTTGACTGTTAAAGAGAGGTCATTGTTTTTTGCTAGAGATTATCTTGAAGATATCAGTTATAGTCAAACATGTAATGGAATGCAAATGGAATAATGTTATAATTTGTAATGGAATGTAAATGGAATAATGTTATAATTTGTAATGGAATGTAAATGGATTAATGTTATAATTGATCTAATAAAATAGAGATACAATCTGATGGCTGCACTAATCACCCCTCCACAGAGCAGAGTAGACCAGCTCATTATTCTAAATAATGACGCTTTCAAACATTAGTATTAGACATTATGGAATGTCAATGGAAAGACAATGAGAAGGTTAAAGGAATAGAACAGCTATTGAGCTTTTTAGTCATTATTTACTCATCCTCCGAACCCTAAACTTATAAAGTAATATTAAAGGGTTAGTTCACCAAAACATTTAAATTAATGTCATCATTTACTCACCCTCATGCCGTGCCAAACATGTAAGACTTTCGTTCATCTTCAAAACACAAGTGAAGATATTTTTAATGAAATCTGAGATATTTCTGTACTCTCCATTGACAGTCCACATAACCTATCACTTTGACGCTTCACAAAGTTCATGAAGAGATTGCAAAACTAAAGAGATCGTAAAACAATCTCCTTATGAACTTTTTGAAGCGTCAAAGTGGTAGTTGTCTTGACTGTCAATAGAGAGTACAGAATTATCTCAGATTTCATTAAAAATATCTTCACTTGTGTTCTGTAGATGAACGAAAGTCTTATGGGTTTGAAACCACATGAGGGTGAGTAAATGAAGAGAGAATTTTCATTTTTTGGTGAACTAATCCTGTAACCACTTTTATAATGGTTCTGCATTTTTTTATGACTCAAAAAAAGCTTCAGTCTTTCTACATAGTTATTGCATGAAAAATAACATGGAAAATAGGCTTCATGTGTGTGTTCCATGGGAAAAAAGAAAAGGGTTTGGAACAAGAGAATGAGTAAATAATAACAGAATAAAGTACCAAAGGGTGAAAACAAGAGGGAACAAAAAGTGTGTGTGTGTATGTGTAAAAGAGAATATAAAGCAGCACTGAGGGAACAGTTACAGGATGTGACATGGCTGGATTGACCTCATGTAGGAGGGAGGCATGCACAACAGCACTTCAGACATATACCCCAACACAACAGCCACACACATACACACACACACAGAGAGACCCGAGGACAGAGCAAGCACACCATGCTCTTATTTCCACATGCATACATTCACGCACAGAGCCTGGTGATGGTATCCTCATCCTCTTTGCTTTTTTCAGTCTTGCCTTTTGTAGCCTGTGGTGGTGAAGGGGGGTGGGGGGTTATATTGACCCAGATTTGTCATATTGCAAGTCAACATCACTCCAATCACTTTAACTCCCACACTAAACACCTTATCAGCAGTATTTCACACACAAACCACATGTGTAATGGGGTTTTTGCAATGAATCACATAAAGCAGCACACGCTTGGGCATCAGCATGTGCTTCTGTCAGAGATGTACCGAATCAGCATCGATGAGCTCAGGTACCGACTGAGCACCAACACAGCTACAAACAATGATCAGGTTTCACTGATATCACCACAAAGAACAGTGTGTGGTTGTATAAATACAGTAACGTTGGAGCAAAATGATAACTGAACCATGAAAACAAACATAAATATCTGATATTACAGAAAGAAAGGGAACATTAATTGCTAATTTTGTCCCCACCACTTTATAAATTTGTATATGTGACAGGGATGTAAAACTGATATCAGAGGAAGTTTTTAATGACAACCCATTAATGGAATTTGTTATTTTTATTGTTTCATTAAAAGCTATATTGAGGCAAATCAAATCACAGATCCCCTAATACTTAAAGCAGAAATGTTACAACAAGACCAACAAGTTATATTAAATATTCATCCGCTGGTCAAATATCTAGTGACCTACAAAATTTTGTGACAAGAAAGATTCAGTGAATTATATTAATAAATTGAATTTGTGACTAGAATTGGTCAACTAGAATAATAACTTTCCAATTCAACGTGTAATGAGAATTTTGAAGTTTTGTCAAATATACCATTATTGTCATTTTTTATTATTTGTGCATAACCTAATTATAATTCGTGTGTCTTTCTCATTTAGTGATATCATAACCAGCTTTTTAAAACAAGGTAAAGGCCACAATGCATACAGGCCTATTCACATAATTTAATGTATTTAGCATCTATATTATACTATACATTATATACACACAGCCTACTTCGGCTGTATTATACATCCACATTGATCATTTCCAGGCATGTTTTACATTCAAGTCACCAGTCTGCAGATGCATGGGCCTGCTCAACACTTTGCCTAAAGAAATGACTGCATCGTTTTAAGTCATTATAAAAATTGTGGGAAAAGGTTAACGGGATAAGTAGGTGAAATCCAGTGGAATGATTTCGCGCATCGTCACACGTCTTTACGTTCATTTTCCAGCTTCTCTCACTGGAAAGCGAAATAACAGCAGTAATCGGGAGCCTTTGTTTCTAATGTTTCTACAACTGTCCAAGCATAACTGCGCTTAATGTGACGTCTGAACAAACGCTTACATAGATGTATCACCAAAAAAAGAAAAGAATGATTACTAACACAACGTTATCTAGGCCTAAAATAGTCAATGAAAGAGAAAACAAGAGCGTCCGCCACAGATTTGCAACTGTATTGACTGTCACTTGTTAGGCCATGCTGATGCGGTCACGCAATTTCGGATGCGCTTTCACTGTTGCCCGGTGTCTCTTCGCCATTTGAGCTCGGTTTCACAACCACTTCAATATGAGTGCTAAGAGAAATTATGCTTATTATATTTCAAACGTATTTGCATTACAATTCGAGCGTTTTGCGTTGATTTTTTGGTCGTTTCTTTGAAAACAAGCTCCAAAACGTGAACTATTTCCTATACTGATTTTTTTTAATATAAAACAATAGCTACAAAAAAGCTCGCATGTTCTCACAAGGCGACATTTTGTTGAAAAGAAAATATTAAGTAGCCATTAAGTATAGGCTATATTGCCGGGAACACAGAGATAGCCAACATCATTGATTATGAAGGCCTCAAAAATAAAACAAGGAGGAGAAATGACTTACGTTATAATCTGTACGTCCGCTGTATCGTCATTACTTGTGATAAATTAGAGCCTTGTGTTTCTCCGCGCGACAATTCCGCTCCAGTGCCGCGAGACATTTACATAGCTGCGGTTATCTATGGTCTGCCTTAGTGTACGGGTTACACTTTAAAAATCCAGTGATGTCCATCAGTATACGACATTCGGGCAGTTTATCCTCATACTGTTCAACGCGTTTGACTTCATCAGTGTGGACAATAAACACATTCACAATGTGTACGCCAGCGCAATGCAATGTGCGCTTCTGTATACTGTGCTTGTGCATGAGACAGCGCGCTGTGTGGGGGGGGGGCGGGGTTTCTGTGTAGGTGACATCATCCTAGACCAATGACAAACAAAATGTGACGAAATGCTGGCCAAATAACGTAGCTGCAGCAAAACATGTTAAGATATTATTTATACATCTCCTGCAATCTTTTACAGGAATAATTTATTTAAACATTTAAATTGGAAAAATGTATTGCCTCACTAATAAAGTAAAAGAAGTGTCTTTCAAAATAATAAATACAATTTACCGTGTTTAATATTTTATGATTAAATATAAAATGAATATTGACACAATATTCTAATTTTGCCAAGTTCACGCAGAAACTGTTTATCATTTTTTGAACAACTTTTGAAAAATGTTGACACATTTATTAAAGATAATATCCAGCAAGATATATCAGTAACCTTTAAAGACATGTTTTGTTGTTGTTGGATACTTTGTCTCTGACCACACTAAAACAAAGCTTGCTTTGTTATAAATTTATTTTATTTTCTTGACAAATCCTATATCCATAAATGTAAATTCACCAACAAACCAATTTTTCTTGTTTTTTTAAAGAATTTTAAATGTAGCCTACCTTAACCCTATTTCATCCTCAGTAAATAAAAAGCAAGTAAAACAACCTCAATTTGTAATTTAATTTGTACACTTTAACTGATATATAAAATAATATCTCACCCTCATGGTCTTTTTTCTATCTTCTCCTATTTTACCCTTGTTATTTTTCTTTTTTAGCAAATTATTGTTAAAAAAATTCTCTCCTGTATGTTCAGATGACATTGAACATTTTGTTGATACATTTTGTGTATTGTATACAAAGTTGTATATCATTAATATCATATCTACTGTTTGCAATCAATAAATGCTATTTTTACATGATAACCATTATCATGGAGAAAATATATTTTCAAAAAAGTTTAAAAATTTGAAGTTTCAAAATGGTGAAGAGCAAGCTGATCACTTGGGGCCCTGAGTCCAAAGTGCAAGCATATCACTAGGACCCCCGGCTACTATTTTTTGTTTGTTTGTCATAAAATGACAAAAACACAGGCTTATTTTTAAAGCCAAATTCACTTTGTCCTATTTAGGGATCTAATAGTTCATCACTCCAAACCTGTATTTATTTATGTATTAATTGCAGAACACAAAAAGAAGTATATATTTTAAAGAATGTTTGTGGAAACAAAATGTAATTTTGGGCGAACTGTCTCTTTAAGAGAGAAGGGGTCTTGCCACTAGGGGTGGTGGGGAGGGGACCCTCTAAAGGCATCACCACGAGACCATAATCATAATCACATGCAACTATGTTCCTCACTGGAAAACTGAAAAGTGCTTTTTTCTTGTTTGCTTTACACCATTTTATCCCACCAAACGCCTAGAGATGGCAGCAAAGTGTTCATTCCTTCATTCACTGTCCAATAAAAGGGCATGATCAGGTGGCAAAAAATGTGTAGGCCTATGTAATATAAACCAATAGAGAAGATAATAGATTCACCTGCTATAGGTTTCCTAAAGTGAAATATTTCAATGCTATTTTCCCTGTTCCTCTAATCTAATTTCCCAATTCTCTTCCTATGTGTCAAATGAGAATGTTTTGCAATTTGGCAATAATCCCAAAGAGCATAGGCTTTGAAAGAATAAGATCCCACTCTCCCTTTAGAGTTCACTCCAAAGACACATGACACATAAATGACCATGTCTTAATGCACATAAAATCACAGCAATAATGAACCTAAATAACTTCGAGCTCTGACTTGTACCACCTGATTGATCGGATTAATTTTGGTGTTCGAAGTTCAAGGACATGAACAACTCCTAGTCGAACGTCACGGATTGCCATCTCTTACGATAATTAGGACATGGCATGAACACAGCATAAGATAATTGTTTAGGTTGAAGCGCTTGGGACGGTGACATCTATCTACAACTCTGCATGGCCTTATGGGATGTGCCGATGACGTGTGATGTCTGCTCGAGCAGGGTGCGCAGAGGTATGGAAATACAGGTTGACAGGCAGATAGGACATCCTATCATTGTATTTAGACCGAATGCAATGATTGGACAAACATTTTTGATCCCGAGACTTCCACAGACAATATATGTAAATTTTTGTTATCAATATTTAGACCACTTCTATTATTGATTGCTATCAGGAAGTGAAGAGAGTTTTTTTAACCAGTATAACAAAAAGTGTTTATGATGCCTACCCTATCTTTAAAGTCACCACAAAATCTCTTTTCTTATGAGGTGTTTACTGGCGCGAGGGTGGGACAACCTGTCACTCACATGAGATCACAGCAAAAGCAAACCACAACAATACAAACAATTGCGATGGACAAAATTAAGTCTAGTCCTATATCTTTTCTTGTTCATGAAGCTGTTTCAACATTAGGAGGAAAAAACTTTCGCAATTTTTGTTTCATGCCGACTTTGCACTTATTTCTATTTCACTGCCTTATGACGGTACAGTAGAAATTTATTCTGGCAGTTATATGCAGACGCAGAAGCACAAATGCAAACAACAGATGACAGTAGAAATAATCTATTCACAGGTGTATTTGGCATCCATGATTAATTTAACTTTAGTGCTCTCTAACATGGCTGCCAACATGAAGGAACCCATCCCATGTAGAATAAAACCTCTTTATGATCTGGAGTCTTCATTTTATGTGATTTATTTGAAATCTTTTGATTTTATTTTAGATTTCTTAAGTTTTCACACACACACACACACACACACACACACACACACACACACACACACACACACACACACACACACACACACACACACACACACACACACACACACACACACACACACACACACACACACACACACACACACAATGAGGTTCAATTTAGAGTTTGTTTTCTGTTTCTTTCATTGACCTAACACAAAACAACTGACATCTATGTCCTGTGATATTATTATTATAGCTTATAATAAAATACGTTTTTGCATGACGATTATATATACCGGTAATACTTTAGCTTTAAAACCCTGTGTGCATGAAAGACTTTTATTTTAAAGCTAAGTGTGAGAGAGCCAGAGGAAGTCGACCCACAGCCTTGGTTTCTCATTTCTCTTGAACGCAAACAACACTGGCGTCCGGGCGCTGCTGCGGTACCAGTCGTGACCGCCCGACTGCTCGGTTTCTCACGGCTCACAGATGTAATTTGTCGCGTACCACGGACTGGAACCGACCAATTTACACCCATTCACAACCGGGCCACGGTTAGGACATATTCTTACAATAATACTGTCAAAATATCAGCGACTTTTTCGAAGTCACCCGGCCAGCTAACGCGCGTTAGCAGGTTAGATGTGATTTTCAGAGGCGCAGAGAGCCAGTATACGAGCAGCTCCGCGATGTTTTTGTGCTTGGATCGTTAGTTTGTGACATTGAGACGATATCAACTGTTTGATTTGGTTTTGAAACGGACATGTTGACACCTGTGTGACGGATCATTACTCGGAGTAACGCTGATCTGAGCGCTGCTGAGTTGGCTAACTGGAAGGAGCAGCTCAATAACTTGCCCTAAAGTTTTTGTTTGTGCTAAGCGGGACTTCCATATGTCTTTCCTCGGGCTTGTAAAGAGGACAACAGGACTTAAGCTTTGACATTACAGATGCACAATAATATACAGCGGAACATTTATAGTTAGGGCTAAATTAGGGACCCTTTTGCCACCCGGCCTAATAAAACTTGTGAGTCCTCGGACTCGATTTTGCACATTTGTGCTGGGAACAATTTGTTGTATTTCATTAGCTGACGGGTTCAAATGAATCTGGCTATGTTTTAATGCTGCAATTCCCCTGAAAACTCACTATAGTTTAACCGCAGAAAATCACATAGGAAGTTGACATTCAATGTTGACACCCGCCGATAGGGTTAGTCGATAGTTTTCAGTAAAATTCGTCTTCCTTCCGAAATTAGTAAACAAACTATGACTTAATGACAGGACTTTTTTAACTAATCTGTGCTGGTTTGGGGGTCTCACTACCCAGCTCAGGAGCTCTTTACAAGTTGGACTTTGGGTACTTCTCATCGTGCTGTGCCGATGCCACATTTGATTGAATTGTGAGAGCTGTGAACACGTTCAGTTTCAGAAAACAAACTGCCAAATTCAACCTCAGAATATGTCGACGAGGACACCACTGTTACCCATGATTGACCACACCACTGGCCAGGTGAGTGTTTTCAAAAACATGCTAGTTTTGCTTGTTTACACATTACTTTGTATAACAAGCTTTGTTTTCTTTCATTACTATATTGTCATGTCAGATCATGGCCTAGTTAACTAGAATAAAATACAGAAGCTTATGATTCTCTAGTTTGCATGGCAGTTTTTCACTGCAAAATGATGTAATACGAAAATGCTTTTTATTATTGTTGTACACTACAAACAGGAAACCGCACTACAGTCTTGACTAATAGTTTTCGTCTTTACCACAAATAGAAGAGGCTTGTTTTGAGATGCCATGAGTTAATTCTAGATATTACTTCGACGTGTTGTCATGATTTCCTTTTGTTAGTGTTTGAGAAGATATACATCACCAGTTTACTTTCGGTGCCATTTCAAGTTAAGTGGTTGAGATGAATTCAGTGAAAATTATGTATAAATGTGTATTTGCCTTGTTCTGCTTTTTACTTGGTCAAATTTATTTGTATTGATCAATACACATCATTTCAATGCAGATTTTTATAGAAAATCCTAATAATATACAGTCATATACATTTTGCGACAATATAAACAATCAAACAGTTGCCATCTCTTTAGACAGGTCACTGTGATTTTACTAGTGCTGGGCGGTATGACCAAAAATGTATATCAAGGTATTTTTCTAAATTATATCGGTTTCACGGTATATGACGGTATTTTTTCCCCTATGCATGACAGGGTGTTAATCACATTTTCTACTGATTGAGAGAGGAAATACTGCAGGAGATTGACTAGAATACCCTGTTTTACTGTCATGACGAGTGAATGTTGTAGAAAAATTCCACACTAGAGTTAATAGGTCTACAGGTTAACAAAATGATGCTGTGGAGAGACAACAAACAATAAAACACAGACCTGCAACACGTTTAGAATCATACTTACAGACACCTGAATATTAAAAGTTGAGTTGAGGGCACCTTAAGCATTTTAAAAATCTAACCCTCTATAACAACAAACTGCCAAAACGAAGAGAAATGAGGATATTAGCAATACATTTAACAGGACTCTCGGAACGAATGACACACATCAATTTAACACAGAAAGAATAAAGCAGTTACTTTTTGGCCCATTCTTCTTTGAATTGTCAGTTTATTTATTAACTTACATCGTCTTTTGAATAATCCATCGTGTCAGCGCGTTCGTGATCAGACATAGGTTATCAGTGTAATCAGTGCATACATTTCATTTAAATAAGACGTGATGAAATATGCGCGCATACACACTTCTGGTTCATGTCTAGAGCACTAGAGTTTTTGAAATATGTCCATAAAAATTTTAAACGCACTTGCTCCGGTCTATATCAGTGCTATATGATCCATGTGGTGGGCGTTGTTAAACTCATCGCAGCGCTCCGTGCAGAAACCGCTCTCTCTCGCGCGCCGCGTGTAGTTTGAATTCTCAACAATAATCAAGGGCTGAATCCGACATCGCTCCCATAACCTCAAATATAGTATTATTTGGAGGGCACAGCGCTTTGTAGTGGTGTCCGAAACCTTAGTGGACGTTATTGAGTGCACTCATTCTATCCCATTGCACAGCAATAACGAGTGTACAGCCGATGTACACACAACGGTTGTCCGACTTCACTTCACGCACGTTTTCATTCACTCCTTCAAATAAAGTGATAACGTAGGGAATAGTGAATGAGAGTATAGGATACAGCCATAGGCTGTGCTGTAATGCGATCTCAACTGTGCTCTGACTGCTCTTACTACAGTGCATCAATGAAATGGGTCCCCTCTCAAACAATGACGCGCTGCGCCGCGTTCCGAATGTTGTTTAAGCGACATATACCGGTATTGCGGTATCATCAAAATTCATATCATAAAGAAAATTAATACCGGTATTCGGTATGAACCGGTATACCGCCCAGCACTAGATTTTACCAAGTAAGATATGTTGATCCTGGACTTTGAACAATAAATTTAGTCCTAACCCTAGTCTGAAAATTTAGTCAAACCCCTAAATCTATCCTTATCTATAACTTATCCCTAAAATCAGAGGGAAATGATGGGTGAATAACACTTATGTAGAAACACCTAACCCTTGTTTTAAGCCTAAACTTGACATAAACTGTAAACTGGTCCCTCAAATCTGATTGGTCTAATCTAAAATCACTTTAGACAAGTATACTTTATGTATGCAATGATATCCAACTTTACGTATAGAGCTGTGCAATTATATATTTTACTTTTTGTGATGATTAAAGCAATCAAGCAGTTGAGATTTGTTATATTGTATATTTTGCTTACATGTGTGTACTATATGTCGATAAAGTGGGGTATACTTAGTTGTAGTTGGTTGGATTTATAACTAGCCTACTTTTTGGGTGAAGTTGGGTCAGTAGTTTTTGAAATCATTGTGTTTAAATGTACACCAATTGAAGATCAGTTTTCCTGCGTATTTTTCATAGTTGTAGGTTCTAGTCTTGTGGCGGTACTCTGTGTTCAGGCCATACACGATTGCTTTACTTACGGCCCTCACTGTCATTTTTTAAATAGAAATAAAAATAATTTAGTTCAGTTGGACTACGGATGCTACAATTATAAATTATTCATTTTTGGATATATATCAGGTACAATACATGGCACATTTTCTCAAGGAAAACAAATCTCTTAACTAATGCTTGTAAACTATGGGAGTCAGTTGTAACCTACCAGCCTACATTAGCCTACTATAACTAATAACTGATTTGTATACAAACACTTAAATTACACTCAATGATGTTTTTTTATAATAATAAAGTTATATTACAACTTTACAATTACATAATCATATTTCTACTGCAATTCGTTTTTTTTTTTTTTTAAATATGAACATTCAAATGGTGGCTGTCATAACTTGCCAGATCTGTTCATACAACAATGCTTTAAATATTGAACAACATTAAAGGGTAACTAAACCCTAAACCAACTTTTTTTAGTTAATGATCTGTAATAATGGGGCTTTATTAATGCTGTTCATTGATTCGAGTAAATGTTTTGACATTTGAGTATAAAGTGTTTTAATTCTATAAAATATGGTGTAAAACCGCCAAAGTGCTGCCCTCTTAAGGTTGAACGGTGGCTACTGCAGTTGAATTTTCCTATTGGACGTTGTGGTACATCGTGACGTAGGATGGTACCTCCAACGGCTCACTATCCGCGCCCCTAGCACGAGCTCACCACGCCCTCAGAAATGTTTCCCCCAATCACACGATGAGAACGGCTTCACTCCAGTATGAACGGTCATGTTACATGAAGTAAACATTATGAATGAAACTCATTTGACACTTGCTTTAACATTGTATTGAAGAAAATACGGTTAAATAATGCAGTTGTCAGTACACGTCAGGCTTTTCTTGCGATATTATTGCCGCCCGTCATGTGTACAGATCATTTTCATACATGAGACGCGCTTTCAAACCCTGACACGCAAGTGGTTGCCGCGGACGCAGATAGATTAGGTCAGTTCTCTTGCGCGGCTGCTTCACTAGCATCGTCTGCATCGGGAGTTAACGCAGTTTGAGCAGCGGCTCGCATTGATGAGGCTCCGGGTTTGTGTCTGTTACAGACAATCCACCCTCCTCCACTTCAGGTGAAGGTAGGAGAAATGACCGCTCTGTTGCAAAGCTGGCGTCACTCCAGTCATTCTCCATCTTTGCGACTCGCGAGTCAGACAGCTGTCAATCAATCCGACACTGCGGGTCTCAGGTGCACCGCCCTCGGTTCGTCCCCTCTGTGTCCGCCGGGCTCTGCCCACTTTTCCAGCATTTTTTGAAAATTGCCAGTGGGGGGAGTTAAGCTCTGAGCAGGGGTTTAGTTACCCTTTAAAATTATAATGAATAGCCTATGTAATATGGTGCATATATTTAGTAAAATGCTCCTAGTGTTAATTTTTCTAGCTGACTAATGAGTTTATGGTCACTGCATGGGTTTTCTACGGTAAATGTGACGTTACATGACAAGCTGTTTTACTGACGCCTTTCCACGGTTGAAACACTCATTGAGTGATTCCATGTGACATGATATGGATTTCGGTAAGATGTACTCTATCTTTTAACACACTTTCAGATGCTCATTCATGTTTATTTCGCGCTGTAACTGGTATTAAAGCTACACTATGTAACTTTTCCGTCCACTAGAGGTCGCCTGTTCAAAACAAAGGCGTAGTTTGATGACGCCACGTTTGAGCGCACAATCTTGGGACATGTGGTCTTCACCTCACAGCCGGTGGGAAACAGTCAGGATAGGACTCGGGCAGAAATCATGTTCATGGATGCGATTATTAACGTTACTGTAGTCTGAAGCAGAGCAGGAGCAAGTGTTGTGGAGCTGAGCAAGGCCGCAGGAGCGATTGAAGAGCGGGACTGTTATTATGGCATAGTCGCTGGCGGGACTTTTATTATGACACGGTTGCCGGCGGCACTTCTTCTTCTCCAGTGCTGAGTGTGAGGTAACGCAGCTCTGTTTATCGTATTAGATATATCTGAGTGTGTTGAAAAGGAAGTTATAACGTTCGCTCGGCGGCTGCTATGACACTTGTTCACACTGCAGTGAGAGTAAAGTGTTTCACTGAATAAAACCGGAGACCGAGGGTGACGCAGATATGACGCAATCGACAGGCGACTCCCTCACACGCATAGCTCACACGTCCCGGCTCCTTGGTTAAAATAGCAATTTTCTCACGATTTACAAATAGTTGAAAACATTTGGGATATTCTAAGTACTCAACTGAACAAAATATATAACACTGGCCTAGTGGTTTCTGGATGTTTTACTGCAAAAATCCTACATAGTTCACCTTTAAATCGGATGAGTTCATGTGAGCTGCGTGCTGCCGCTTCTCTTGAGCTGAGCTGCGCCAGAGTGTTCTCACGCCACAGCGCCAAAACGGTATTTGTTTTTGAATTTCGTAATAAAATGGACGTAATTTTAAATCTGAGACTGTTTCATATCAATAGTACCAAAGCACAAGGCTTATTGCGATTTATTGGATGGGAGGAGCGCTACAATGTTTCATTCATTCATTAACTGAAAACAGGATGACTAATTGATTCTTGGGACTTAAGAATCTAAATTGTTTTGTAAAAATGAGAAGCGATTAAAATCAAGAAATCAATATTTTTTACCCAGCCCTAATATCTTATAAAATGTGCGGTCAGTACTGCTGCTTCCTATACATAGATTAGCCTGTGTGTGATTGCAAAGTGAAAGTAAAAACTGAGCACACATTCAAAAGCGATTTTAGTACCACTCAAATGATAGGCCTCTATACACAGAGTACGCGTGATTGCAAATTTAAAGGTCCCGTTTTTCCTTTTTTTTTTTGAAGCTTTGATTGTGTTTACAGTGTGCAATATAACGTGTTCATGTTTCTCGTGTAAAATACACAGTATTTTTCACACAATTTACTTATCTGTATACCGTTGTTTTCACTGTCCTAAAAACGCCTCGATGATTTCCTTATTCTATGAAGTCCCTCCTTCAGAAATCCGTAACGAGTTCTGATTGTGCCAGCGGTTCCCGTGTTGTGATTCGACAGCAGCTTAGCGCACGTTGCCCGGAAAGGTCAAGCCTCTTACCATAACGGGGAGATGCATGTGCTCAAAGTACAGCGTCCCTGAAGGCCAAACAAAGGTGATTTGACAGAGGATGAAAATAACAGCGTCTGGACGATATGGCGACAAACACACTACAAACGCAACATTTCCTCTTCTCCACGAGGGAGCAACAAGACCACGCCCCCTTTTTTGCGTATTCCTGTGGGCGGAGGTTAGTCAACAAACTGTTCTACTGACGTCATTAAAGCAGGGAGTACAGAGATGTAGTCCAAACCGGCCGTTCGCTGTAGGCTTTGAAAGGGAACTTCTGTTAAATAAATTCTCGCTTGGCATTGAACTTTGAGCTTTATAATTTTACAGGTATTATTTATGCTCTAACAGCAACATTACACACTAACTAAAGTTTGAAAAATGGGATCACGAAGAACAGGACCTTTAAAAGCGAAAGTGAAAAGTCAGCATGGATTCAAAAGGGAACCCACCGGTGTTGTCGCAAGTTTATATACCGTGTGAAAATTGTCTGTGACGTTCCTAATAAGTACTCATCTAAGTTCAATTGATGCTTTGCATTAGAGAAATTTCATCACATGTTGCGCTTGATGCAAGTGGTCTCTCTCGATCTGAGCTCTCAGATCTTGAAATTTGAAATAATTTGAAATAATTCGAATGGTCTTAAACCCATGGAAGGAACCCTAATAGCACTCTAAAGTAAATCATTATGGTCTCTTTCAGTGACTCACTGGCAGATTTGTATACCAACAGTAAGCAGCTTGCAGTTGGAATTAAGTTGATTTGGGGTCAGTTTGTTTAAACCTGAAGGTTTGTTTTTAGTGAAGATGAAATATTTGCTGAAATGTCTCTTGCTAAGGCATACCCAATCATCCTGTGATTTGCAGTCTGAAAAGGTTGGTCAGCACTTTTCCCTCAAGAACCTTTCTTGTGGTTTTAGGGGAATCCAGTATAATCTGTTTGGCCTGAAGTAGTGTAATGATTTTTAATCATCTCAGACTTCTCTGCACGTAAATCTTTTTTTTTTTAGGTCAGATAAAGACTTATTTAAATTTATTTACTCTTTAAGCAATGCTAGGAGTTGTGGCTCTGGGTTTCTGGGCAACGATTTGTGATCCTCTGCCCTGTCAATCTGGACTGGCATTTCCAGTCGGGCATGATTCGGGGAGTGTCATTGGAGGTGTGTTTCTATTTTGAATGTTTAGTTAGTCTTCATGCACAATGTGTTTTTCAAGCATTACCTGACCAGATACTTATAAGTCTGGAGGTTCATGGGAGAGAATCACAATTTTGTGTAATATTCCCTACAAAACCATTGTGGTTTTGAATTGTCATCCTACAGTGGTCTGTTTTGCCACTGAAAAAACTATTTTCTCATTTGACTTTAAGCTAAACGTTTTTCAGTCATGTGTTGTAACAGATCACCTGTAGTTTGAGCTTGACATGGGCATCTCAGTCTCTCTAAGGCTGAAGCTTTGTAGCGCTTCACAGATGGGGGGATGTTCAGCTGCCGTCTATTTGTGTACTGGCTGCTACCTCCCTCCTCTTGAAATAGTCATGTTGTGATAAAAATACTGATAAATGACAAGCTGGCTCACACCCCTCCTTTATTTCCCCCTCCCCCTTGTACCAGTCTACCCTGCTCTTTTCCCCGGCGTCTCAGACAGTTACCCCTCATTCGGAGCCTCTGCTTCTCCTTGACCTTCTAGTGCACGGAGCGCCGATGTTGAACATGGTTGTGAGCTGTCGCTCAGCAACATTCCCGCAATCGGTGTCCTCTTTCGGGTGTGCATCACGTCTTCGGGGTGGTTTTCGTATCCTTGTCAGATATTAGCCATTCATGCGGACCTGAATGTCTTCCTTCAAGCCTTTGTAATTAAAACCGGCAATTCAATAGGATGTGTGCGCCATGTGTAGCTGCTCTTCAACCAATGGCACCTTCCCGACACTACTGTGACAAAGTTGCCTCCCAGCCAGCTTGTTTGGTTCTGTTTACATTTAGGAAGAGTGGGGTAAGCTGTGCCACTTTTTTACTGATGTTGTCTTTTAGGGAAGAGAAGGAGAAATTTCAGGATGTTTGATATTAGATAAACATTGGCAGTGTAGGGCCATAGAAATGTGACTTTAAAAATGTGAGACAACTTTAAGCTGTGTTGTACATGGGTATATTAAATAATTTGTCAATATGTTAGCCATTTCAAAAAAAAATTTGAGCACAAATGAGGAAGAAAAATAAACAAAAAACGGTGGGCAATCCCAAGTCTTTTTTTGGTGCACTATAACATTTGTCATAAACCAGACAGTAATAGGTTTAATATTCCAAATATTTGAATGTAGTTTAACCATTTTCAATATTTTTAGTAGTATTTGTAATAGTATAATTTACTTCCAAATGCAGAGGTCCTGATTAGATTAGATTCCAATTCGTAAGATCTCAATTTGATTTGGTTTTATTCTCGATTCAATTACTATTTTTCACTGGCCCCACCACAAAAAAGTAATACAATAGTTTTGTTGTTTTTGACACATGTAACCTTGTAGTTTAATAAGTTTGACACCAAAATTGTAGATACCAGTAAAATCTCACAATTCCTGATTCCAATTTGTTTGTTCAAGCGCAAGTAGAAGTGAAGGAGAACTCAATTTCTCCTTCATGTCTACTTGCGCTTGCACAAACAAATTGGAATCAGGAATTGTGAAATTTTACTGGTATTCACACGCTGTCTGAGACTCATAGCTATCTGTGTGTAAATAAGAGTTTGACAGAAGTGGAGAAGACCATTAATACGATTCAGGTTAATCAGATATTATGTTGTGTTTGTGGAAATGAATGTGGAAAAAGATTGGTTCATGGCTTTTGAGAGTCAATATCGAATTGACCACATTTGAAAAACGATTTTTTGCTAATAAAACATTATTCACTGTTAAGGAGATTAAACCGCTTACCCACTGACACATCTTACCCGACTTTTGTGTGTGTGTGTGTGTGTGTGTGTGTGTGTGTGTGTGTGTGTGTGTGTGTGTGTGTGTGTGTGTGTGTGTGTGTGTGTGTGTGTGTGTGTGTGTGTGTGTGTGTGTGTGTGTGTGTGTGTGTGTGTGTGTGTGTGTGTGTGTGTGTGTGTGTGTGTGTGTGTGTGTGTGTGTGTGTGTGTGTGTGTGTGTGTGTGTGTGTGTGTGTGTGTGTGTGTGTGTGTGTGTGTGTGTGTGTGTGTGTGTGTGTGTGTGTGTGTGTGTGTGTGTGAGTGATGTCATGTTGAACTGCATGTCTCTATAAGGAGAGAGACCGAAGGCTGAGGTGAGCATATACAATGAAAATAACATTTTCATACATCTCCATAGCAACATGAAACTTCAGAGTTACGCCATGAAGGTGAATGGAGTCAGATCTTAGCAACGCTAGCTTGACACCTCAGTCATTTTCTGAAATAATGTTTTTTATATGGATGAAACGGTATGGAAATTTCACATCACGATTATAGTGACCCAGATTATCACGGTTATCAATATTATCACGGTTTTCTTCAAATGAGATGAAAGTGTTCAAAAAGAACTGATGCACACACTGAAAACATTTCAACAAGTTTTATATTTGAAAATCAACAAACAACAAATAAATCAAGCAGCTCTATGCACTTTAAGCTAGATTCTATTCTGTGTGATTTCCTTCCTTATAATGGCCGTCGTCAATAGCAACGCATAAATAATAATAATTTGGTGTAAATATTATCTCTCTAAAAATATTATCAAGAAATATTCTCATCAGTGTTCTATCAGCTATGACACATTTAAATTTAGCATATTTTGTGTAAGAGCCCAAACAGTATCCTAGTGAAATGATGCATATCCATATTTTCATATGATTTGACAGTTTATTTTATTAAATATCAAAAATCAAAAAGGTGTGCATCATACCTGACACCTAGATCAACACTTTACAGCTGGTTTTATGACTGTAAGTCATTCTCTTCAAATGCGATTGAAGTTAGAAACGTGTATACCAATGTTGTATGTAACTTTAGAGACGGTCCCTAAATTCGGCAATCTTGATGCTATCGTTATGCCAGTCATATCAGATGCACTGTGGTTCTGCTGTGTTTATTTGAAACTATTTTCGCTGCTGAAATAGAACAAAAACAGTCAACCATTGTATAAAACCATGAATAAACCTCCTGTACATCACACGTTTTGAGTGCAGATTTCAGTGAGAGCGCGCTCTGAACAAAACTCCGGCTAATCTGAACGACTCTGATTATTAGAAAACACATGTGGTTGGTTATAATGCGCAAAGCGATTATAACAGATGGCTTTTGAGAAGACTATAATACGTTCAACCGCCAAAGTGGCTAGTGTGAGTGGTAACTTTGACCTCAAAACTACGTCTGGTATTTACGAAGTCCACTTGCCTTGCGTTCGCAGATTTGACGTATTTCCCCAATTACAGCGACTTTCTTCTGGCATGTTCTGCAGACAGGGTGACCATCTTCGATTAAGTTTCCCTCAGGACTTTTGTAAAAGCCAAAATATGGCCACACCTCAGATTTTGGTCCGTTTAGAAGGCTGAACAATCCCCCGAGTGCTGTCACTGCCTTCTGCCATTTCTTCTCATTCAAAAAACAGCATTTCGCGCTGCACCTGCACCAGACTCTGACGCTGACTGGACAAGATTTCCCGCAAGTTTTCAAAATCGTGATAATCACGCAAGGTTTTAATGATAATTACGTTTTAAACTATATTACTAACCGTCAGTACATTTTATCGTGGTTTATCGTGAAACCCGTACTCGTTCCATCCCTAGTTTTTTAGTTTGGTTGTATGCGTTACATACTGTCCTAAAACAAACCCCTCCTGAACATTTGTCACCTCTGACGTCTGTGACCGGCCCTCAGTATCTGGGCCATAAACATCCGTGGTGACAAACGCTGAATCTAATCTTGCTTAGAACACCCTCAGATTGTTCACTGAGGAATCAGAGAACTCCAACCGGTTCGACTAATGACATAATGAGGAGTCTCAAGTCCTGATGAACTATTAGCCTAGTAGTGGAATGGCTTAATGAAGGGTTGTGTATTGTAGATGTGGAGCTGGATCATCTGGTTGGTTTTCCCATTGGTGCTAGGTTAAAGGAAATAAAGGTGTTGGGCAAAACTGGTTTTTCTAGGAGACAGGTAGAGCTGGTTCATCTGTAGCACAGTGGAAGCACAGTGTTTGTATACTGCCTTCTTTCTTTGGTAAGCAGTTGATAAGCTGTCCATTTCTTAGGGTTCAATTTGTCTTTGAGCAGGATTCCAGCTGGTCAGGTCTATTCTGTGGCAGAAATAATGAGTATTTTATAGATGTTTACTGCGATGGGTGTGGCACTGAACTGCACTGATTTTGGCAATTGTTGTGAAATCACGGCAGAACTCATTGCTTTTATCTTCTAACACATCGAATGCTACCATTTACTTTCTTCCAGAGACCCAAAAAAGCTGTGCCCACGGATGTGCCCACGCACATAGACCGTGTGTCTTGGATGCAGGTTGTTTCAGCTCAGTTGAGGGAACAAATTGAAATCCATTTGTAGATGTGTGTTTATGTCCAAGGTTTTATCTTGTGAAAATCATTGGGAGATTTAAGTCGTTCATTGATCTTTGGCTAAAAGAATTACTCGACTCATGGCTGACTCATAAAATTTCCTCTTACACTGTGATCATGGTTGGAGAGTCCAGAAAGTTTGTGCCCAGAAGAGTTTGGGATTACCTCACATAACGCATGACAGAAATATATTAGCCTGATCTCATAACATGCCCAATTTAAGTCTTGGTGGAAGAAGCTATGTACTTTTAGGTGAAAATGAGTCATAGGGTTTAAAAATTATTATTATAAGTAGTTAAATTATGAGTAATAATTAGTAATCCATTATATGCAAATAAGACATTTAAAGTGACTGGTAGCCTAGTTTTAACTACAGTTTTATTATATTTTAAAAAGGGTAGTTTTAAGCACCGTTAAGAAAAATAGAGTAGCTATATCTTTCTGGATGATCTTTGAGGTCTCTAACTTTCTATATACAAAAATGTATTGTTTATATAACTTTATATTGTTATATAACTGGGTTAAAAGACTTTATCTACCTTTATATGTTCATTCATACAGGTTTAAAATAATTATTAGTAGTTAATAATAATAATAATAATTGGTAGTTTTAAAGATTAAATAAGAAAATTTAAGTGATAATTTTGACAATTTTATTTAAAATGAAAAAAAAGGGGAATAATAACCAAATAAAACATTTCTCATGATCTTAGAGGTCTAGTCTCTGATGTAAATTTTATACTAATTGTATTTAATGCATACTCTGAATTTTTGATATTCCAAAAGTTTAAAATGTTTATCTAACCAATTTTAAAATACTTTATTTAAATGATTAGTTTTCTGCTTTAATTTCCTTATTGTTTGTGTCATTTTTTTTCACACTATATCAGGGGTGTGTGTGTATGTATATTAAGTATATGTATTTGTTTGGTTTCTTGGAAACATGACAGATTTGACAAAAGCTTGAGCTGATAGTAGAGTAGCTTGAGATAGGACACAGATGTAAATTTAATACACAAACAATATCCGTAAAACTTAACTTGTTTTTAAATGGTGAAATTTAAATATAGCTATTTAACTCTATTCTTATTTAAGTTAACGAGCACTCTATTTAGATCACAGGCAAAACCTCAAACCTCTTTATTACTCATTTAATACATGTCTACATTGGAAATTAAATAAAATGAGATATTAACTACATTTCTGACAAAATACCACGGTTACAGTTAGTGTTACCACCACAGTAAATCCATGGTAAATGTTGATAAATTGTTGGTTAAAAGTATTCTAACTGGATCGTCTCAATGTTTCTACTGATTTGCACGTTAGTATGCACCGATATGAACATTTTGGCCGAAACCGGTAATTCTTTATATTTGAAAGCCGATAACCGATAAATCTAAATACAAATTTTAATAAACTTTGAGAGCCTGATTACAAAAACAAAAGGCTCACCATTAAAAGCCATGTCCCAAACACTTCAACATAAATCAAACCTATACAGTACAGTAGCCTATTTGAACCAGTGTAAGATTCCTTACCTTTTCAAATTAATTTTACACTCCTATGGCCAACTTACTATATATATATATATATATATATATATATATATATATATATATATATATATATATATATATATATATATATATATATATATATATATATATATATATATATATATATATATATATATATATATATATATATATATATATATATATATATATATATATATATATATATATATATATATATATATATATATATATATATATATATATATATATATATATAAAATGGTAACACTTTACAATAAGGTTTAATTTTTGTTAGCATTAGTTAACCAACAATGAATTAACAATACTTCAACAGGATTTATTCATCTTAGTGCATGTTAATCTCAACATTTTCAGATCCAAAGTTGTGTCTGTTAACAGTAGGTAATGCACTGTGAATGGACTGTTATTAAACACAATTTTATTACTAACATTAACAAAAGGTTATTGTTCTCTGTTTGTTCGTGTTAGTTAATGCATTAACAAATGCAATCTTATTTGTAAAATGTTACCAAAAATTCTATTGCCTAAAAATATAAAAATTAATATACCTAAATAATGCAAACAAGTTATTGAACAGCATTGCTTAGGCTGCATAATAAAGAATCCGAATGCAAGTGCCGTGCATGAAATAGCCTCGGCACGGACAATCGCATAAGGAAATGGTTTTAATCAAACCGTATTGTTGATGGAAATGATACGAGAACAATAAAAGTGCTAGTTATTAAAAATAACGCTTCTGTGTTTTTGAAAAAAATATATTTAATATTACAGTAATAGTAAACATCTTTAATATTAGTCTAGTCTATTAAATAATGTTGCTGTTTGAGAGTGCGCGCTGAGGCTGGAGAGAATGAACGAACAACCGTAAACTGAAGCACTTAGAAGGTTAATTAACAACTAAACGCATCATTTATGAGAAATCAGATATTTATACAAAATAAATATAATATTACAACTAATATTAGCACAAAATCACGCATAGGTGAAGGCCTTTAACTCCTGTGGATGCTCTTCGCCTGTTTGAGAGCGCGCGCTGAAACTGAAGTGGATCACCGGTACAATGAAGCACTGCGGGTTATTGACTTAACGAAACGCATCTATATGACATTAATCAGATGTTTATACTACAAAAATGTAATATTACGACCTACATATGCTTAAAATGACGCGAATGCTCAAGCGAACTTGCTGTGCTGGTCAGAATGCGTTATGGACACTTCCCACAACAGCGCGCTGAAACCCAACAACTAAACCCAGTCCCAGAGAATTCACAATGTTTTATAACAAAAATATTCTCATTACAGTGTTATGTATAGGACAGTCCCAGTAGTTTTTAATGCTGTGCATTTCTGCTGAAGCTAAAGACCGCTACAATGAAGTGCTTTACTGCACCGTTAAATAACTCAACCAAACGCATCCTATATGAGATTATATACACAGAATAATAATTATAATATTACAACTTACAATGGCACAAAAGGCTGCACAAGCGAACTTGACTGTGCTCGTCATGAAGGTGTAACTCCGTGGGCGCGCTCTCCCCTCAACAAACGCGCTGAAACACAACGTTCTTTTACAGCCGTATTCTCATTATCATTTTATGTAGGTTATATGTTAGACTTGCGCTGCACATGTTGCACATAACTGTATTTTCCTTTTCGAAGTGATTCCAATCATATTTAGAGCAATTCAAAACCCATCATGGTGGACAGTGCGTCTGTCTCAGCTGAAGGAAATAATACATTATCTATCGGCTTGAATATATCAGTCAAATTTTCTTATCGGACCGATAACGATAACATCAAAAATAATCATTTATCGGCCGATAACAATATGTTGCCGTAGCGTTGTATATATCGTGCATCCCTACACGTTAGTGTTAAGTCAGCGCTGTTTCAAATGGCTTTAAACTAAATTAAATAATTTGCAGCTTTTACCAGAGACCTCTACACCGAACTCCAACACTTCTCACTGTCTGTGTAGTGGGCGCGAGATCGAGACTCTCAGCAAGGAAACACATTTGTGAGTCGAGCGATGCGCAGTTTCATTTCGCTCTTGGCACTGTTTCCCTTGCCTAAAATCTAGTACTGCCACCTTGTGTTGACATTGTAAAACTGCACGATTTGTAAATTATGCGTGGCGGGCCACATATAATATGTTTTAATAGACAAGCTGCGGGCCATTTGAAATTCATCCCTGGGCCAGACTTTGGACACCCCTGCACTATATTATTATTTGTCTGTAGAGTAAATCTTAAGTCATCATTTGTTGCCAATCTAATTCTCCCGTGGTATTTACTGTAGAGATTAATATAGTTCATTCAACATTATGATTGTAGTTTTGTCCAATGCCTTTGCCTGAAATAATTGAACCTAACATCCACTTTTAATTACAGTAAGCTCCTTAATCTCTTCAATTCCTTTTAAAATGTAGCTGCAATGACCTCATTCATCTAGCGTTCTTGTATGTTTGACTCATTGCTACTCAGATTAACTAGAGAAACCTTCAGAAGGGCTCAGTCTGCAGTTTGTCTTCTCCCACTCCGTTCCATTGTCTTGTTTCCCAGCTGTCCGGGCATGTCAGCTTTCGTTTCCAGAGAGCTTCTTGAAGGCCTTGTCTTGCTCCACCAGCCACTCCTCCTGACAAACCCAGACACGTCGCTTCCTGTGTATGACCTGGAACCCAAATCATTTAGGCTTTTTTCCTTCTCTCTCTCTCTCTCTCTCTCTCTCTCTCTCTCTCTCTCTCTCTCTCTCTCTCTCTCTCTCTCTCTCTCTCTCTCACTCTCCTCTATCACTGTACTTCCGGGAATTAGCTCCACTTCCTGTTATGCCGCAGTGTGTGAGGAAGCTGCTTTTCCCAGCTCGGACCCCCAGAGTGGTCAGCATGTGGATCTTATTTTAGCCAGAGACCTCCTGGCCCCTGAAGTCCTCCTCAGAGTTATTCGTCTACGGCTATCAACGCTGGGCTTTTGTTTGGTAACCATCCTGAAGTATCTGTCCTCACCTCTGTCATGAGCCTTTGAGATAATTAAACTCTTCACAGAAGGTATTTTTATGGACCCAGAAGCTAAAAACTAGAGGTATGTGACGTTTTGATGACTGAATTAAATTAGTATAGACACTGAAATTTAATTACAGGTGGTCATTAAAGTGCAGGTGGTTAGTATATATTATTGTGCCATTTGTTTTGTAACGTGCACTGCACATAAGACCTGACAGTTTCGTGTCAGTGTGTGTACAAGCATGCACAGCATGTGTGACCCAGAAAGAGTTTTAGCCAAGTTAGCATGTTCTGTCATTCTGTGAGGATTTTTTCCAAGATTTATGCGCCGTTTAATGTTCTATTTGGACATTCATCTAGATTATCTGTCGAAATTTTTCATTTTCTCTTATGTTTGAAGGCATAAACATGATCTAAAACATGACAAGGAGCCACATCTTTATGTCTGTGGGTGGGTGGGGGGGGGGGGGGCATATTTTCTGGACTATTTATTTAATTGTTGGTCAATGTTTGCTACTTTTTTTTCAGCATCTCACATTTTTTAGTATGCTGTTTCAAGTTAAAAGTATTTAACCTCTGAAAAACTGAAAAAAATCTTTCAGACCCTAAATTTTTATTTAATTCTGTATGGCTCTTTCAAGCTGTTTTTGAATGTAAGAGCACATCCTTTGTGAATGGCCCCTTACATGTATGTTTTAGAGTGATACCTAAAGCATGACTCCAATCTATGTATACAATTTTTTTTCTTTTCTTTTACTGGTTGCTTGATTTATTCTATTATGAAAAGCAGTAGTTAAAGGGATCGCTCTCCCAAAATATTTTTTTGCCCTCAACTTGACCCTATGTCAGTCATAGAGGTTTAAAAATGATTTCTGTGAAAAGGAAGATAGTTTGAAGAATGTTGGGGTCCTAATAACATTAGACTCCTTTGTCAGAAGAAAAGTCATACACATTTGGACCAAATTTTCATTCTGGGCTGAATTACCCTTTAAGAGTTGGTCGCATAACTTGTATGTGTTGTGAAGTTCTTTTTAAGCTTTTAATTGACTATTTTGTGATTATGCATTATAGTCAGCTTTTGGTGTTCTTTAAAATAACCACACTGGAGGCCTCTTAAAGTGCCTGAAGCGTGTTGCTTATTTACTTCTATTGTTATTAGTTTGTCAAAGGAAGGCAGGTCTCTTCCTGTCGTATGTTGTTAGGTCTAGCCTTTTCTCTTGTAGGTGTTAATTGTGTAAGATTTACTGTGGTGTGCTGAAAGATTTCTGTTTGACTTCTGTTGGTTTCCCCTTGTTGCATCTGTGTTGAAGTGATATAGATTTGGTGAGGTGATTGATGTGTAAATCAGTGTCTGATCAGCAATGCTGCTGTACTGAAGGTCAGAGCTCTGTGTTTGTGTGTGCGTTCAGTGTTAATCTCACTGCAGACCCTCACAGTACATCAGCTCATTGTGACGTTCACTCGCTGCAGTATCATTACACTTCCCTTTTGTCAGGAAGAAGAGGCAAACTTGTTTGTGTGAAGCCGATTGTCTGTAAGTGGGTGAATCTCTTACAGACAAATGTCTGGGTCATATTTCACACTTAAATAGAGAAAAAAAAAAATACAATTCTTTATAATATATTTATATATAAGGTGTGGCCTGAGCAATAAACTGCAATGTCCGTAATGTATACTAGGATTGGGAATTGAAGAGTTAAAGGATTAGTTCACTTAAAAATGAAAATTTCCTGATTTACTCACCCCCATCTCATCCAAGATGTTCAAGTCTTTCATTCTTCAGTCGAAAAGTTTTTTGAGGAAAACATTCCAGGATTTTTCTCCACATAATAGTTTTCAATGGCAACCAACGGGTTGAAGGTCCAAATCACTGCAGTTTCAAAGAGCTTCAAAGGGCTCTGCACGATCCCAGCTGAGGAATATAGGGTCTTATCTAGCGAAACCATCTGTAATTTAAACCCCCCAAAAACATTTTATGTACTTTTTAACCTCAAATGTGTGACTTCTAGAGCTTAAATTGGGTTAAAAAAAATCAAGCCTCGGCCCGAGCCTGTAATGAGCGAAGTGGACTGGTGTGACGCTCCACTCATGGACCGCTCACCGGTAAAATGACGCTCCCTCAAATCCCGCTCAGACAAATTTTGTTTAATATTTATGTTTAAATCTTATTATTTTTAAATTACATCTGATTATGAAAAGTGCAAAGATCCGAGTGGGTCAGAAATTATTTTGGTGGTTATTATATTTTGTTTAATATTAAGTTTTGTTTTGTTTTGTAGAAAGCCTTTCTTTAAAGTGAATTTCATTTTGAATAAATTGTATCTTAATTTTAATCAAGGTTTCGTCAGCCAATTGCCTGGATTTAATAAATAACAAGCAAATAGACTAGCAGACTATAATCGTGACATGAAGGCGCGGGAGCGATCACTTTTTTCATTGCACATGAACTGGAGACATGAGAAATGTGTATAGAAAGCTATACAAAACAAAACAATTCAAAACGAAAAGAAATAGGCTAGTTAAGCAATGCGCACAGTTCACGCGAGCAGCTCATGACTGGCGTCGGTCCTGCGCGCTCCATTACTGTGTGTGCTGTGAATTTAACATGCATTTTTAGACTAATCCTGACTTGTGCAACTTTGTAGTATTATATATATATATATATATATATATAAATATATCAATTTCTGATTATGGCATACCTTTCTGCCCACCCAATTAGGTAGGGCTGGGCGGTATAGCCTAAAAAAAAAATCAGATTTACGATTTCAATTGATTTTTTTTTTTTCCCCTCCTACTTAAAATCAATCTGGAGATGACAAAGAAATTGTTAAAAACTAGTTTTAACTTTATTAGCACCTACCTGGGGTCCAAAACTTTCAGCATGTGAATAAACCCAGGCTATTCCATAGTATAAAAGGCTTGTTTTCTGGGTAATTTAGACACATTTTGAAAGAAAAGTTTGTTTTTCATGATACTTTGTGTCTTCCTTCTTTTGTCCATATATTAGGGAGTGGAAATGGCTAATAAGTCAATAAGTGCTCCTCTGCCGCCATCGACTGATTATAGTGGTAATTTCATGTCTTTTTAAAATAGAAGTACTTGTTTGCCAAAAAAAAGTGTTCTACACATAAAAAAAAAACATTAGAATACTTCTTCCACAATATCCATTTAAACTTTTAGTTTTACAAATCATCACATTAAAAATAACATTAAAGGGTTAGTTCACCCAAAAATGAAAATTCTGTCATTAATTACTCACCCTCATGTCGTTGGACACCCGTAAGACCTCCGTTCATATTCGGAACACAAATGAAGATATTTTAGTTGAAAGCTGATGGCTGAGAAAGGCTTCACACAGGCCTCCATTGGCATTCAGTACATTGACACTTCCAAGATCCATGAAAGGCACTTAAAACGTCGTTACAAAGTCTATCTCACCACAGTGGCTCTACAATAATCATACAATGCGACGACAATAGTTTTTGTGCGCAAAAAAAAATCAAAATAACACCTTTATCCAACTTGTTCTTGTCTTCCGTGTGCGCCTCCACGACGCATGCGCGAGAATATGACGTAGCGCCGGTGTTCGGGAATCGATGAAATACACACTTAAGCCCCATTTTGAGCACTACGCCGAGACCTAAAGCACGATCAATGTAGAATCCAACAGCTTAGACACGCGCGTCTTCCTCTGCTCGTAAACAAATCGCTTCTGGGTCATATGTCCGAACGCCGGATCTGCGTCATATTCTCGCGCATGCGTCGTGGAGGCGCACACGGAAGACAAGAACAAGTTGGATAAAGGTGTTATTTTGATTTTTTTTTGCGCACAAAAACT
Source organism: Gobio gobio (assembly GCF_949357685.1). Classification (NCBI taxonomy): domain Eukaryota; kingdom Metazoa; phylum Chordata; class Actinopteri; order Cypriniformes; family Gobionidae; genus Gobio; species Gobio gobio. The sequence goes on from NC_137107.1 coordinate 25,525,812, forward strand.
ATTGTCGTCGCATTGTATGATTATTGTAGAGCCACTGTGGTGAGATAGACTTTGTAACGACGTTTTAAGTGCCTTTCATGGATCTTGGAAGTGTCAATGTACTGAATGCCAATGGAGGCCTGTGTGAAGCCTTTCTCAGCCATCAGCTTTCAACTAAAATATCTTCATTTGTGTTCCGAATATGAACGGAGGTCTTACGGGTGTCCAACGACATGAGGGTGAGTAATTAATGACAGAATTTTCATTTTTGGGTGAACTAACCCTTTAAAATTGGAAAATATTTAGAGCTTTGAAGTGCTGGAAAAAGTGTAAAGCCCTTGAAAACCCTTAAAGTGCTTGAATTTCAATCTCAAAAGGTTGTACGAACCCTGAGATGAATAATGACAACAAGAATTGTGTCAAACGCTTCCACTACATCTCGCAGTTGCGTTGTTATTACTTCTGTGGTGAATTCAAACGCTTTCTCACTGGATCTCTCAGCGCTGTGTACTAACGGTGTCGCGAGCTCAAATGAATAGCGCTGTTCAGTTCAGACTTCAAACACACTTTGCAGTGGGGTATTGTTTGTTCTGCGACTGACGCCGAAAAAACGAATCAATTACGAATGACACTGTATGTTGTAAGACGACACTGTCCTTGTTGTTTGTTTATCTCTATGTTAAACGTGCGGGGCGAGGGCTGAGCCATCACTGGAGCCCAGAGGGGAGCGTAGACGGAATCGTGTGGATGTTAAAGAGATAAACGATTTTCATTCAAACAAGTCGACGTAAACTACACATTCGAGTTAATCTATAAAATCGATTTATCGCCCAGCCCTAAATGATTAAAAAAAAGCTTGATCAAGGGGCCCGGCCCGAGGATAGTGCCGGGAAATATCGGCATATAATTTGTATTGATCTAAGATATCTTTGCAGATATATCTCACCTACCTGTGTAGTGTTCTGACTATATACTAAATAACAGAGTTTGTTATGAGCATTGTGAAATGTTTAAATGGCACTTAAAAGTAGGGCTGGGCGATATATCGCATGACATTGTTAGGCGCATCTCGTCAGTAAAGCCGGTTCCTTGATTAGTAGTAAATCGCCATCACCTGCTTTCAGATAGAGCGGCATTTACTACACAGAGCCGTAGTTCACTGACAAGCTGAGCCATATCGCATTAATTATCACGGACGTATTGCCTGCGATAATTAATGCGATATGGCTCAGCTTGTCAGTGAACTACGGCTCTGTGTAGTAAATGCCGCTCTATCTGAAAGCAGGTGATGGCGATTTACTACTAATCAAGGAACCGGCTTTACTGACGAGATGCGCCTAACAATGTCATGCGATATATCGCCCAGCCCTACTTAAAAGTCTATCAATGGTGTTCTTTAGTAACCCGTGACTCACTCACCGAAGATAGGAGTGTTTAGCAGAAGTGAAGTAAATTTATCTGGCTCTATGAGGGTGTTATCAGGATGAATCAACTAAATCACAGACCTTATCCTGTGCTTTTTTATGTGACTTCAAATTAAGTTTCTGTAGCCGTCTATAGACAAAGGGCACCCTCAGCACACTGACGCTCGGACACAAGCCAGACTTCAGGGACCAACTAATGTGAACGTGGTGGCAGTAACTGTGTTTTGAAAATGTGCGACAATCCAGACAAAAGAGTATCTGTTTGAATTGATGTGCTCACCTCACCAGTCAACAGCCTGTCCTCAGACTGCAGCTCTAATGTGAGCTCACACACAGGGACAGGCCACAATTGATGCTCTGTTCCCCAATCAACGCAGAAAGGACCGAGTGTACATCAAGCCAGTCAAGAGAAATCCCCATTGTCAAACCTCTTCTCTTTTTCACTCCCCATCAGTTTCCTTTTTTCTTTCCTTGACTGCTGTCTGTCCTGTGACCTCTCTCTCTTTTGTTATCATCTCTGCCTGT